>NC_064648.1:58307023-58621523 GCF_023864345.2 Schistocerca serialis cubense | reverse complement strand
TTCCAATCTCTGTCTTCCTCTACAGTTTATGCCCTTTACAGCTCCCTCTAGTACCATGGAAGTCATTCCCTCATGTCTTAGCAGATGTCCTATCATCCTGTTCCTTCTCCTTATCAGTGTTTTCCACATATTCCTTTCCTCTCCGATTCTGCATAGAACCTCCTCATTCCTTATCAGTCCACCTAATTTTCAACATTCTTCTATAGCACCACATCTCACATGCTTCGATTCTCTTCTGTTCCGGTTTTCCCACAGTCCATGTTTCACTACCATACAATGCTGTACTCCACACGTACATCCTCAGAAATTTCTTCCTCAAATTAAGGCCGGTATTTGATATTAGTAGACTTCTCTTGGCCAGAAATGCCTTTTTTGCCATAGCGAGTCTGCTTTTGATGTCCTCCTTGCTCCATCCGTCATTGGTTATTTTACTGCCTAGCTAGCAGAATTCCTTAACTTCATTGACTTCGTGACCATCAATCCTGATGTTAAGTTTCTCGCTGTTCTCATTTCTACTACTTCTCATTACCTTCGTCTTACTCCGATTTACTCTCAAACCATACTGTGTACTCATTAGACTGTTCATTCCGTTCAGCAGATCATTTAATTCTTCTTCTCTTTCAGTCAGGATAGCAATGTCATCAGCGAATCGTCTCATTGGTATCCTTTCACCTTGTATTTTAATTCCACTCCTGAACCTTTCTTTCATTTCCATCATTGCTTCCTCGATGTACAGGTTGAAGAGTAGGGGCGAAAGGCTACAGCCTTGTCTTACACCCTTCTTAATACGAGCACTTCGTTCTTGATCGTCCATTCTTATTATTCCCTCTTCGTTGTTGTACATATTGTATATAACCCGTCTCTCCCTATAGCTTACCCCTACTTTTTTCAGAATCTCGAACAGCTTGCACCATTTTATATTGTCGAACGCTTTTTCCAGGTCGACAAATCCTACGAAAGTGTCTTGATTTTTCTGTAGCCTTTCTTCCATTATTAGCCGTAACGTCAGAATTGCCTCTCTCGTCCCTTTACTTTTCCTAAAGCCAAACTGATCGTCACCTAGCCCATTCCCAATTTTCTTTTCCATTCTTCTGTATATTATTCTGGTAAGCAGCTTCGATGCATGATCTGTTAAGCTGATTGTGCGATAATTCTCGCACTTATCAGCTCTTACCGTCTTCGGAATTGTGTGGATGATGCTTTTCCGAAAGTCAGATGGTATGTCGCCAGACTCATATATTCTACACACCAACGTGAATAGTCGTTTTGTTGCCACTTCCCCCAATGATTTTAGAAATTCTGATGGAATGTTATCTATCCCTTCTGCCTTATTTGACCGTAAGTCCTCCAAAGCTCTCTTAAATTCCGATCCTAATACTGGATCCCTATATCTTCTAATCGACTCCTGTTTCTTCTTCTATCACACCAGACAAATCTTCACCCTCATACAGGCTTTCAATGTATTCTTTCCACCTACCTGCTCTCTCCTCTGCATTTTGCAGTGGAATTCCCGTTACACTCTTAATGTTACCACCGTTGCTTTTAAGGTCACGAAAGGTTGTTTTGACTTTCCTGTATGCTGAGTCTGTCCTTCCAACAATCATACCTTTCTCGATGTCTTCACATTTTTCCTGCAGCCATTTCGTCTTAGCTTCCCTGCACTTCCTATTTATTTCATTCCTCAGCGACTTGTATTTCTGTATTCCTGATTTTCCCGGAACATGTTTGTACTTCCTCCTTTCATCAATCAACTCAAGTATTTCTTCTGTTACCCATGGTTTCTTCGCAGCTACTTTCTTTGTACCTATGTTTTCCTTCCCAACTTCTGTGATGGCCCTTTTTAGAGATGTCCATTCCTCTTCAACTGTACTGCCTACTGCGCTATTCCTTATTGCTGTATCTATAGCGTTAGAGAACTTCAAATGTATCTCGTCATCCCTTAGTACATCCGTATCCCACTTCTTTGCGTATTGATTCTTCCTGACTAATGTCTTGAACTTCAGCCTACTCTTCATCACTACTGTATTGTGATCTGAGTCTATATCTGCTCCTGCGTACGCCTTACAATCCAGTATCTCTGTCTGACCATGATGTAATCTAATTGAAATCTTCCCGTATCTCCCAGCCTTTTCCTAGTATACCTCCTCCTCTTGAGATATTTGAACAGGGTATTCGCTATTACTAGCTGAAACTTGTTACTGAAATCAATTAGTCTTTCTCCTCTTTCATTCCTCGTCCCAAGCCCATGTTGTTGTTGTTGTTGTTGTGGTCTTCAGTCCTGAGACTGGTTTGATGCAGCTCTCCATGCTACTCTATCCTGTGCAAGCTTCTTCATCTCCCAGTACCTACTGCAACCTACATCCTTCTGAATCTGCTTAGTGTATTCATCTCTTGGTCTCCCCCTATGATTTTTACCCTCCACGCTGCCCTCCAATACTAAATTGGTGATCCCTTGATGCCTCAGAACATGTCCCACCAACCGGTCCCTTCTTCTGGTCAAGTTGTGCCAAAAACTTCTCTTCTCCCCAATCCTATTCAATACTTCCTCATTAGTTATGTGATCTACCCATCTAATCTTCAGCATTCTTCTGTAGCACCACATTTCAAAAGCTTCTATTCTCTTCTTGTCCAAACTATTTACCGTCCTTGTTTCACTTCCATACATGGCTACACTCCATACGAATACTTTCAGAAATAACTTCCTGACACTTAAATCTATACTCGATGTTAACAAATTTCTCTTCTTCAGAAACGCTTTCCTCGCCATTGCCAGTCTACATTATATATCCTCTCTACTTCGTCCATCATCAGTTATTTTGCTCCCCAAATAGCAAAACTCCTTTACTACTTTAAGTGTCTCATTTCCTAATCTAATACCCTCAGCATCACCCGACTTAACTCGACTACATTCCATTATCCTCGTTTTGCTTTTGTTGATGTTCATCTTATATCCTCCCTTCAAGACACCATCCATTCCGTTCAACTGCTCTTCCAAGTCTTTTGCTGTCTCTGACAGAATTACAATGTCATCGGCGAACCTCAAAGTTTTTATTTCTTCTCCATGGATTTTAATACCTACTCCAAATTTTTCTTTTGTTTTCTTTACTGCTTGCTCAATATAGAGATTGAATAACATCGGGGAGAGGCTACAACCCTGTCTTACTCCCTTCCCAACCACTGCTTCCCTTTCATGTCCCTCAACTCTTATAACTGCCATCTGGTTTCTGTACAAGTTGTAAATAGCCTTTCGCTCCCTGTATTTTACCCCTGCCACCTTTAGAATTTGAAAGAGAGTATTCCAGTCAACATTGTCAAAAGCTTTCTCTAAGTCTACAAATGCTAGAAACGTAGGTTTGCCTTTCCTTAATCTTTCTTCTAAGATAAGTCGTAAGGTCAGTATTGCCTCACGTGTTCCAGTATTTCTACAGAATCCAAACTGATCTTCCCCGAGGTCGGCTTCTACTAGTTTTTCCATTCGTCTGTAAAGAATTCGTGTTAGTACTTTGCAGCTGTGGCTTATTAAACTGATTGTTCGGTAATTTTCACATCTGTCAACACCTGCTTTCTTTGGGATTGGAATTATTATATTCTTCTTGAAGTCTGAGGGTATTTTGCCTGTTTCATACATCTTGCTCACCAGATGGTCGACTTTTGTCAGGACTGGCTCTCCCAAGGCCGTCAGTAGTTCCAATGGAATGTTGTCTGCTCCCGGGGCCTTGTTTCGACTCAGGTCCTTCAGTGCTCTGTCAAACTCTTCACACAGTATCGTATCTCCCATTTCATCTTCATCTACATCCTCTTCCATTTCCATAATATTGTCCTCAAGTGCATCGCCCTTGTATAAACCCTCTATATACTCCTTCCACCTTTCTGCTTTCCCTTCTTTGCTTAGAACTGGGTTTCCATCTGAGCTCTTGATGTTCATACATGTGGTTCTCTTATCTCCAAAGGTCTCTTTAATTTTCCTGTAGGCAGTATCTATCTTACCCCTAGTGAGATAAGCCTCTACATCCTTACATTTGTCCTCTAGCCATCCCTGCTTAGCCATTTTGCACTTCCTGTCGATCTCATTTTTGAGACGTTTGTATTCCTTTTTGCCTGCTTCATTTACTGCATTTTTATATTTTCTCCTTTCATCAATTAAATTCAATATTTCTTCTGTTACCCAAGGATTTCTACTAACCCTCTTCTTTTTACCTAATTGATCGTCTGCTGCCTTCACTACTTCATCCCTCAGAGCTACCCATTCTTCTTCTACTGTATTTCTTTCCCGCATTCCTTTCAATTGTTCTCTTATGCTCTCCCTGAAACTCTGTACAACCTCTGGTTCTTTCAGTTTATCCATGTCCCATCTCCTTAAATTCCCACCTTTTTGCAGTTTCTTCAGTTTTAATCTACAGTTCATAACCAACAGATTGTGGTCAGAGTCCACATCTGCCCCTGGAAATGTCTTACAATTTAAAACCTGGTTCCTAAATCTCTGTCTTACCATTATATAATCTATCTGATACCTTTTAGTATCTCCAGGGTTCTTCCATGTATACAACCTTCTATCATGATTCTTAAACCAAGTGTTAGCTATGATTATGTTGTGCTCTGTGCAAAATTCTACCAGGCGGCTTCCTCTTTCATTTCTGTCCCCCAATCCATATTCACCTACTACGTTTCCTTCTCTCCCTTTTCCTACACTCGAATTCCAGTCACCCATGACTATTAAATTTTCGTCTCCCTTCACTATCTGAATAATTTCTTTTATTTCATCATACATTTCTTCAATTTCTTCGTCATCTGCAGAGCTAGTTGGCATATAAACTTGTACTACTGTAGTAGGTGTGGGCTTCGTATCTATCTTGGCCACAATAATGCGTTCACTATGCTGTTTGTAGTAGCTTACCCGCATTCCTATTTTCCTATTCATTATTAAACCTACTCCTGCATTATCCCTATTTGGCTTTGTGTTTATAACCCTGTAGTCACCTGACCAGAAGTCTTGTTCCTCCTGCCACCGAACTTCACTAATTCCCACTATATCTAACTTTAACCTATCCATTTCCCTTTTTAAATTTTCTAACCTACCTGTCCGATTAAGGGATCTGACATTCCACGCTCCGATCCGTAGAACGCCAGTTTTCTTTCTCCTGATAACGACATCCTCTTGAGTAGTCCCCGCCCGGAGATCCGAATGGGGGACTATTTTACCTCCGGAATATTTTACCCAAGAGGACGCCATCATCATTTAATCATACAGTAAAGCTGCATGCCCTCGGGAAAAATTACGGCCGTAGTTTCCCCTTGCTTTCAACCGTTCGCAGTACCAGCACAGCAAGGCCGTTTTGGTTATTGTTACAAGGCCAGATCAGTCAATCATCCAGACTGTTGCCCTTGCAACTACTAAAAAGGCTGCTGCCCCTCTTCAGGAACCACACGTTTGTCTGGCCTCTCAACAGATACCCCTCCGTTATGGTTGTACCTACGGTACGGCTATCTGTATCGCTGAGGCACGCAAGCCTCCCCACCAACGGCAAGGTCCATGGTTCATGTGGGGGGGGCCCAAGCCCATATTCTCCTGTAACCTTTTCTTCTACTCCTTCCCCTACAATTGCATTCCAGTCGCCCATGATTAATTAATGATTTTCGTCCCCCTTTACATACTGCATTACCCTTTCAGTATCCTCATACACTTTCTCTATCTGTTCATCTTCAGCTTGCGACGTCGGCATGTATACCTGAACTATCGTTGTCTGTGTTGGTCTGCTGTCGATTCTGATTTGAACAACCCGGTCACTGAACTGTTCACAGTAACAAACCCTCTGCCCTACCTTCCTATTCATAACGAATCTTACACCTGTTATACCATTTTCTGCTGCTGTTGATATTACCCAATACTCATCTGACCAGAAATCCTTGTCTTCCTTCCGCTTCACTGACCCCTACTATATCTAGATTGAGCCTTTGCATTTCCCTTTTCAGATTTTCTAGTTTCCCTACCACGTTCAAGCTTCTGACATTCCACGCCCTGACTCGTAGAACGTTATCCTTTCGTTGATCATTCAATCTTTTTCTCATGGTAACCTCCCCCTTGGCAGTCCCCTCCCGGAGATCTGCATGGAGGACTATTCCGGAATCTTTTGCCAATGGAGAGATCATCATGACACTTCTTCAGTTACAGGCCACATGTCCTGTTGATACACGTTACGTGTCTTTAATGCAGTGGTTTCCATTGCCTTCTGCATCCTCATGTCGTTGATCATTGCTGATTCTTCCGCCTTTAGGGGCAATTTCCCACCCCTAGGACAAGAGAGTGCCCTGAACCTCTATCCGCTCCTCCGCCCTCTTTGACAAGGCCGTTGGCAGAATGAGGCTGACTTCTTATGCCGGAAGTCTTCGGCCGCCAATGCTGATTATTTATCAAAATTTAGGCAGAGGCGGGGATCGAACCCGGGGCCAAAGACGTTTTGATTATGAATCAAAGACGCTACCCCTAGACCACGGGTACAGACTAATAAAGCATGTGAACAGTCTCGAAACTATGTTTCGCGGGAAGTGGCGAAAAAAAATACGTGTACAAGAGAGCAGTAAGTGTGCGTGGCACTGGCTTCTTTTAATGGCCGTTGGACGAAGCTACGCACAGAAATGTCGCCATTTAGTAAATATTTAGCAAAGAGTGTTTATTAATGTGTTGTTTTCAATCATTCTAATTTCTCCGACAGCACAAACAAATCCGGGCGTGTCTCAGACAATCCTTCCCCGCAACGGACAGCTCTGGAAGCGACCAGTGCGAAAACAAATCCGGAGAAAGGCAGACTTGTGACAACTCTGAACCAGTAGGCAATCTTCTTCCACTTGGTTTCACCGTCATTCCGGAAACGGCAGACCTTTTAGTTCCATGTTCTTCATTCATTGAACTGGTACAGCTCGCTGAGCTGCAGAAAACGGATATCGCTGCTGCCACTGACAGAAAAAAGAACGATGGTTTGGAGCTACAAATTTACAAATTTTTAATGGAAAATTCGTTACGATCGTGTTTTCCATATGTACAAGTAGCCTTACGCACTTACTTATCTTTAATTATCACCAACTGCAGTGAAGAACGTTCGTTTTCAACGTTACAGCAGACTAAAAATGAATTAAGAAATACGATGGGACAGGAGCGTCTAAATGACCTCAGTACAATGAACATTGAATACGATTTGCTCAGATACATTGATCTAACTTGTATTATTTCTAAATTTGCCGAAATTAAATCGAGAAAAGTTTATTTGTAACAATCTTGTTTTATTTGATATCCTAAAGGATACGACCTAAACAAACCAAGAGCTCCTTGTGAGAATTTGCTACAGGCTCCGCGCTTGCTTAACCAGGCACTGAATTCGAGTATGCCTGTAACGGAAATGACTTACTCTTGTGTGGTGCCACTGCGCGGAAATAAAAGCAGAAGTACGGCGGGCGAGACGAATAGCCGGCTGCTCTGGTCCACTGTTCGCTAATGCGATTCAAAAATCACTCGCCAGACTGAAGTAGCGGCCAAAAATCGTGTGTTCCTGGGTACACTATCGCACAGGCACAACACTCTCACCTACAGAACGTCTAAGATTAAGCATTCATAGACACAATTGTAGTAAAAGTAGTGAAATTGACCTTTTTTTTGTAGCAGTATGAGTTCCAGTTCGAAATTATCACTATACACCGGTGTACCATTTTCCTCCATTTTACATTATGAACACCTACATGGCACACAGACACAGTCTGCTCTCCACCAACAGAGATGGCTGATAAGCAATGACCGCTAAAAATAAGTGACACTCTCTCTCTCTCTCTCTCTCTCTCTCTCTCTCTCTCTCTCTGGGGGCAGTCACTGCTGTTGAGAGCCTGACAACTGAACGAGACTAGCGCCTCTAGCGGCGAGAAAGCCAGCTGCAAGATTAACGTTTGTTTCTCATTAATTTTCTACTTAATTAACGAATTTGTTACTATATTGTTGCGTCCCAAGCATTAGTAAATTATCCAGGGACATGAATTATAGTGTAATAAATGTAAACGCAGTGGAACCTCATTGATTCTGTGACGTAAGCTACGTAATAAACACATGTATCGAGCATGTCTGTACTTGTTATGGTAGACACACTCCTTGACAATCAACAATTTTGTAGGAGTCTAATGATTCCCAGGTTTTTACGCTTTACTCAATTTTCTAATAAACGAGTACTATTGTAAATATAATCAATTTTGCTTCAACGGCGAATCTGCTGGAAGATTCTTGCCGTTTGTGGCACTGGATTCTTGTGTGTTGACAAAAAGTGTTATTGCTTTTGATGTCTTATTAGCATTTTTTGTGGTGTTCACCTCATCTACAGTTGTGATGGCTTATTTGGTACCCTAAACAATTTAGATGTTGCACTCCGTACACGCTTTCCAAGTTACACATTCACTGATCTGGCTGGAAGTGTAGTCACCAAAATTTTGAAGTTGTTGAGTAAATAAGCAAAATGAGATGTAATCTTCTATGTAATGCAGATTTTTATGGCATTACAGACGTTCCCTATCGTAAAAACTGTGTTACAGGTCAATATAAATCATGCAACTAGCATTGCTTGTTTACCGTATTCAGAAGTATATATCTTATTGTCGGTTTGGAGCGCTGCAATCAGGAGTGTATAAAAAATGAGAAGCAATGTCGGGAGCCTATGTTTCACACTGTGGGAACATTCACGATGACGAGGGACATAGTAGAACAAATGCGTGGGGTGTTCCCTACACGCAGGTGAAGCAGTTCTCTCTCTCCCTGTCTTCCTCTTTCCCCCGCTCTCCTCTCCCCCTCCCCCCCCCTCCCCCACTTTCTCCCACTGTCTCCCTCTACTATCTGTCTGTCTAATCATGCATTTGTCTCTGCTATACATACACACACAGGATTTCTCTTCTTGCTAGTGAGGACACCGCCTGTTTTTTGGAAGGAGACTTATCAACAGATGTGGAAGTAGCTTCAGACACACCTCAGGGATACGTGTTGGATGGACTGATTGATGTTCATGCCGTTGGCTGGTGGCTTTGGAGCCAATGTTAACAGCAAGGTCACAGTTGGTAGAGATGATAGCATTACCTATAATTAAGTACTCTCGGAAAGAAGCTGTGCCGGCCACTGTGGCCGAGCTGTTCTAGCCGCTTCAGTCCGGAGCCACGCTGCTGCTACGGTCGCAAGTTCGAGTCCTGCCTCGGGGATGGATGTGTGTGGTGTCCTTAGGTTAGTTGCGTTTACGTAGTTCTAAGTCTAGGGGACTAATGACCTCAGATGTTAAGTCCCATAGTGCTTAGAGCCATTTTAACCATTTTCAAAGATGCTGCACAAATATTTATTCAGACTTTTATACGATTTCAAATAAAAGCAGACTTTAACAAATTGCTTTAAATCTGCAGATTTCTAAAACAAATCGTCTATTTTACCAGAGGACCAGGAATTTAACTGACTATACAGGGTGTTACAAAAAGGTGCGGCCAAACTTTCAGGAAACATTCCTCACACACAAAGAAAGAAAATGTGTTATGTGGACATGTGTCTGGAAACGTTTACTTTCCATGTTAGAGCTCATTTTATTACTTCTCTTCAAATCACATTAATCATGGAATGGAAACACACAGCAACAGAACGTACCAGCGTGACTTCAAACACTTTGTTACAGGAAATGTTCAAAATGTTCTCTGTTAGCGAGGATACATGCATCCACCCTCCATCGCATGGAATCCCTGATGGGCTGATAAAGCCCTGGAGAATGCCCTATTGTATCACAGCCGTCCACAATACGAGCACGAAGAGTCTCTGCATTTGGTACTGGGGTTGTGTAGAGAGGAGCTTTCAAATGCCCCCGTATATGAAAGTCAAGAGGGTTGAGGTCAGGAGAGCGTGGGGGCCACGGAATTGGTCCGCCTCTACCAATCCATCGGCCACCGAAACTGTTGTTGAGAAGCGTACGAACACTTCGACTGAAATGTGCAGGAGCTCCATGGTGCATGAACCACATGTTGTGTCGTACTTGTAAGGGCACATGTTCTAGCAGCACAGGTAGAGTATCCCGTATGAAATCATGATAACGTGCTCCATTGAGCGTAGGTGGACGAAACTAAAATGAGCTCTAACATGGAAATTAAGCGTTTCCGGACACATGTCCACATAACATCTTTTCTTTATTTGTGTGTGAGGAATGTTTCCTGAAAGTTTGGCCGTATCTTTTTGTAACACCCTGTATAATGGTTCGAATCCATTCGGATTTCAATGAATGACAACATATGTAGAGAAGCAGTTATTACCGACAACAGTCACACACAAAGAAAATATACACATTCGCCTTTCAGCATACGAGGCGCGCGGGACCCGACGTGCGACAGCCGCCCGACCCAGTGTCCATCCACAACTGCGAATCTCTCCATCGCCGTGACGAGTGTCCCTCTGCCACGCACTTGAGTCTTATTTGCACAATATTTACATAGAAAACTGTGCACCTAAGAAGATGTAGAAACGTTATGTTCTAGGGTTATGGTATTAGTGAGTCACTTTTTGGAAACAGAGAACTCAGATAAAGATCTGGGTGTGGCAATATGTGGGGATATGAAATGGAAATATCACATAGACTCAGTTGTAGGTAAAGTAAGAGGCAGACTTTTGGCCGCAGGCAAGACATTGGAGCAATGCGGTCGGTCTACGAGGGAGACAGTTTACAAATCACTCGTGTGACCCATCCACATACATCGCTCGATTGGGTGAGGCCCATTGCAAACAGATTAACAAGGGATATTGAACGTGTACACAGAAGTGCAGCGCAGACAGACAAAGGAGTGTTCGCAAGAAAGCCTGCTCACAGAAGTTCCAGCGCCAGTACTGAGTCGGCAGGCCACACACGGCCCCCTGTGTGAGGCCCCTGTAGCGGCTGCCGAGGCCGACTGCGGTTGGTACCTGCCGCCTTCTCAGCCGTTGGCAGCACTGGCGCCGCGGCCACGTCCTGCGACTTCAGTTGTCTATCGCATTTACAGTGAGCTGTTTCCAGTGTGAGGGTCTGCGTCGGGATTTCATGCTGCAGCTCCCGCTCCGATAAATTCTTGTGGGACACGGATATCGTTAATAAGGTAAGGATGACCATTTTCATTTTTCCCTGCTTTGTTGAGTTTTTTTTTCGTAGTGATAGTAATTCTGTGGTCTCATTTATTTTTTATCGGTTATTTCACTCGCAAATTGCTTATTGAGATCTTGGTATATTATAGGCATACCAAAATTCCCATTAAGTCTGCTCTTCTAAGGATTTTAGACCTGATTTCAAAGCATTTCACGGGCTCGGGCCGCTCAGAACGAGTTTCTTCTCTTGTTCACGCTCGGATCTTTTTTTGTTATGGAATTATAGTGTTGTTTCGTATACATCTGATTTGTAAAAGGACTAAGCTACTGTTACTGAGGAATGGTGAAAAATAGCTGCTGCATTGGAACAAAACGTTTTCCTTCTATTCTAAGGAGACAAGATGTTAAGACAAAAATTAAATTACTGAGGAATGAAATAAGTTTGCATTGGCACATCGCTTAGAGCTTGCTCAGTCTGTTCCCGTTATTTATCGCACGAGGTCAAAGCAAGTGGGACGAGTTTTAGCAATTCCTTAGTGGAGCATTGAATCACATGTTTCGGAATCTCTGAGCTCTACGAAAACTGCAGAGTACGAAACTTCGTCTACACAAAGATTTATTCCAACTAATTTCTTCAGCTTGTTTCCCCCCACTACTGTATTAGCAGACCACGGCACATGACGTCACGCAAACATGTTGTAGTACAGAGCGCTTTTCCATGTAATTTCGGTACATCTTTTCTACAGTAACGTTTGTGGTGACAGACCAATCTGTTGGATAGGCAGTAAGTTAGATGAGGTTGTGCTGCATTTCGTCTTTATTCTGCCTCTGTAAATTCAGACATTAATAAACTGGTAGTTTGACCTAAAACTGATAATTTTACTGCGTACTTTTGCAGATGTCAAAAAGTTCGCCGTTATACGTTTCTTCTTTGTTCACATCTGTTAATACGAACTCTATATATCCAGTGACTGTGGCTTACACTGATAAAGAAACACTCGGTTTTTTTCTAATAAGAAGGGTGTATGAATGAGGGAAACAGTACCGCACACAAAGGACCACTACTGTAGCACTTATCAGTAAAACCAGGCGTCCTCAGTGTATTTTCTGATACGTCTTCATCAATGCTCAGACTGATATCAAAATACACCGAATGACAATTACAGATCTTAGTGCAGATCACAACTATTACGCATGTTCTTGATCGAACAGTTCACTATGAACCGGCATTCCACACTTGGGCTGTTCGATCAACAGATACGTTGGCAGAAACTGAAGATTGACATGCATATTTTTGTTAAACAAAACCACATAAGATTTTTAGTAACACTTTATCAGGATAAAGAAAGGATTAATCAACTGCTGGTGCGGTTTTCTTAACAAGGATGCACTCTTACAGTTGTACTTTCCCACAGCATAAAGAGTGTTGCTATTATATACAGCAAAAGCATACATAGTTTATATCACAGCAAGCGGCTCTCTTGATATTAATACGCAAAAAGTAAATTCAACGTTTTTGGTGAAGTAAACGAAAAAATAGGAATGCAAATGGTTGTAGACGAACTTTCTAGAAGAAGGGTTGATACGATAGCGTCCTCCCCACCTCCCTGAAATCCTGGTTATGCAGACAGACTTATCTGTAGCACAGCACGAGTTCTAGGTTAGGTTGAAGTAAGGTGGTATCGTTGTGAGATGGGTAAGCCAATGAATGTGAATGTGAAAGGAAGCGTGGGGCAGCGGATTCGTATGTAGCATAGTCTGATGTCCACATTTTCACTGTGTTTAACGCATTCTGGCGTATATATGCATTACATCTTCAAAAGTGCGACAAAACAAGTCTCCCAAGAGTGTTTTCCCGATGCCAGACATTGGCTTTCACCTGTGTCGTAATTTGACGGGGCTTCCTGAGTGCATGGACGGAACACAACACTGACATTTATTTTCCTTCTACATTGTTTGCCTGGACGGCACAGTGTGGTGATACTTTTATGCAGTTTAGATTGAAAGGTGAGTTTGTGATTTGGCGATGCGTACGAATATATTGTAATGGGAATAAATTAAATAGTTCTTACTGCTAAACGTATTTTACGTATATTACATTTTGATGAGTGATTTATCCGGCATTTTCGTCAGCGGTCAAAGGAGATGTGTAGTAGTGTCAACAGGCGCCGCATTTTCGAACTGCTAGTGTGGGGACATCATGAAGAGCGCTGGTTTATATTTTAATTCACAAAATAGGTACAGCAAGAATCGTCATGTGTGCCTATATGTGCTTTTGCGTCTCGGTCGGGAAACAAGATCTTTACTGGACACTCCTCAGATCTTTCTGATCATATGATCTTCTGATGCAGATCTGTCAAGTGTTGTCTGGAGCCCAGAATTCAAATGACAGCCTTCAGTCACCAGTATGCAAATGAACAGGCAGTAACAATTCTTGGAGATATGTTCCACCTATGCAACCAATTGAAGGCAAGAAAGTGCAAGTGATATATGCAATGTGTTGAATCAAATGTGCGTGAAAGAACACCGGAAATCGGCCAGCTGGAGCATAGAAATTAACGAATACATCTCCAGAACATGAGTAAACACCGCTGGAAATCGCCACTGAAGATGCTTCACAAATAAAAGAAGCGAAACGCGTATGGTAATACACAAAACTGCATTCAGTTAGTTGCATAGACGGAACATACGTCCCCGAATTTTAAGGCAACTAAAAAAAGACGGAAAACATAAAAATGAAGACAGTAGCAAATTTGCCGTCAGGGCGGGAATTTCATTTTAACTACATAATGCACACGAAAGTGCACTCAGAATTTTCCCATAATTAACAAATGGCGTGACGTCAGTGACTTTTCTCATGGTAACAGTTGCCTTCTGCTGTGATTGGCTGAAAACAACACTCGGAGCAGAGGCTCAGTTTTCGCGAAAGTGGCACATTTTGGAGTCATTGTTTATTAAATTGCACACTACGAAACTTTTAAGTTCGTGGTAAATTTTATTGTACGTAGATACTGAAGAACGAAATCAGCTTCGTATCCAGGCAGTCCAGGCACACAGTACGAGCAGTCGAAAACGTTTCCAGTACCTGGAGCTGGAAAGAAGATTCAGGACGCTTGGTCGGCTGTCTTGCTGTGAAGACAAAAATAAAAAAAAAAAGGCAGTGGGGGAAGACAATATATGGGCCGTCAAGACTGGTTAATAGAAGGCAAAAGTTAACTCTCACATTGTTGCTCTGTGAGTTCATGACGTATCTACGTGACTAGTATATTTATGCATCACAAGAGAAATGTAGTTAAGTTTGTCACGATTACTACTTTTACTAAAACTTTTTTGTACAAATAAGCACACCAGTTCTCTTTAGACATTTTTTTATTTCTTCTACGTAACGTTTACGCATATTTGGCCATGAAAACATCTTTACACTATGGCGTCTACCCTTATTCCATGGGTGATATGCTGGATGCTAAAAACCGCAAAACCACGCTGTTCGTAAGTCAAAATCTGTATATACACGTTCATAAACACATTTTTGGCTATAGATGTGTTGTGGGGTGAAGGAAAAACTATGAAGTGTTAACAATAGTTTTTTAATACATCATTTACGTATCTCAGTAGTTTACCAACCTACGTAACTAATCTACTTGCTGATAGTTGAAAACATTAAAATTAAGACACATAACACATTTAACTTTAGTTAATACACTCTATAACACATGGTGAAATATTAAATCAAAAACAAAAGAAAGATTTACAAACTTAGTTAATCTGATTTCTTTCCATTTTTTCGTCCACAGTCGACACAAAACGAATAAAAAATTGTGTAATCTTCATATAATCAAAAGTTACAATTTGCGCAACATAACCAATTATTCTTCCCCCATGAACCATGGACCTTGCCGTTGGTGGGGAGGCTTGCGTGCCTCAGCGATACAGATGGCCGTACCGTAGGTGCAACCACAACGGAGGGGTATCTGTTGAGAGGGCAGACAAACATGTGGTTCCTGAAGAGGGGCAGCAGCCTTTTCAGTAGTTGCAGGGGCGACAGTCTGGATGATTGACTGATCTGGCCTTGTAACATTAACCAAAACGGCCTTGCTGTGCTGGTACTGCGAATGGCTGAAAGCAAGGGGAAACTACAGCCGTAATTTTTCCCGAGGACATGCAGCTTTACTGTATGATTAAATGATGATGGCGTCCTTTTGGGTAAAATATTCCGGAGGTGAAATAGTCCCCCATTCGGATCTCCAGACGGGGACTGCTCAAGAGGACGTCGTTATCAGGAGAAAGAAAACTGGCGTTGTACGGATCGGAGTGTGGAATGTCAGATCCCTTAATCGGGCTGGTAGGTTAGAAAATTTAAAAAGGGAAATGGATAGGTTAAAGTTAGATGTAGTGGGAATTAGTGAAGTTCGTTGGCAGGAGGAACAAGACTTTTGCTCAGGTGATTACAGGGTTATAAATACAAAATCAAATAGGGGTAATGCAGGACTAGGTTTAATAATGAATAAAAAAATAGGAGTGCGGGTTAGCTACTACAAACAGCATAGTGAACGCATTATTGTGGCCAAGATAGATACAAAGCCCATGCCTACTACAGCACTACAAGTTTATATGCCAACTAGCTCTGCAGATGATGAAGAAATTGATGAAATGTATGATGAGATAAAAGAAATTATTCAGGTAGTGAAGGGAGACGAAAATTTAATAGTCATGGGTGACTGGAATTCGTCAGTAGGAAAAGGGAGAGAAGGAAACATAGTAGGTGAATATGGATTGGGGGGAAGAAATGAAAGAGGAAGCCGCCTTGTAGAATTTTGCACAGAGCATAACCTAATTATAGCTAACACTTGGTTCAAGAATCATAAAAGAAGGTTGTATACCTGGAAGAATCCTGGAGATACTAAAAGGTATCAGATAGATTATATAATGGTAAGACAGAGATTTAGGAACCAGGTTTTAAATTGTAAGACATTTCCAGGGGCAGATGTGGATTCCGACCACAATCTATTGGTTATGATCTGCAGATTGAAACTGAAGAAACTGCAAAAAGGTGGGAATTTAAGGATATGGGACCTGGATAAATTGAAAGAACGAGAGGTTGTAGAGAGTTTTGGGGAGAGCATAAGGGCACAATTGACAGGAATGGGGGAAAGAAATACAGTATAAGAAGAATGGGTAGCTCTGAGGGATAAAGTAGTGAAGGCAGCAGAGGATCAAGTAGGTAAAAAGACGAGGGCTAATAGAAATCCTTGGGTAACAGAAGAAATATTGAATTTAATTGATGAAAGGAGAAAATATAAAAATGCAGTAAATGAAGCAGGCAAAAAGGAATACAAACGTCTCAAAAATGAGATCGACAGGAAGTGCAAAATGGCTAAGCAGGGATGGCTAGAGGACAAATGTAAGGATGTAGAGGCTTGTCTCACTAGGGGTAAGATAGATATTGCCTACAGGAAAATTAAAGAGACCTTTGGAGAGAAGAGAACCACTTGTATGAATATCAAGAGCTCAGATGGCAACCCAGTTCTAAGCAAAGAAGGGAAGGCAGAAAGGTGGAAGGAGTATATTGAGGGTTTATACCAGGGCGATGTACTTGAGGACAATATTATGGAAATGGAAGAGGATGTAGATGAAGACGAACTGGGAGATAAGATACTGCGTGCAGAGTTTGACAGAGCACTGAAAGACCTGAGCCGAAACAAGGCCCCGGGAGTAGACAACATTCCATTAGAACTACTGATGGCCTTGGGAGAGCCAGTCCTGACGAAACTCTACCATCTGGTGAGCAAGATGTATGAAACAGGCGAAATACCCTCAGACTTCAAGAAGAATATAATAATTCCAATCCCAAAGGAAGCAGGTGTTGACAGATGTGAAAATTACCGAACTATCAGTTTAATATGTCACAGCTGCAAAATACTAACGCGAATTCTTTACAGACGAATGGAAAAACTGGTAGAAGCGGACCTCAGGGAAGATCAGTTTGGATTCCGCAGAAATGTTGGAACACGTGAGGCAATGCTAACCTTACGACTTATCTTAGAAGAAAGATTAAGAAAAGGCAAACCTACGTTTCTAGCATTTGTAGACTTAGAGAAAGCTTTTGACAATGTTAACTGGAATACTCTCTTTGAAATTCTGAAGGTGGCAGGGGTAAAATACAGGGAGCGAAAGGCTATTTACAATTTGTACAGAAACCAGATGGCAGTTGTAAGAGTCGAGGGGCATGAGATGGCAGCAGTGGTTGGGAAAGGAGTGAGACAGGGTTGTAGCCTCTCCCCGATGTTATTCAATCTGTATATTGAGCAAGCAGTAAAGGAAACAAAAGAAAAATTCGGAGTAGGCATTAAAATTCATGGAGAAGAAGTAAAAACTTTGAGGTTCGCCGATGACATTGTAATTCTGTCAGAGACAGCAAAAGATTTGGAAGAGCAGTTGAACGGAATGGACAGTGTCTTGAAAGGAGGATATAAGATGAACATCAACAAATGCAAAACGAGGATAATGGAATGTAGTCAAATTAAATCGGGTGATGCTGAGGGAATTAGATTAGGAAATGAGACACTTAAAGTAGTAAAGGAGTTTTGCTATTTGGGGAACAAAATAACTGATGATGGTCGAAGTAGAGAGGATATAAAATGTACACTGGCAATGGCAAGGAAATCGTTTCTGAAGAAACATTTGTTAACATCGAGTATAGATTTAAGTATGAGGAAGTCGTTTCTGAAAGTATTTGTATGGAGTGTAGCCATGTATGGATGTGAAACATGGACGATAACTAGTGTGGACAAGAAGAGAATAGAAGCTTTCGAAATGTGGTGCTACAGAAGAATGCTGAAGATAAGGTGGGTAGATCACGTAACTAATGAGGAGGTATTGAATAGGATTGGGGAGAAGTTTGTGGCACAACTTGACTAGAAGAAGGGATCGGTTGGTAGGACATGTTTTGAGGCATCAAGGAATCACAAATTTAGCATTGGAGGGCAATGTGGAGGGTAAAAGTCGTAGAGGGAGACCAAGAGATGAATACACTAAGCAGATTCAGAAGGATGTAGGTTGCAGTATGTACTGGGAGATGAAGAAGCTTGCACAGGATAGAGTAGCATGGAGAGCTGCATCAAACCAGTCTCAGGACTGAAGACCCCAACAACAACAACAACCAATTATTTTGCAGATATAATTCTCCACACTTCTTACACGTACATAGGAGTACTTTTCTTAATTTTTTTTGTCATCATCCCTGTCGTAGGGATCTGGTATGTTGTGCATGGTAAGCTATTTGAAGGAAAATACAAACAAAACAGAAATGTTTGCAGTTATTAAAAGCTGTTATTTTAACTGTGTGGGAAGTATCCCTAGCAAAAGAAAAAAGTGGAGCATGTGTACCGGATTTTGTTGTAGTATGTATCCTTACCTATAGGGTAGAGACGCCATTCTGTACAAATTCAGGACCTTGATGGCCACACTAGAATCAAAACATGTCTAATAGAACGTACTGCTATACAATTACTGAAACATTTGCAAATATTTGACCATTTTGTGTAACCAAGAACTAATCGTGACACTGAAAAATGTTTGGAAGTAATATTTATAGAGTTATCTCAGCCATTCCCGAGAGAGTTTGTGTAAAACTACCTCTGTCGAAACGTAAACACTTCTATTATAGCCTGGGCTGCACTGAGCAGCTGAAATGCCGGTGTTTGCCGAAACTGCGAGGAGTGCGCCGTCCGTAGCGCATGCGGCGCCTCTGCCGGATTTTTGCTGTCCGACTGAAGGCACTCAGCAACGCCCAGTAAACTTTACACACACGTTCCTCCGTCAGACCTTCACGAAACTTTTTCTCGCTGCCCCACCCCCTCCCCTCCCATTCATCCCCCCCCCCCCCCCCCCCACACACACACACAGAGCCTGTCAAGGAAGAAAACTTTTTTACTGTTCGACCAGCAAAAGTTCAGCCGAAGGCATTATATTCTTAATTTATTACTTGTTTACTACTGACGCTGTTCGCAACGCAGTTTGCAGGCAGCATCCAGATACACTACTGGACGTAGATGCGAAATTATATCACTGTACCACATGCTGATGAGGAGATGCGACGTCAGAAACATTGACATGCGTGAAAAACCCGCTTGCCCTTAAAGTGGAGCTCAAATTCCCTTGGATGTATCACCCAGTGTTTCATAATGACAGAACTCAATGACCTCTGACAAACTTCGAGCTTAATTTCATATCTTTTCTAAACTTTTTGTTGCTTACATCTTTAACTCTGAATATTTAACGTATGAATTCACTTGTAACGTAATCAGGACTTTGAAACTGTTGTACACATGGGAACATAATTTCGTATCTTGTCTAAACATTTTGTCACTTACATTCTTAACGCAGAATATTTAACGTATTAATTCACTTGTAATCAGGAGTTTGAAACCGTTTTGCACATGGGAATTGCGATCCTTAAAACAGTGTTTTTCAACCGTTTCAAATGCGCAACCCCTTTCCAAGTAAAAATATTATGGCGACCCCCAGAACCACAATAAAAGTATGTCAGCGATTTCAAAGGCAACGTATTCAGTTTTCTTTCTGTTCATGCTATACTGATCGATAAATCTCTGCCTGCAGAGATATAATAAAATTCTTTTCCCGGTAGAGGCGTGGGTGTGAGAAGGCATAGTCGCGCGCGTTTTCGGTCACTAGAATGAGTAGTCCGGGTATGCCAGCAAGTACGGACATGATTACTGTCTTCGCACTTCGCTCTGAGCAGGCACAATATGGACAAGTTTCTTTTCTCCTGCGACCGCGGCCCCCTGAGGAAGAAGGCTTGGCGACCCCCAGGGGGTCGCAACCCACCGGTTGAAAAACACTGCCTTAGAGAATCGGCGGTTTGTTGGTTATACAAGAAACACTAAAAAAAACTGGGATGAGTTGGCTGATAACATACTTCTCTAACACGATCTCTCGGCTTTTCTCGGAGCGACTGATCACTGGTGTGCTCCCGGTTGTTCTGTCGAGTTGTTTGCATTTTCAGCAACTGAAGACAATAGATGGCTCGATGCTCGCTGTTCTGTGTGTAAATTGTAAACAACTGGCCAGAACAGCAGGACAGCAGAACGGGAACTACAAACCCATTCACTAAACACATTGTAACGTATTACTACGTTTACGACGTTTCTCATCCGGCCATATACGTTATCTCGCATTTCTAGCTGCTTCTCTCACACAAATAATGATAAAAAGTCAGGAATTCAGGGTCGCCACCAGCCCAAGCCCTTCCTAACCATTTAGAAAAAACGGAGCTGGAAAATTATTAGTTTAATTACTTTAATAATTTAATTACAAGTATGCATATTTCTTTAAGCAGCCATGTCGTGCATGAAGCAACTTGATTACTTCAGGAATGGAAATCAGAGTAAGGGGGTAAGATCGACACCAAAGAATTTATCTTTCACGTAATTTATTTTTGGAACATAACTGGTGCCTGACTCAAAATATTTAAGTAAGAATTACGTGAGAATGAAACAGTGACAATTTAACTACAGCAAGAAGAAACACAGAAGACGGGGTGGGAGACAATTATACTATTATCTCTTTTTGCATTAATACCATAAAAATATCTCAGTGAGATTCGTATTACGATTCTACGCATGCTGTATTCTGGACAGAGGTTTAACCAATGCACGAGGCTGTGCGATAATTATTTAACATACTAACTGCGTCTGCTGCTTGCAAATGGCCGAACTAGAGCACGTGGTGTATTCTGACTCAAACTGTTGTGCTGCTTTGTAGAAAGCGCACGAAAGAACAGATATTCTTGCAGAAATTGTAGCTCATTAAACAAGCAAACTGTTAAAATAAAGCCTATCGCGGTGCCGTGGTGAACCAGAAGGGTCATTAATTACGAAACACGTGGCACAAAATCGACACACAATGACAAAAGCAATTTCTACAAAATATAAGATTAAAAATCATTAAAAAAATAACTCTCTTCACACGCTTCAGATAAGCTAAAGTTCTTAAGTATTTCACCAGTTAAACATAACGAAGTCCTTACTCAACCTGATTCCTATCACTTGAAACTCACCAAGCGTTCACCGAAGAGTGCCCCTTTCTCATTGAGATTGCCTAGCTCCCGGTGCAGCGGAAGCTACCAGAGGGGTAGCCCTCTGTCACCAACCTCACACACAAAAATAACCTTCGACACAGCCTTCGACTAAGATGGGTAAACCTATGTTCAGGTATTGGAAACCTAAGCTGGTCATCCTGTGCTCTCCTTCAAACGGGAAGCAACATCGTCTGCTCCCAGCAGACGATGAAAAACTCAGCGTTTCCCACAAAACAAAACCGAAACCCCACATTGAAACACACATATAATATCAATATTCAATAGGCCTTATTTGAGTGCTCTGTCTTTCTGGAAGAGTTAATGAACTGAGCTAAAATCGTGTAGTAAAGTGAATAAGTTGTACCGAATTCGACAAGCGTCTTATGAAAAGACTTCACAGAGACGTTTCAGCATATTTCATCAGTTCATCCAGTGTAATCAACACAATGGTAAGCAATATGATGACGGACGAAAGTTTTAACAACTAGCGCAAGGATCGCCTTCGGAGACCAGAGCAGGCCACATTTAAATTTTTTGAGACGTTTTGGACGTTGCTATGGCAATCAGTCAGTCGGTGATGCTACATTTTGTCCAAATTTTCTGGGCAGGTTCTCTGAGCAATCAAAGCAAGATGTACTAATTTGTAGCCCACGCAGGGAGACCAGTAAGTGAAGCGTGACAAAAAGTAGCGGCGGCACCTCAGAAATTTTGGTCACGTTTGGATCGCTGTATTTGAGTGAATGTTTCTGGTATAGCCTATCTGTAAAACCTGGCATGATGGTTGGACTGTTCACACTGTGCACAACCTGTAACTTTTACGTAATTCGATTCACTGCTTTTGTTCGAAACGTACTTGAAGATAAATACTTAGTTCTCCTTTTCTGACCTTCGTATCTGCTGGCTAGGTTATAAAACGGATTCATCGATCTGGCCGACTGGAAAACGTGTTCCCACCCTTCCAGCAGGGGGTGTGCGACACCTGACTTCCTTAAGCGTGCTCACCATGTTCTGGAATGGCCTCCTGGAAGTGGAGACTGGAGCTGCTGTCCAGACGCCGGAGAGACCGACTGTCGGCCGTTCTCTCCTTGGCTGACGTCTGGGGTAGAGGGCCTGTGTGTCTGCAGAAGACAGAACATCACACCTTCTGTTATTTGTTTAATCTGGTATTACATATATCTGGAAAAGTGTCATGATGATCTCTGGGTTGGCGAAAGATTCTGGACTAGTTACCATTCGGATCCCTGGGAGGTGGCTGCCAATGGCGAGGTAACGTGAGAAAAAGCTTCAATAACCAACGAAAGCATAATAGTCTACGTGTCGGGAAGTGGAATGTCAGAAGTTTGAACCTGACACGGAAGCTACAAAATATGTTAAAATGTTAAATTTCTCTGAGCACTATGGGACTTAACATCTATGGTCCCCTAGAACTTAGAACTACTTAAACCTAACTAACCTAAGGACATCACACAACACCCTGTCATCACCAGGCAGAGAAATACAAAATATGAAAAGGGAACTAACAGAATCAATCTGGATAAAAGGAGGACAAGGATTTCTAGTCAGATGAGTACAGGATAGTATCAAAAGCAGAAAGTGGTATAATGGGAAAATTCGAAATTTTTGGTAAGGTTTTATGGGACCAAACTACTGAGGTCATCGGTACCTAAGCCTACGCACTACTTAAACTAAGTTTAACTTACTCTATAGACAACACACACACCCGTGCCCCCGAGGGATGATTCGAACCTTCGACGGGGGGAGGGTATAATGAGAGTAGGATTTGTTATAAGTAGGAAGGTAGGGCAGATGGTGAGGTAATGTGAAGAGTTCCATGATAGGATTCTTGCCAGAATTTGCAGCACACGAAATCGACAACAATAGTTCAGATATACATGCCGATGTCGCAAGTTGAAGACCAAGAGACAGAGGATATTGAACAAGGAATTCAGTACGTAAAGGAAGATGAACATCTAATAGTCGTGGGGGATTCGAATGCACTTGTATGGAAAGGAGTAGTAAAAAGGGGTACAGGACAATATGGCCTTGCTTCTAGGAGTGAGAGAAGGGAAAGACTCATCGAGTTCACCAAAAAACCATTCTTGAGAAACGTGGCTCAACTTCGTGTTAGATGAAGTTGCCCAAAAAACGTGGTAAGCGTACAGTTTGTTTCTTGATGATTTCTCTGCGCAGTATATATATATATGACGACTTGAACACTATTAAGGTACGCAGTGGTTACACACTGGACTCGCATTCGGAAGGACGACGGTTCAATCCCGCGTCCGGCCATCCTGATTTAGGTTTTCCGTGATTTCCCTAAATCGCTCCAGGCAAATGCCGGGATGGTTCCTCTGAAAGGGCACGGCCGACTTCCTTCCCCATCCTTCCCTAATCCGATGAGACCGATGACCACGCTGTCTGGTCTCCTTCCCCAAACCAACCAACCAACTATTAAGGTAAATACATTGTTTGTTCTCTATCAAAATCTTTCATTTGCTAACTATGCCTATCAGTAGTTAGTGCCTTCAGTAGTAAAAAATCTTTTATTTAGCTGCCAGTATAGGCGCTCGCTACATTGTACTGGTTCGAGTAACGAAGATTTTTGTGAGGTAAGTGATCCATGAAAGGTATAGGTTATTCTTAGTCAGAGCCATTCTTTTGTAGGGATTATTGAAAGTCAGATTGCGTTGTGCCAAAAAATATTGTGTATCAGTTTAGTAATGATCAGAATAAGTTAAGAGAAAACTGTTTGAGTACGTTGAGGTTTGCTCAGCTGTTTGAAAATCAAATAACGTAGAAGTTTACTAGTACCGTCATTAATAATTTTTCAAAGGGGATGTTTCATTTCATATTATGTCAAGCGGATGGACATGTACGGGTATGGTGACAGCCTCATGAATCCATTGACCCTGCGTGTCAGCAGAGGACTGTACAAGCTGGCGGAGGCTATGTAATGGTGTGGAACGTGTGCAGTTGGAGTGATATGGTACCCATGATACGTCTAGATACGACTCTGACAGGTGACACGTACGTAAGCATCCTGTCTGATCACCTGCATCCATTCGTCTCCACTGTGCATTCCGACGGACGTGGGC
Organism: Schistocerca serialis cubense; assembly: GCF_023864345.2. Lineage (NCBI taxonomy): Eukaryota > Metazoa > Arthropoda > Insecta > Orthoptera > Acrididae > Schistocerca > Schistocerca serialis. Next base: position 58,597,231 of record NC_064648.1, on the reverse strand, counting down.
AATTCCAGCAGGGCAATGCGACAACCCACACGTCCAGAATTGCTAGAGAGTGAATCCGGGAACACTCTTCTGAGTTTAAACACTTCCGCTGGCCACAAAACTCCCCAGACATGAACATTATTGAGCATATCTGTGATGCCTTGCAACGTGCTGTTCAGAGGAGATCTGCACCCCCTCGTACTCATATGGACAGCCCCACAGGACCCATGGTGTCAGTTCCGTCCAGAAATGTTTCAGACATTACTCCAGTCCATGCCACGTGCTGTTGCGGCACTTCTGCATGCCCGTGTGGGCCCTACACGATATTAGGCAGGTGTACCAGTTTCTTTGTCTCTTCAGTATATGTTTTCAATTCAAGCACATATTTCTAACATTGAGAGAAATTTTTCATTAATGGAGCTCAATGGACTGAGGACCGGAATAGTCTGGGTGTATCAACTGAGAGCACCTGGCAGTGTACGAGGGTTATTCCAAAAGTAAGGTCCGATTCGCCGTAACTATTGAAATTTGGCGCCAATGACAAAACACGCATGCGCGCCGACTCCCGGCAAGCCTTGCGCGTCAAACGCCGCCATTCGCTTTGTTACTGTTGCTGAGTGTAGTTCACAGTGTCACTTTACAATGTTTAAGACAATTGATCAGCCCGCCGATTGTGAAGTAAGGGCAGTGATACGGTTTTTGTCTGCAAGAAACAATTCAGCGGCGGAAATCCATCGGCAGATTACTGAAGTGTACGGTCCTAACATAATGAGCGACAGTAAAGTGCGCAAGTGGGTGCGAGCTTTTAATGAAGGACGGGATAATGTGCACGATGAACCACGGTGTGGCCGACCATCAGTGATTTCAGACGATTTGGTCAATGCGGTTGACAAAAAAATTCGTGAAGATCGCCGATTCACTATTACAGACGTAGACATGCATTTTCCGAATGTGAGTAGAACAACTTTGTACAGAATTGTGTCTGAACATTTGAAGTTTCACAAATTGTGTGCCCGTTGGGTTCCCAGGCTGCTTACTGAGCCCCAACGAATGAAAAGAATGGCTTTTGCTCTTGATTTTTTGGAGCGATATCATAAGGAAGGTGACAGTCTTTTAGACAATGTTGTCACAGGGGATGAGACATGGGTTTCTCACATCACTCCAGAGTCTAAACGTCAGTCAATGCAATGGCGTCACACGTCATCGCCAGTCAAGGTCAAGGCAAAGCAGACAATCTCAACACGTAAGGTTATGGCGACTGTGTTCTGGGATAGACGTGGAGTATTGTTAGTCGACTTTATGGAGAGAGGAACAACAATTAATAAAGCCGCCTACTGCGCTACCCTGACTAAACTTCGACGTGCAATCCAGAATAAGCGACGTGGTCTTTTGTCGTCTGGAATCTTGTTGTTGCATGACAATGCCAGACCCCACACTGCAAATGAAACGCAAGCTCTGATCAAGAAATTTGGATGGGAACAGATGGACCATCCTCCTTACAGTCCGGACCTGGCGCCAAGTGATTTCCACCTGTTCCGTTACTTAAAGGAGTTTCTCGGCGGCAAGCGCTTCGACACAGATGATGAAGTGAAAGAAGCAGTTAAGGACTGGTTATCGTCACAGGCGGCCGATTTCTATAACATGGGCATTCAAAAGCTTGTTGAACGATGTGACAAATGTTTAAATAAGTATGGAAGTTATGTAGAAAAATAGATAAAGATGTAAGGAATGTAAATAAAACAATTGTTTTGAAAAAACATTTTAGTTTTGATTTTTTTTATAACCGGACCTTACTTTTGGAATAACCCTCGTACTTACAACTAAAGGCTGTCAGAATATCCGAGAAGTACGAGTGGTCCATAAAATAACCCGTGTAAAAGTTGTCTACGTAAGTAACTCATGTTATACTTTGTTCTTTTCAAATATATGCATCAGATATATGCATATAAGTATCATGGTCAGTGTTGACACGTACGTTACTTTTTCTAGGCGTTTGAAATCTCTCCTCACTGTCATCTTATAACTGGATTTCTGTGGATTTTGTCGCGACTTTAGGACCAACATTTATGGGAAGCGAGGCTATGACGGCGGCCTTATGACCACTGATGCTCACAAGTCGGTACTGTGACCATCTGCTCAGAATATTTTTCGAATAAGGCTTTCAGACCTCATACGTATACCTATCTCAGACAACAGCTGTAACAGCATGAGTCTCCATTCTGTATCTGGCTCACTGAAACCCTTCGCAGCTTAGTTTGGTCAGGAAACCTACGTGCGACGCTCTAATAGTTTTTTTCTAAAGTGCTCTACCGCAGTGGTTCCCACCCTGGGATGCAACAAATTTAATATGTCTTTTCAAAGGTCATTTTATTATCTTTCCATGGTCGGTTTTTGAAACACAGAAACAAGTTTCCTGCAAAACCTAGATTTGTATGTAACTGATAATGACGTCAAATTTTCTCGTATCACCGATGTGTTATCAGTTACAAGAATTTGTCGGCTGTAGGCATCCCTCGTTTACCCTAGTCATGTACAGGATGTCTCTGGAGGACTGGTTAGTGTTCAGGGAAATGACAGGAATGGTTATTCGAAGCAAGAATCCAAAATACATGGGCTCTAAAATGCATACCTCAGGCTGGTATTACACTATCAAATTTCTTTGTCAAAGTTGATATGTCAAATATTTATGTCAAAGAAGTCTGATGGTGTAATAGGGCACTTTGTCAAATCTCGTCTGTCGTCAAATAAATTTGATCAAATGTAGGGCGTCGCTGTAGATTTGAACATAAGAGTCGCTTGTCTTCTGTTCACTGCAATGTGACATGTTACCACGGGGAGCGCTAGCATAGCTGCAGTGAGTTCATAAACATCGCCGGTAAATACAATTGGTGTGTACCGTCAACTACAAAATTAATAGAGATGTATGAAGCTGATGAGGCGCTTTACAACGTGAGGCACCCTGAATACAAAAATAGATTAAGAACATTGTAGAGGTATAATAATATTGCGAAGATCATTAGCCGTGAGATACGGGCTGGTTGCGCCGGCCGGTGTGGCCGTGTGGTTAAAGGCGCTTCAGTCTGGAACCGCGTGACCGCTACGGTCGCAAGTTCGAATCCTGCCTCGGGCATGGATGTGTGCGATGTCCTTAGGTTAGTTAGGTTTAAGTAGTTCTAAGTTCTAGGGGACTGATGACCTTAGAAGTTAAGTCCCATAGTGCTCAGAGGCACTTGAACCATTTTTTTTTTTTGTTCAATGCTTTAATCGTCTCGTCTCGTAAAACCCACGGCTTCACCCAGGTACGTTTCCTTTTTTCCCCCGCTTCTCTCCCACATGTGCACACAGAGCAGTTGTGGTACATGCAAGTTGTTGTTGTCAGCGATCTTCAACTTTGACGAAAAATATGATGACCGTGTAATTACCCCTTTTTAGCGCCACGTCAAAATCTTAGTAAAATAAATTTGACGAATATTTGACCATATCTTTGATCTAATCTTTGTCAAAGAAATTTGATAGTGTAATACTGGCCTCAAGAGGTATGAACACTACTCTAATAGAGGAGATGTTTCGCAGTATGGAAGACGAAGCAGTGCACTGAGCTCTTGTGGTGTGCATTTTAGAGCACATGATTACTCGACTTTCTTTTTGCTTTGAGTCAGTGTTTCTGTCATCTGCCTTAATACTGGCCATCCTCCTGGGACATCCTGTATTAATATCGTCACACTACTTCACAGGCTGAGTAAGTGAGCCAGGCTGAACTTTCAGACGGAGGAGTAAATTGGGTCGGCAGTGCTCCAAAAGATATTCAAGAAGCTGTTTTACTTGCGACAATGTTCTGCCAAACGGCACGCCACGCATCTTTTTGAAAAGGCGCCAAACGTAACTGCTGAGGAGAGTCCACATCTTACGCCAGCTGACTCGAATGACGATCCAGCATCTCCAGAGATCATTCTGGAGGCCTTGAAAACATGTAGTGCGTTTACCAGTACTCGTTCTCACACTGTTAAATGTAGTACACGATCTTTAAGAAACGGAATCGTGCACTTTTTATAACGTCTTGCCAAACTTTGTTACTGTGTTTAACAATAGCTTCTCTCGATCGAATTATAATTTTTAATTTCTTAACTGCTTGGCCCAATTTGTTTTTTAAATTCCAGACAATTGCACATACTTTTCAACGGAAGTAGCAGAGAATTTAACTTTCGTAAAATGATGATAATAACCGAAACTGTATGAATGTGAGATAATCTGCTTTTATTAATACCATAGCACACGTGAATTCATGTTAAACCGGAAAAAACCGCTTAAATACACTGTTTACATTATGTTCTTTCACTGAAAAACACAGAAAACTAACTCGTTTGAAGGTTCGGAAACGACTGAAACAAGTCACTCACGGTTGCCAACAATGACATGAACGTTACAAAATTCTTACTGGAAAGTAAACAAATTTACTTGTATAATAGTCTTTGCTTCTCTGGATGTTTTGGAAAACTACTGCAGATTCACATCTGGGACATGTTGTATTAGATTCACCAGACCAATAACAACAAAGTAAATGGAAACCGTGCTTTCCTTTAACCTCGTACAGTTTTGCGATGGCTTCGTATCAGCGAATTTGCTAAATGTCAGACCAAATCTTTTATTAGCCTCAACTCCGCAACCAAACATTTGCGGACATATGTTTATATGAACTTTTTTCTTTGGTTTTACTTGGAGAATAACATACTAAGATATTTGCAGTATTCTGTGTACGAACTGACTGCTCGATTATGTTCCATAAATGTTCAATGGGACTCATATCAGGCGATCGGGGTGGCCAAATCATTCGCTCAAATTGTCCAGAATGTTCATCAAACTAGTGACGAACAGTTGGGGCGCAGTAACATTTTCACCCATAGGAATTCCATCATTGTTTGGGGACACGAAGTCCATGAACGGCTGCAGATGGTCTGCAAGTAGCCGAACATAACCGTTCCCAGTCAATGATCGGTTCTGTGGCACCAGAGGACCGATTCCATTCCGTGTAAACACAGCCCACACCTTTATGGAGCCACCACCAGCATGCTTGGTGCCTTGTTGCCAAGTTTGGTCCGTTGCTTCGTGGGGCCTGCACCACACTGGAACACAGCTGTCAGCTGTTACCGGCTCACCTGACCAGGCCACTGTTTTGCAGCAGATAAGGCCGAGAGCCCAGGAGAGCCGCTGCTGGCGATTACGTGCTGTTAGCAAAGGCACTCGTGCCGGTCCTCTGCTGCCATAGCCCACTGGCGCCACATTGTTCTAACGGATACGTTCTTCGTACGTGCCACATTGAAATCTGCGGTTAATTATTCCAGGCAATGCTGTTCGTCTGTTAGCCATTCCAACAATACTACTACTTGCAGTAGGTTAGAAATCACATTAACAATGTTGCTCACGCAGCATATGTTCGCTTTATCGGGCAACAACAATGGAAATAATGAAGTCACTCTAAAATAAGTTATTAATTTTAACACTTTTCTTGAATGGATTCCCATGTAGACTTCGTCGAAGTTATTATGGCTCATCTTGTTGATTCTAGGGTGATTCCACTTTGACTGCTAGAAGGCCAGATCTGTATTTTAGCAATATTTGAAGACCTAACAAATGGGTTTTTCAGTAAATTCTTAATGATCAAACAATCCCAGATCAGAACAATGGTATGGTGGAAATAATTATTTATTGATGTCCACCATCCACATTTTTATTAAACTTCTTGTAAATGCACATATACTTCTTCTTAATTGTCACATCATCAAGAAAACAGTTTTGTATCAATCTTCATATATTTAATTTCCACTTTAACCAAACACAAGACTTGACTTCTTTTACAAAGCGAAATAACAACTTAACTTCTGCCAAAGTGAAACAAAGACCGCTCTGTGCGCATTCGCGCCAAAACGGTTACAAGTAAGTCAAAGATTATGACAGTCTCACAGAAATGATTACACACAAGAACCATATCACTGTAATATATCGATACATCGGTGTACCTATACATTAATAAAACCAAATGTGAATATTGTAACAAAAATGTCTGTTACTTCGCGGAAAAGCAGTACGATATTACTGGTATCGAGAACTGGGGTTGGAGTGCCGAGATGGTCACGTAAATAAAGCACCACTACACCCTGACAACTCTACGTAAGCGCCTCTGCTCTCGGTAGTTACGTCAGGGCTGCCGGCCACTGCGTTGTCTCCGCAGTGGGAGGTAACGCCTGAAACGTGGTCTTGTCGCACACTCTTGAGACTGTGGATCTCGCAGTGTTGAATTCCCACCTGAGTACAAGTGACAGATCTGAGAATGCACTGTCTTTTTTACCTTGTATACGCATTACTACCACGCGCATACCGCTGTCCTGTGACCTTGGTCACGCCAGTGTAATCCCATCACGTACCTGCAACGTCTCTGTTTCTCTGTAAGCTTTAAATCAAAACAGCACCGCAAAAATATAAGAGGGTGTGCCCTTCGATTTAAAAGTACTTGTAATGCTGCAACTCAATGTGAAATCCTTGACACATTGTAAAACCGCGATAGTACCTAAGATGGGCCACAGCCATTCTGCCTCTCTGTGTGTGATGTTGGATAGGTAAATTCTGTATATAATAAAAGCGGGAGGGCGATGTTACGAGACATCATTCACCTTAAACTGCGAGACAGCCGTCAAAAAGTTTGCGGCTGCGATAGACGGCTCGTGTCATTACTTTGTGGGGCGTCGAAGATAATGGAGGACGCAATGATTCACTCGACGTGCAGCATTCAGTCGCAGGATGAGTCCAGACTTGGGGGAAAAGAAAGTGCTCTGATGCCAGAATGCACTATCATATTTCTTTGTACAGGGTTATTACAAATGATTGAAGCGATTTCGCAGCTCTACAATTACTTTATTATTTTAGATATTTTCACAATGCTTTGCACACACATACAAAAACTCAAAGTTTTTTTACGCATTCACAAATGTTCTATATGTGCCCCTTTAGTGATTCGGCAGACATCAAGCCGATAATCAAGTTCCTCCCACACTCGGCGCAGCATGTCCCCATCAATGAGTTCGAAAGCATCGTTGATTCGAGCTCGCAGTTCTGGCACGTTTCTTGGTAGAGGAGGTTTAAACACTGAATCTTTCACATAACCCCACAGAAAGAAATCGCATGGGGTTAAGTTGGGAGAGCGTGGAGGCCATGACATGAATTGTTGATCATGATCTCCACCACGACCGATCCATCGGTTTTCCAATCTCCTGTTTAAGAAATGCTTCTGCTTTAGCCTTTTCCGTAAGATTTTTCAAACCGTCGGCTGTGGTACGTTTAGCTCCCTGCTTGCTTTATTCGTCGACTTCCGCGGACTAGGCATGAAACTTGCCCGCACGCGTTCAACCGTTTCTTCGCTCACTGCAGGCCGACCCGCTGATTTCCCCTTACAGAGGCATCCAGAAGCTTTAAACTGCGCATACCATCGGCGAATGGAGTTAGCAGTTGGTGGATCTTTGTTGAACTTCGTCCTGAAGTCTCGTTGCACTGTTATGATTGACTGATGTGAGTGCATTTCAAGCACGACATACGCTTTCTCGGCTCCTGTCGCCATTTTGTCTCACTGCGCTCTCGAGCACTCTGGCGGCAGAAACCTGAAGTGCAGCTTCAGCCGAACAAAACTTTGAGTTTATCTACGTATCTGCAGTGTGTCGTGACCATATGTCAATGACTGGAGCTACAGTGAATTTATGAAATCGCTTCAATCATTTGTAATAGCCCTGTAAAAGTTGATACGTCAAATACTTATGTCAAAGAAATTTAATGGTGGAATAGGAAATACTCTCAAATCTAGCCTGCCATCAAATAAATATGTTCAAACCTAGTGTATCGCCGTAGATTTGATCATACAAGTTATGTGCCTTCTCTTCATTGCAATGTGAAATGTAACGGCCTGGAGCGCTGGTGTCGCTACAGCTATTTGACGTCTCTGCAGTGTGTCTGTAAACATGGCTTCACAGTTAGCGTTTTGCTTCGACTCCTAATTACAAACTTGCTTCGACTATGGTGGGGGTTTGAGCAAGGGGCACAGTGCACGCTATTGTTTGTGTGTTGATGGGCAGCTGAAGTTGCTGCAGGCGACTCCATGTCCACGATCACAGCTACAGCCATCTACATCTGGAAACATCCAGGCAGCTTTTCATCAAGCCGGCATAGAGGATGTGCTCACACTATAAAATAAAATAAAAATTCTTTCTTAGTTTTGCGTTCTACTTTGTCTGTTTTCGAACTCTGGATACCACAAGTTAAAAAGCGCTTCATCTGTTTAGTACTTTTTATTAATTTTGTAGTTGTGACCCTTTAAGCTTACCCGATGGATATGTAGTGCATAGTCTTCACAGATTTGCCGCGTGATAACGTTGTGCAAATTCCACAGTATTTCCTCGAAGCAACTGTTCAACCTTGCTGGTGGCATGGTACGACGGGCGGTATCCGCACGTCGACGCCTCGTTTCTAGAACACGCGCGCGAAGAATGCGCTGGCGCGGAAATCACGCATGGGCAATGCTTTGCAGGTAGATGGTGCCACACTCCAACGCCCTCTGCCGAAAATCGCAGAGCGGCTCTCCTGCGTGTGTTTACTAGCAGTGCGGCCAGACGTTACTCACCAAAAACCGTACTAGACCAATATGATCACGGGTCTGTTATCGCAAAATCTCGATTTTTCCGTCGTGATTTTGTAGTTGTTCGAACACTAATTCCAGTAATTCAATTATTCAAAAATAAAAATAGTTCTTATTGTCCATATAGTGTATAAAATATTTATTTGCCTTCAATATTCTCCCACCAGTGCTTTATAAATCGCTTCACACGTTTCTGGAACTATTTTGTTTAATGTGCAATTTGATATTCCAGTGCTGTGTTGTAAACTAGAGTACCTCTATCCTGTATCGAGAAATTCCAGTGTCACAGTTTGCCTGTCTTCTGCACATACAGCTTTTCTCAAGAGAGTATTCTGTTTGGTAATATGAGAAGTCACTGTGCTGAGAAAATACTGAAATGCACTCTCATCCACTCGTAAGTAATTTATATAGTAGCAGAGTTGACATCCTCCACTAGCAGCTCTCGTAACAAATTTTGCTGAATGCTTTTACTGTCACGACGTAATGCCTATGGCTTCATCCAAGCAGGTATCCTTTCTTTTTGCGCCGCTTTTCTTCCAAATACGCACACAGTGGAATTGCGGTACTAGCAACTGCAGCGCCTAATAACTTGTTGTTGTCCGCTGTCTTGAAATTTTCTGATAAATATGACAACAACGTAATACCCCTTTTTAGCGCGACGTCAATGATCTTAGTCAAAGCAATTTGACGAATCAGTATGTGATAATATTTCTTTGTCAAAGATAGTGTAGTACGAGCCTAAGCGAGGGTCACGCCTCGTGCCTTCGACCTTCTGCGGCAGCATTCTATGCGGTGTGTGTGTGGGGGGGGGGGGGGGGGGGAGGGGGCAGCGTGACGTCAGACCAGCTGCCCCGTCAGTTCTGGAACACTCTCTGGCGACGCGTGGCAGCGAGCGACGCTCAGTTCTTTTCCTACAGCAGGACGGGCGAGAGTGTGTGCGGACACAGCAGGTAGGGATACGAGCGTAGTAATGTTTTCGTGTCGCAAACGTTTGGCGAACAAGAATGGAACTTCCTCCGAAACAAAAGTATTACTCGACTGATTTCATAGGAATGTATCATTGCAGTTTCTTAGCTCTTGTCACCCAGTTTTTTCAGAAGAGAAGAGACGAAATGGAAATGATAGAATGACTTATTTTAAGTACAACATTTTTACTGCCGAGTTATTTATTTACTCACAATGATAAATTTGCACGAGGACCTCGTTTCGGCGACTTTCCATTACGAACTGTACCTGTGAAGATGGTGTAATAGGTATAACATTGTACCTTACGTCTGTCACGCCTAAATAGGCCACCTTATGCTGAGGTTTTAGCTGTATCACGTGCCCCTTGCGGCTTCTTGCAGCGTAAATGTCGGTTGCCTTTTTATGATCTGATCATATCATTTATATGTTTGCTTTTCATTTGCTTCATCCTCCAGCGATGCTATATGTTTCCAAAGGAATTTATATTTCTCCAGAAGTCTGTGATCACACTTAATTTTTCAGAGACAGTATTTTGAGGTATTTGCGCCTACAAGTATTCTGTTATTTTGTGTTTATCACGATAATTTACCCTTTTCTTTTACAGCAGGAATAAAATTTTAGAAATATTTTTCATATTAAAATTCTCTGATAGTTGGGGATGGACTCTGGATATTTTTCTGTATGAGTGTAAATTTCCATTTTCTCCAAAATGTTCATAGGTTGTCATTAAGGTACTTTGTGTAGAATTTTAAGGACACATATTTTCTGGCTTATAATCTTGACTTTTTAAATACAAGTAGAATATCGAGATACTATTTCTTATCGTATTTGAGCCTTGAAGTTATTAGTAAGAAATGCTGATTTTGTTTTGTTTCCTTTTCTGGTATTTGGCTTACATATGGTGTTGTAACAGGTAGCATGAGCTTGTGATTTTCTTTCGTCTCATTATATTGTCATTTCCTTACTTTTCCCACCTGCTTTATGGTTTTGCATGCTGTTCATGTAACTTTAGAACTATTTTGGGGTTGAAGTCATTTCATTGTTTCAAGTATTGCAGACTTTTTTTTTCTTTTGTATCTCGTTATCATCGAGAGCTAACTTTAACAGAATTTTAATCATTGTTTTGAAATTTGGGTATTTATGCGAATTTGGGTGTCAGGAATTTTCGTTTATGGTGTCAGTCGTAGTAGGTTAGCTCCTCTATATATTTGAAATTGGTGGTAGCCTCTGCACTATTTTGGTGCTTTCAGAACAATCGCAATATACTGAATTATTCACGAGAAAACCAACAATGACCATTAAACGTTTCTATCTCGGAAACCATTCAGAATAGGGTGTACATCGATATGAAGTTTCTTGTTCAACATAAGCAATACTATCACTCCTGGAACCACGTACCTCCCCCCCCCCCCCCCCCCCCCCCGAGTCACCGTGTAGAAAACTGCTTCCGATTTCGATGAACCTGCGGCGTGAATGTTACGTTTTTATCGTGGGGATGTCTATAAAATTTGTCGCTCACCTAACAGTTTCTTTACTGGGAAAAGTTGTTTCAACATAAATTGTGACTCTTTCACTTTATCATACGTATGTTTGGTGTGAAGCTGGAGTATCTTCCTTATAAATAAGTCCATACTTTTTCACCGTAATGAGGATGAATCTTGAACTTGGCAGTGTAGTTTATGCAATTGTAAATTTTCCAGACACTTTACATTTTTGAAGCATACGATACGTGAACACTCGACGTCTATATGTGTTTCTTGTCCGCCCCCGGAAGCTGAGTGGTCAGCATGACAGTCAATCCAAAGGGCCAGGGTTCGATTCCCGGCTGGGTCGGAAATTTTCTCCGAAGAGGGACTGGGTGTTGTGTTGTCCTAATCATCATCATTTCATCCCCATCGACGCGCAAGTCGCCGAAGTGGCGTCAAATCGAAAGACTTGCACCAGGCGAACGGTCTACCCGGCGGGGTGCCCTCGTCACACGACATTTCATTTCATTTTATATGTGTTTATGGCTGTCATAAGGCTCTCCACAAATAGCTCAGGTGGTGAAAGTAGAGGGTCAACGTTGAAGCCTCGTTCAGGGCACAGACATCTGATAACCCGAAAGTTCCTTTGGTGGACGCTATAGGAAGCATTTGCTCTGGAAGCTGTGAGGAAATAAGTTGCCGTTGCGAAACAGCACTTTATCGGCAGCAGGCAGTGAAGGTAACTGCATCTATTGCGAGCAACAGAGGGTCGCTGGAGGCCGGGGCTTCCCGGAGCAGGTGACGCAGTGCGACCACACTGGCGGAAAGGTACTGAGGGGAGAAGGGTGGGAAATAGCAGCAGCGAGGCTGACACGACGGCGGAGTAAAGCAGTGGCCTTGATGTCACAAGTACTCTCCGTCACACACTGTAGCGTAGTTGGTATTAGCTGTTTCTATTTTTTTTTATTTTATTTTTTATTTTTGCAACATGCTCCTGGTCAACAATAATTTTGTGCTACATCTTTCGGTTTCATTTTCACACAATATACATGATCAGCAAGACTTTGATTCACTCACTTGAATTGCGATTTTTTGGATCGGAATACAAAAATATGCTTATTAGAGTGCATTTCATATGACTCGTATTGTTTGAATATAATGTTTCACAATAATTACGAGGAGGTCAAAAAGTTTTTACTCTAACAAATAAACAATGGCAGAAATTTCATAATACCAATTTATTTTTCAATATAATACCCGTGTACACTAATACACTTAGCAACCATGCTCAGATAACTTCTGCAAACCATTAAAATAAAAGGTCTTCGATTTAGAGTCTAACCAAGCGTTCATAGTATCAATCACTGCATCATTATTGTGAAATTTCCGTCCTTTGAGGTCATTTTTTATGTTTGGGAAAAGAAAAACTTGTCATGGAGCCAAATCCGAAGAATATGGTGGATGATGTAGCAGTTCGAGCTGGCAGTCACGCAGAGTTTCCAGTGTTGCGAGACCTTTGTGCGCTTGTCCGTTGTCCTGATGCAAAAGAACTCCACTCGCCAATTTTCCGCGCCTTTTTTTTCATCTTTATCTCTTTTCTCAAACGGCGCAGGAGGGTGCGATAGTAGATGCATTGATAGTCAGCGCGCTATTGCAAGCAATCCTCCATAATTACCCCTTCTGCATCCCAGAAGACCAATACCATCACCTTGGCGGCTGGTGTTTGCACCAGAAATTTTTTTGAGGGTAGGGGACGAAGGATTTTTCCATTGTTCAGTGTTGTTTTGTCTCAGGATCAAAGTGGTGTACCCACGTTCCGTTCATTGTCACATACCATGCAAGAAACCTGTCTTCATCCGCTTCAGATTGGCGGACGATTTCTTCACAACACTGCACACGCTCCAGTTTCTGATTTGCATTCAAGTCTTTCGGGACCCACCGAGATGAAACTTCCCGCATTCCCAAAACATTCACAACAATGTCAAGCGCACGCCCGTGGGAGGTTCCGAATGTGGCTTCAGTGTGCTGCGATGGTGCTCGGCGATCCTGCAACATCGCATCGTGAACTGCAGCCACTGTTTCATCAGTGGCAACGCTGACACGCCTTCCGCTCCCTGGAGCGTCTCCCACACTCGTTCATCCACGTCTGAAGTCGGACACCCAGTTTTTCACTGTCGCATAAGACGGAGCACTCTCCTTCTTAAGTGTATTCCGCATGTCCTGCTCAATTTTCTTGGGCGTCATTCACTTCAAATGAAGATATTCAAACACAGCACGTTTCTTGAGTGTCTCGTTATCTGCCATTAAGCTTACACTACGGTATACAACGTATCCTAGCGGCAAAACTAACGAAGCCGGAGCCGCGAAATTTGACTGGCACATCCACAAAAGGCCACCATAAAAGTAGGTGACGTTGTTTGTGCGAGACATTACGGTAACCTACTCGGGCTAGAAACTTTTCGGACCGTCCCTCGTAGGAAAATACGGTGGCATAGGTAGTAACTGTGTACGCTACATGAAATTGTCAGGTAGAATAATGTTTTCCTCATCTTTGACAAACGGTTGCTTATATTTTGGAATAGTTTGACTAGATAATTTTGTGAATTCGTGTTCGTGTATACTTCCATTAAAAGTCATGGGCAGTCAGCTCTGTTGGCGGCGGGGGAAAGGGGAGGGGCGAAATCTCAACACATGGGGGTGGGAAGTTAGTCTCGCCTGCGTATTATGAAAGTATGCCGTTTCAAGGCAACAGCACATCGAAGCTTTGCAAAAAAAAACGTCATTTTTGGTACAATTTGTTATAAATAAACGACATGTAATGACGTGTGGGCAGGTAAAGCCTTCGTTACATTTAAGTTACGGTACGGAGGCTGCGCTTGCAATAGTTCATTGTGATGTAGGGGTTATAAGCGTTGAGTTACAGAGCAGATAACTGTGGGAATGATTCGCGTCCTGCCATGTCCAAAATTTTGTACAAATTTTTGACAAAGGCGTATAGAGAAAATAGTACAACGTTTTTCAGTAAGTTCCACGCTAATTCTTGACAACACTTTAATCTCTCTCCTACCCACAGCCCAGTTCACGTGGATGCATAATCTTACACATTTATGAACGAAGTAACTTCCAAGTTCACATACCCTACAGTAAAGAAAAAGCATAACTTCCAGTTAACATCAGCTGCGATGTCATATCGTTACTCTTCCATCACGTTCCGCATACCGTTAAGTTATTGAAAACCTCTACGAACTCTTTCATATGCCACAGACGAAAAGAATATACATTGAAGCGCTAAAGAAACTGGTACACCTGCCTAATATCCTGTAGGGCCCCCACGAGCACGCAATGTGCCGCAATACTACGTGGCATGGACTCGACTAATGTCTGAAGTAGTGGTGGAGGCAAATGACACCATGAATCCTGCAGGGCTGTCCATAAATCCGTAAGAATATGAAGGTCTGGAGAACAGCACGTTGCAAGACATCCCAGATATGCTCAATAATGTTCATGTCTGGGGAATTTGGTGGGCAGCGGAAGTGTTTAAACTCAGAAGAGTGTTCCCGGATTCACTTTGTAGCATTTCTGGACGTGTGGCTTGTCGCATTGTCGTGCTGAAATAGTCCAAGTCCGTCGGAATGCACAATGGACGTAAATGGATGCAGTTGATCAGACATGATGCTTATGCACACATGTCACAGTCGTATATAGACGTATCAGGGGTCCCATATCACTCCAACTCCACATGCCTCACACCATCACAGAGCCTCCACCAGCTTTAACAGTCCCCCACTGACATGCAGGGTCTATGGATTCATGACATTGTGTGCATACCTGTACCCGTCCACCCGCTCGATACAATTTGAAACGAGACTCGTACAAGCAGGCAACAACATGTTTCCAGTCATCAACAGTCCAATGTCGGTGTTGACGGGTCCAGGCGAGTCACAAAGCTTTTTGTCCTGCAGTCATCTTCCTTAGTTTCTTTTCTTCTTTATTCTGGCCTTCTTTGTTATTGTTTCAGGAGTTTTTTCAGCTTCAGCTACAAATTGCCTGTCCGTTCATGGAGCCCACTCACTATTTGACACCTAGTCCATTCATGCTATGTAATCTGCTTGTTACTTCATTATTAAAACATATTATGACAATCAGACCATCATGAAGGGGTGACCTACAAAAAAGAAAAAAAAGACAGTTTTAGGCAAGCATTCCCAAATTGCAGCTATTGGAGCTTTCATTCTGTTTTTGTGTTTTGCCATGTAAATATTTTTCCAGGGGTTTAGAATCTGAAAGATCTCTGTATATTGGCATTAGTTCCACAGTAACAGATTGTGGCATGAGGTGTGCATGTGCCTGTTTTTGTCCATTTTCTTTTGTTTTTCTCATCTCACTGACATTATCACTGTTTCTCCTGATGAACAGACCATAATATTGTGTAAGGTTTTCTATCTTCGATTTGTTGTCAGCCTTGTCCACCAACAGCTATGCCAATAGAAAAGTTTTTTTCTATCGTGTTCTTCTCTTTAGCACATACGCTACACATTCCATTTTTTAAATTTCAGTTTCAGCATATGGCTTAGCAGTCACAACAAAGTCACAGATTCCACAGTAGTGAATGTATTGCACACAGCATCTAGCAACTGACCTACTAAAAATAGAGACTACCTCCCTACATTTCATACCATCACTGAAACCTTCAAAGTTTTTGTCACATTTGTGTTAGTCTGCGTTACTGACTTAATCTTGGCAATGTTTTGTCAGACATTCGTAGTTCAGCACGTTGCTCATATCTACAGAGGTAGCTGTGATAACTTCAGTCAGCAATGTGTGGCGTCACGTCTGCCAGGAACCGTCCAGTGCAGCAACAGTATCAGCAGTTTATTTCGCTGTCCTCACATAGAAACTTCACTTTGTTAGGCCATTGTACAAACACTTGTAATACCTCTCGGACCTGACAGGTCGCAGTGGGAGATCCATCATAGCACACAATATCTGGGCTGCTTTCTTCCCTTCCGAATACACCTCATGTCACGTGCAAAGCGAATATCTACTTCCCTACATTTTATGCTTGTTACAGGAGATGTCATTATATAGGTTGATTATAATTAAAGTTAAAGTTTAATTATAAAGTTAAACTTTCAAAACGCTGTACAAGTAACACCACTGGTCAGCATGAAGTCAAATTGCAACGGAATATTAACGGAGAAGGGGAAAACGTACGGCAGAATAAAATAAAAAAAAAATCTATGGCGCTGTATGTGTCAGAATACGTAAATGAAAACACCTGTTATGCGCACGACCCACTGAAGTTGGTATAAACATGCCGGTTACACGGCTTTTCCTCCTTTCGCGTCTGCGACGTTTGCCATGACTGCCTCAATGCAGGATCGCGCTCTGCTTGTAAAGCTGTACTACTAGAATGATGACTGTGCACGCGTCGCTCTGCTGAAGTTCCGGACACTTAAGGGTTTGAAAAAAGGCGTCGGTGCGATGACTGCCGTGGGTCTGGAGAAAATTACTCGGAAATTCGAAAAGACGGGTTCTTTTGGTGTACAACCTGGTAGAGGGAGGAAACGAGTTGATTCGACGTCAGTGGAAGCAGTGGCCACTGCAGTGGAGGGGGAGACGAGTGGTGGTGTGCAAACGTGTGGTGCACGGACATTTGCCCAAACACTGGACACACCCGTGAGCACGGCGGGTAAAATGCTACGAAACCTCCTTCTTTACTAGCCATTCAAAATTATCCATGTACACTAGTTGTTTCCACACGCAAATTAACCAGTACCATTCATCATTAAAAGGTCACTGTGTGGTGCGGGTTTATGGCATCATTTATCATAGGGCCATAATTTTTTCGAAGACACAGGTGCTTTCGGTCCTGTTGCCTGTACCTGGTAAGCGCTGTGTGTGTCTTTGGCGCAACCACGTCATTCCAGCATTCCAACAGCCTGGATGTGTGGATGGGATCATTTTTATGCAAGATAGCGCTCCTCCGCGCATTACAAATCCAGTTAAGCAGCTGCTGAAGCGCCATTTCGGAAATGCTAGAATTATCAGCCGCCATTTGCCTACATCCTGGCCGTCCCGATCACCTGATCTCAATCCGTGAGACTTCTGGCCGTGGGGCTATCTGAAAGATGTTCTGTTCACTGTTCCGATTGCAAACTTCGCTGCGCTGAAGGCACGCATTGCGCAACACATTCTGAAAGTGACCCCGGAAACACTTTGATCAGTTGTGGAACATGCTGTTTCTCGATTTCAACTTTTTGCCGTAAACGGTGGACAGCATATTGAACATGTTCGGCGCCAGTCAGACGGAAATTAATAATCCGATTTGATTTTGATTGATGCTTTTTATGCGGGTTTTGGCCTCGGGAAAATAGAAAACCGATGTGAGTGATGCTTTTTATGCGGTTGTTGGCTTCAGGACAATTAAAAACTGATTTTTCCCATACGATGTGATATGACCTTGCCGCTGTGGATGGAATTACTTAAGAAACAGTATAACACCTGTACACCCATGCACAATGAATAGTACAGTTTATTTAACGTCAAACGTACACCTTAGGCATTGTCGTATGACTCATTTGTCATTTGTAGTCGAGCACCATTAAATTATGTTTACAGCGCCGTCTATTGCTACGTTTTGCAACTATTTATTTTTCTTCTGCCACGTATTTTCCCCCTTCTCCGATAATATTCCGTTGCAATTTGATGTCATTGTGACCAGTGGTGCTATTTCTGCAGCGTTTCGAAAGTTTAACTTTAATTGTAATCACCATGTACATTTCGTTTCTTTACAGACTTGACATCCCACTACAGGTCTGCTGGATAGAATTCGTTCTTACTTACGTCTTCATTAAATGTGAGATATTTTTCACTAGTACAGTATTTACATTAGCAACAGACAAATGCAATTGTGAAAGGATGCACTTACTAATAAATGTAGCCGTTGCTTTCACTGTTTAAAGCACCAACATTTTGTTAATAAATTCTCTATAAGATGTTTCAACTTATTTTTGAAGTACAGCCTGCCGGACTTTCAGGCCTAAACCCACTTTGCCGCAGCGTAACAGGTTTTTCATTTTTACAGTGTCCATCAAAATGTTTGTACTGATTACAGTAAAACTTACGACTTTAATTAAACTTATTCGGTTTTGGTGCTTTATGATGTCAAATCGTTGAAATACGCAGTCACAACAACTTTACAACACGGACTCACACGAAAAACGTAAGTAAAGTAATCTAATTGTATTAACAGAAAGATCGATTGTAATAAATCCCTGGTCATAATACTGTCCATAATTTCTTTAAGGATATTATACAAATGACTTGCTATGGAAATAGCGGCGCCAAAGTGAAGTAACAAGACACTGCAGGCAAGATTTTGTGTTTGATGGTAGCGTGACAGGCATTCAAGAGCTACATATTATGCTTTAGAAGGACATTTAAACACCACAGTAGTGAGATAATACACGCAAAGCATGAATATTTTACAATAAGGAAGAATCGCATAATTTTATTAAATAAAAAAATCCATTTTCTGGGCGCTCATGACACCAGCTCCCTTTACACTTAATTTGTTTGTGATTCGTAAGCTTCCTGACATCCCTCTGTAACATGCATTTTGGTAGGAGTAAATCTTGTGTCGCTTGCAGAAATGTGAAAATGCACACTAATGGCTAACTTTATAGACGGTGTACTCTAGATGAAACCACACAACTGGCCGAGCGGTTCTAGGCGCTTCAGTCCGGTACCGCGTGACTGCTACGGTCGCAGGTTCGAATCCTGCCTCGTGTATGGATGTGTGTGATGTCCTTAGGTTAGCTAGGTTTAAGTAGTTCTAAGTTCTAGGGGACTGATGACCTCAGATGTTAAGTTCCATAGTGCTCAGAGCCATTTCAACCATTTGATTTGAAACCGCACAACGCTGCATCAGAGATCTTTTACCAGGAGAATAGATTAACTTGCGAGTATTATAAAGATGCCTTAGAATCCCTGGAGGGAAGGTGACGTTTCATTCGAGACAATTTAGGGGTCGATGATGTAAATTATGTGTAAGTCCCATAAAGACAAGAGAAAATCTAGGGCTCATACAGTGACATACAACATGGATGCTCTACTTCTGAGTGTCATGACGTACCATCTACTATGCAGCACAAAGTGCCCTCTGGAGTAGATGTGTTCTAAAAGGTTAGAAGAGTCGTAATGATCAGGATCAGTAAGGATACAGCGACCCAGGGCTCAGACCAGCATTAAAAAGAACACGAAGACGTGTGCAGGATTAGCGAACATTTGTCTGCTTCTTGATTCAGTGTGATTGTTCTTCACACACATGCATATGTAAACCCTGATCAGGTTTCCCATCTCTGCAGTAAAATAGACTTCCGTGATAGTCACAAGAAATTTCTCACGAAAAGTTATACCTCACATCTGTTAACACAAACTGATAATTTTCGCATGCTGATGAAGAACTATCGTATCGTGATGTCTCTTTCAGGTAACACACAACGAAAAATCGAAATAATTTCCAGAAATGTGTAAGGCAAATAATAATTATAGATTGGACCCATCATGATGTGTGTTGTGGGTATTTTAAGACTGCATATTGACATTAGGATGTCGTGGTGAAACTGTAACACATGGCCACTTCAAATGTCTTATGTTGTAATGTTAGAGCACCTAACACAAATCGAGAAGATTAAGTACCGACTAATCACAGTAGTGCCAACATTTATTCTAATTTTGGAACTCATGATCACGTGATCAACTTAGAGTTTTATTTCTTCGCAGTAGACAACTGGCAGAACTGCATATTGACACTGAAGAGCCAAAGAAACTGGTACACCCGCCTAATATCGTGTAATGACGCCGCGAGCACGCAGAAGTGCCGCGAGACGACGTAGCATGGACTCGACTAATGTCTGAAGTAATGCTGGAGGGAATTGACACAATAAATTCTGCAGTGCTCTCCATAAATCCATAAGAGTACGAGACGCTGAAGATCTCTTCTGACCGAGCGAGGTGGCGCAGTGGTTAGCACACTGGACTCGCATTCGGGAGGACGACGGTTCAATCCCGTCTCCGGCCATCCAGATTTAGGTTTTCCGTGATTTCCCTAAATCGTTTCAGGCAAATGCCGGGATGGTTCCTTTGAAAGGGCACGGCCGATTTCCTTCCCAATCCTTCCCTAACCCGAGCTTGCGCTCCGTCTCTAATGACCTCGTTGTCGACGAGACGTTAAACACTACCCACCACCACCACCATCTCTTCTGAAGGGCACGTTCCAAAGCATCCCCGATACGTTCGGTAGCGTTCAGCTATGGTGAGTTTGATGGCCGGCGGAAGTGTTTAGCCTCAGAAGAGTGTTCCTGGAGCCACTCCGTAGCAATTCTGGGCGTGGGTGGTGTCGCATTGTCCTGCTGGAATTGCCCAAGTCCGTCGGAATGCACAAGGTGCTTGAATGGATGCAGGTGATCAGCGAGGATGCTTACGTGTATGTCACCTGTCAGAGTCGTATCTAGACGTATCAGGGTTCCCATGTCACTCCAACTGCACACGCCAAACACCATTAAACATGCTCCACCAGCTTGAACACTCCCCTGCTGACATGCAGGGTCCATGGAATCATGACATTATCTCCACACCCGTACACGTCAATTCGCTCGATACAATTTCAGACGAGACCCGTCCGCCCAGACAACATATTCCCAGCCATCAACAGTCCAGCGCCGGTGTCGACGGGCCCAGGCGAGGCGTAAAGCATTGTGTCGTGCAGTCATCAAGGGTACAGTAGTGGGCCCTCGATTGCGAGAGCCCGTATCGATAATGTTTCGCTGAATGGTTCGTACTCCGTCACGTTTTCATGGCCCAGCATTGAAATCTGCAGCAATCTGCGGCACAGCTGCATTTCCGTCACGTTGGACGATTCTCTTCAGTCGTCGTTGGTCCCGATCTTGCAGGTCCTTTTCCGGCCGCAGCGATGTTGGAGACCTGATGTTTTGCCGGATTCCTGTTATTCACGGTACGCTCGTGAAATGGTCGTGCGGGAAAATCCCCACTTCATCGCTACCTCGGAGACGCTATGTCCGATCACTCGTGCGCCGACTATAACTCCATGTTCAAACTCGCTTAAATCTTGATAACCTGCTGTTGTAGCAGCAGTAGCCGATCGAACAAAAACGCCAGACACTTGTTGTCTTATACAGGCGTTGCCGACTGCTGCGCCGTATTCTGCCTGTTTACGTATCTCTGTATTTGAATACACATGCCTGTACCAGTTACTTTGGCGCTTCAGTGTATAATTTAACAAGTAATGGCTTAAGTCTCACTGACAGATTGAATCCTTTATGTGGTGCCACCGCCAGACACCACACTTGCTAGGTGGTAGCCTTTTAAATCGGCCGCGGTCCGCTAGTATACGACGGACCCGCGTGTCGCCACTATCAGTGAATCCAGACCGAGCGCCGCCACACGGCAGGTCTATAGAGACGTACTGGCACTCGCCCCAGTTGTACAGCCGACGTTGCTAGCCATGGTTCACTGAGAATTACGCTCTCATTTGCCGAGACGATAGCATAGCCTTCAGCTAAGTCAATTGCTACGACCTAGCAAGGAGCCATTTATCCTTTGCTATGTATCTAATGAAGCATGTACAGTAACAAGACCAATGTCACCAATTGTGGATTAAAGTTAAGTATTCCAGCAGCTACGTACTTTTCTTTATAGCATTCATTACGTATCCTGTTTCAGACCTCACGCCAGCCTGCGTGAGTTTAAACGCATGCCTTTCGGTTACCCGTCGCTGTAGACTGGCTGTCTTGTCAGTCCACAACACTTTAGGTATCTACATTTTTGCCAGCAAGACAGTCAGCTAACTCCCTGGTTAGGAGAGACGTATAGATATTCTTTGCATTTTGAGATTTACCCTCATTGAGACAATGAGTCTCACCGAGTTTTTCATGTTCTTAACACGAGCAAAACCCTATGGGACGGTGGTGCTTTTGCCCGCCATACTTGCGAGTGCGTAACTTCAAACAATAACATATTCCCTAGTATCATTATCATCAACTTCGTTCCATAGCAATTGTCAAACCCAAGTAACTTCGCTGACGAATAGATTTCCGTGTAGCAAATAGCCACTCACCCATTCGGTCCTACTATCGAACAAATGTTCCATTGAAACTACAGCAGATGCATTTGAAATGTAATTTTCTTACGAAGACTAGACAGCCATCCAGCATAGCAACATAGAATTTCACCAAGATACAGTCTGGAATACAACAGTCGGTATCGTTGTTTGGTACTTTGTGTAAGTGATTTTCATGCTAAATATCTATCCACTCCCATTAGCTGAGTGATCAGCGGTGGCTGAATGCCCCACCAATGGGGCCGGGTTCGATTCCCGGCTGGGGCAGGAGATTTTTCTCCGCTCACGGACTGGGTGTTGTGTTGTCCTCCTCATCATTTCATCCCCCTCTCCGACGCACAAGTCGCCCAATGTGGCGTCGGATGCAGTAAGTACTTGCGCTCGGCGGCCGAACTTCCCTGAATGGGGGACTCCTGGCCCACATTGCCGTACGCTCATTTCTATGGTAAATAATACGCGTAGAGAGCACAGTATTACATCCAGGGCAACTGGGAAAGGCGGCAATTTTAAAAATTCTGATAATTTTTGTTTTTGCAGATTTCAATTAAATTTTTGTAATTTTGCTTTATACCGCTAGCACAGAATAATACTGCAGCAATAAACAACACAAGAAGACCCAAATGAATCTCAAGTTGCAAACAAAATGCGCCGTTTACAACAACAAAACAAAGTACACAGACAAGCATCTGCCTACAGCAAAACGTGTCGAAGATTTAGGGCAAAGACTGTGCATTATTTCGTAACAACAAACTGCTTTCGCCTTCGACGAGCGTGACGTCGCAACTCTTCAAGTTTGTAAAAGATTGCGGGAAAATATTGTGAATGGTGTTTTGAGAAGCGTTACTTTCAGTTACATGTGAGAACGCGTGATGAATTCGTAAAATTTCGAAGCGTTTGATTCTCATTCAAAACTTAAGGGTTTGAGAAGCAGCCATTTCGAAAAATTACAGGTCCCAAAGACCAGCCATTTATACCATAATTTAAACATTTGCTGGTACATTTGTGTTTGATACATTGTAAAGGGCAAGACACGCTAAAAAAGAGCAACGTTATATAAGAAAGCATAGCTTGTCTTGTAGTTGTACTGTATGTGTATTAGTTAAACCATTAACTTTTCTTATTTTTGTGTTCATGGATCTGAAGTGATACTTAGTCCAATTTATGTATTGCCTAAACATCTCATTCTGTTTTAGACTTATAATGTCCTCACAGACGCAGAACTAGTGGGATGTGGTAGTTGAGACAATATCTCTCTAGAATGCACAGTCTTTTTTTCTAAGTTTATGTGTGACGTCATGCCTCTGTTATTATAATCTAGTGCTTATGCCTCAAATTTCGAATACTCCCTCTGTATGAATACAGATATCCTGTATTACCATTTAGGGTCTGGATTTTTCTATATTTTCCAAAATTTTAGTCTTTTACGTATTTTTCAAGAGTCTATGGAAATGTATAAAAATGTATACACTTATCAGCCAGAACATTATGACCACCTACCTAACAGCTGGTATGTCCAACATTACCACGGATAACAGCCGTGATGTGTCATGGCATGGAAGTAATGAGGTCTTGGCAGGTCGCTGGAGGAAGTTGGCACCACGTCTGTACACAAGTCACCCAATTCCCGTAAATTCCAGGGACGGGGGTGAAGAGCTCTGACGTTATGTAGAACCACATCCCAGATGTGTTCGATCAGCATCAGATCTGGCGAGCTAGGGGCTGTCACATCAATTAGCACTCGCCACTGTGTTCCTTGAACCACTCCATTGCACTCTTGGCCTTGTTATGTGTCACATTATCTTGTTGAAAAATGCCTCAGCCGACGCAAACATGATCGTCGTGATGGAGTGTATGTGGCCTGCAACCAGTGTACGATACGATACACTTCGGCAGTCAGGGTGCCTTGCACGAGCTCCACTGGATCCACGGATGCCCATGTGAATTTTCTGCAGAGCATAATGGAGCCGCCTACAGCTTGTATCTGTCCCACAGTACAGGTATCGAGGAGTGGTTCCCCTGAAAGATGACGGATTTGCGCCCTCCCGTCAGCATGATGAAGAAGGTGTAGGAATTCGTCAGACTATGCTGTGCTCTGCCACTGTGCCATGTCCAGTGCCAGCGGTTACATGCCCATTTCAGTTGTAGCTGCCGATGTTGTTGGTGTTAACATTGGCACATGCATCGCTCATCGGCTGCAGAGGACAATCGTTAGGAGTGTTCAGTGCACTGTGTCTTCTAACACACTTGTGTACTCTGCCCTGGGGTAAAGTCTGATGTTAGTTCTGCCACAGTTCGTTGACTGATCTATTTTACCAATCTGCAAAGCCTACGACGTACAACACGTCGAATGAGGGATGGCCAACCAACCCACGACGTCTGGACTTGATTTCACCTTGTTTTAGCCATGTGCTGAAGACACTCATCACAGCACTCGTAGAATACAAGTCGTGCAGTTTCCGAAATACTCGCGTTGAGCCACCAAGCCATCGCAATCAGCCCTTGGTCAAACTCAGATAGATCGGGCACCTTCTTCATTCTATATATGGACAGCATGTTCACTCTTACTAAGAGTACATGCACCATGTGTGTATCTGACGATCAGGTGACGCTGGTATAGCCTGGACAGGTTTATATAGATAGTAGGTCGATGGTTATAATGTCTTGGCTGATCAGTGTATGTTCTTATTGCTTACCTCCCCAAATTTCCAAACCCAGCCAGAGTATCTACAATCGGCACTTGAGTGCAGAGTTTAGCCGTATCTTAAGTACAGCTATCTGTCCACAGATTATTACAAAATATTACTCCATGACCACATAACGATGACATCTGTTTATATTTTCTTGTAAGTTAATAACTCCAAATATAATCCAACTAGGGCTGTCAGAATTTATGATATAGACTCTAATGGTACAAGATGGAAATAGTCTTCGAAATTCTGATCAACTGCAGCTATCAGAACTTAGATCCGAGATGGGTGTATGTATGTATGCAACATATGGAAATAATGTTTGAGGAGCTGACTTAATCCTGTTATAAACACATATACATAGCTCTCTTTTGCTACTTTCGTGCGTCGTGGTTTCTCGCTCTCAGCTTTTGCTCCTACCACCCCCAGACCAACGCTGGCTGGAAACATTTCTTGTCACTAGTGCAGACATAACTCGTATGTACATTCTGCATCCAATCTGATGCAGTTCATTCGATCTCTGACAGATGAGAACTCAGCATTGCAGGAGCGGTCGAGGAGTGGTGCACAAAAATGCAGTGCACGGGGAGTTACTCCAACATTGGCCACGCCTGCGACGCAATGCTCAAAATCCTACGGAACATCCTGAACTATTATCCGTACAAAATTATCTATGTTCAGGAGCTGCATCTTGCTGACCTGCCAGCAAGACCGATTTTCGATCTGGAATTTCTTGCTCTCATGGAAGTGGAAAATGAGTGCTATGGAACTCTGTGGACAGACGAAGCCCAGTTCCAACGACATGTGAATAAGCAGAATATGGGCAACAGAAAATCTGGACGGCCATCAAACGGTATCACTTCATTCTGCAAAGGAATCGGTGGACGGCATCGTTTATCACAAGGCCGTATTTCCCTGAGGGGATGAGTCCTGTGGGTCCTGTTACCTTTACCGTCACTGGTTGATGATGTGAGAGTCTTTCGCGCACCAACGTCATTCCAACCCTTTAATAGCACGTGTGTCTGTGGATAGGATCATTTTTGTGCAAGATGGCATTCCTTCACACATTGCACAGCGAGTGAAGCAGTTGCTCAGAGCCATTTCGGTAATGGTTGAATTATCAGCCTGGCCGTCCAGCTCACCTGATCTTGATCCGTGTGACTTCTGGCTGTGAGGTTATCTGAAAGATGACACGCTCAGTGCTTCAGTTACGAACGTTGCTGAATTGGAGGCACACATGCACGACGTATTGTCAGCGTGACCCCCGAGGCACTTCCATTTGTTGTGGAACACACTGTTTCTCAGTTTCGACTTGTGGCACAAAGCGGTGGACAGCTTACTGTACGTGCCTCGCGCCTGTCTCACGGCAGTTAGAAACAGATGTCACGTTGCGTTTTATGCGGGTTTCGGCCCCAGCACAATTAAAAACCGGTTTTTCCCATCCGATGTGCTACGATCTCAGCGCGGTGGATGGGCTTGCCTAAGTAACACTGCCACATCTGTTAAGACTGCCAGACTTGTGCAGTTGCGCACATTGAACACTACAGATGGTGTAATGTGCTACCTAAACCGCAGACTTCGTATTGCAGTTGACCTGTGATTTGAAACCGACCCCATTTTAATTTAAGAGCTTTACAGCATCATCTATTGGCAAAATGTTGTTTAGGTTTTTTTTTTTTTTTTTTTTTTTGTTCCATCATGTGTTTCCCTGTGTCAATAATATGATGTTCAAATCTGACGCCATTCTGAGCAGTGGCGTTTTGAAAGTGGAGATTTAATTACGGACATCCTCTATATGGGAGGAGTATCACACACACACACACACACACACACACACACGCAAGTACACACGCGCGAGCGCGAGAATGCTTTGTACCGAGGGAGAAATCGGAATATATCGTAGAGAGGAGTTCTGCGTCTTTAGGGTAACGACAAGATATAGGAAAGGGGATAACTCTACACTTGCGTGTGTGTGTTCTCATTACCTCTATGTTCGTGAGAAAAGGGTGGTATTTAAGACAAAACTCAAATAACGAAATCAATACGTTCTCACTAAGAGGATCTATAATGAATGCAAACAAGTTTACAAGGAAAGTTGTGATGATTATTCGGAAAGTGAGATAGTACACAGATCCCAATTAAACACGCCTTCTGTCATCTCATAGGTAAGAACTGAAATCAAATCCAAGAAGATCCTCACTTCCCAAACTTTTGTTTCGAGATAAAATTCAGAGAGATCATGATATTATGTTTAGCATTTCTCATATACAGCTGCTGTGAGTAGCAACCGAATATTAGATTTGTTATCCTTGGCCTTATATTCATTTTCTATTACATGATTCTGATACATAGTAATTATTTCGCCGTAAAAGTTTTAAAGTAATGAAAAAAATACTTCCTCTTCAAGTAGGTTTCAAATTTTTGTTTAAGAATTCCGTTTATTTGGTCGTTAGTTCGGAGTGAGGGAGCGTGAACCAATTATCAGCAATCGCCAGTGAATGTCCAGATCAATTAGTAGTGGGTCATACAGGTTACATGTTGGAATATCAGTCACTGGGTAGTTCACCACAAAGTGTATGCTGACACTAATTGCATTGAACGTGAGCATGAGCAGAGAAAGGCTTTGGATGTTTGAAACAAAATAATTACACAATGGAGGAGTAATGTCAATGAAAACTATCCTTTTATCAGTATTATCTCCAGTGCTGTGATAAGGGGAGATCAATTCCAAAACGATAACAGATATGTTAGTTGGACGGCTGATGTGTTCTATATTTCTGGCTCAACATTTTTTCCTATTCGTGGTTGGGTGTCGTCCTCTTAGAATGTGTCGAGTGTGTTGACGAGTCACAGTCGGATTGGTTAACTGACTGTGTGATCCAAGTCATGCAAGACAACGTACAGAAATAGCTGTTAAGAGCAGTGTAAACAGATTCCTTAATAGGATGGGCGATTAGTAAGATACATCGTTTACTGTAGCTATTTATGACGTTATTAATAGTTTGCTAGACATCGATTTTGGTGACTGTGCGGTAGCTACAAATTTACGGAGCTACATCTCCAGTCTATCTGAGAACACATTGTGGAAAATCTTCTAAATTGGGGTGAAGATTTCCAGCTGTTCACCTGTGTAGTTTGACATACCAATGATAACTTGGTGTTGTAATTCATCTGTTATGGGTAGCTTTTACGAACTGTTTCTTGACACAGGTCTCTGTTACAAATGTTGAGGGTGCTGTTGTAAGGACAAAGAGCTGCTAAGTGGTGACATGTTTCAGAATCAACCACCATGTTGGCCACCAAGAAAGTTCAGGAGACCGCAGCTGTGGATCTGGGTGCTCTCCTCGATGAGAGTGAGGGCGCCATAGTGATTCTGGTGGCAGGGCAGACGCGGCTGGTGGCACACAGGGCAGTCCTGGCCGCCAGGAGCCCCGTCTTCGCGGCCATGTTCCAGCACGACACACTGGAGGCCAGCACAGGTGAAGTCAGCATTACGGATATGGAGGGCCCAGTTTTGCGCCAGCTGCTGTCATACATGTACACCCTCCATGCCCCCCAGCTGTCCAGCATGACCCCACAAATGCTGGCAGCTGCTGATAAGTACGGCTTGTCGGCCCTGAAGGCTGCTTGTGAGCAGCAGCTGGCCACGCAGCTGACTGTGGAGAACGCGGCAGCCACAGCTGTCCTGGCAGTGAGGCACTGCTGCCCAAGCCTGACTCCGGCTTCAGTCGCCTTCATAAAAGACCACAACTTCCGAGTAATGGCTACACAGGGCTGGGCAGACATGATGCGTAGCCACACTGAAGATTTGATTGAAGTGAGTCGCCTGCTTGCTGAACCACCAGAAGAAATCAGGTAAATATGAGAATATGTGCTTATCTGTGTTGCCCAGTTCTCTCTCTCTCTCTCTCTCTCTCTCTCTCTCTCTCTCTCTCTCTCTCTCTCTCTGTCTCTCTGTGTGTGTGTGTGTGTGTGTGTGTGTGTGTGTGTGTGTGTGTGTGTGTGTGTGTGTGTGTTTTCAAGTTTACAATGTTTGCCATTGAATTTCCTTGCATGTGTCCACACTGTGAAATACATCTGTTGACAGCTACAAAAGCCACTGGCTGATAGCTCACAAAGCTTTCATTGTATTCTCATGACTGGTTCACTGGATCTCTGGATGGAACTGTGTTTATTAGTAGATAAGTTAGCTACGAAAAATCAGGGATGAGCCAAATTTTTGATAGCTTCAAAAATTGTTTTCATCTTTAACATGTTCCATTTGTTTGCAGTAATTAATTTGTTACATTGTGTATGTACAACACATTGTTAGATGTTGGCATCTGGTTTCCAAACAAAGATTATGTTAACAATGCACCCAGCAGGTGACATTCTTGCTGTGGTCACAAAGATGTGCTGCTCACTACAGAAACAGACATGAGTGTGTGTGTAGTTTGTAGTTAGGCAGGAGCGTGTTTGGAATTTGTTTTGCATGACCTACAGGTCACCATAACCTCTTTACAGTGAGAATACTTCAGGTGTTTCGTGTCACTGTAGCTGCTGGTGCTATAGGCAGTAAGATCGCTATAAATGGCATACTGCTGGATAAAGGGAAGTTGAAGATAAAAAGTAAGTATGTCAATCTATACCAGCACCAAGAACATGTTAGTATGTTGAACTTGAATCAACGAGGGCAGCAACATATTTACAGTTTGCATTTCTCGTGTTACCATGCTGTAAGCGCATACCTGTCGAAGCTTTTTGGTGCAGGGAAGTATACCACTGTTACCTCAGTCCTAAATCAACGTCTCTCACTATGCATTCAGCGACGAAGACCACACCTTAGAGCTGACAAGCGGACATCTGCACACTTCAGCATTCTACAGTCTAGCTGTTCCAGCTTTCACAAACTTCCCATAAAGTGCCAAACAAGTGGGTAGCCTTGCATTATTAGTGGTGATTACAGTGGTGGATATTAAAACTCGACATCTCCTAATAAATAAAAACGCCTACTTAATGGTGTTACATACCAGTCAGTGTAATCAACAGCTGGCGTTGGCTATGAAGTTTTTCATGACAGTCTTTGCCTGAAAAATTCTCAGTTGCCACATCAGATTCGAATAAAACTCAAATTTTCGATTGTATCCTCCACCATAGTCCTCCCTGATGGTGATGATGGAGGAGTTCTTACACTGGTGCTCCTCTCACACTACCACGGCATGTGTCTGCCACAGTAGAGGACAATACCACAGGTCTGTGTGTTGCATTATTCGCTTCCACTTCCTTAGTACATGTACGCAATATGTGAACAGTTTTGGTAGCAAATTATTCTATTAACTGCCAGCAATGTAACTTTTAATGCACATCAAATAAAATATATCAGGCACTAAGGAAAATGGTCTGGTTCTCAGTCTGGTTGTGTGTGCAAGCCATCCAGTATACTAGGTGCTGCAAGCACAGGGGCAGTATGGTGTAGCAGTTTATTCCTTGTGTATCCACAAGACATCAGACCAGTCCACACAACAGTAACACAGCAACTTTGTGTGGGACACACATTTCCTTCTCATCTCTGTTTGTCAGTGTCTCAGAATGTGTGCTACACTTTTGTGCTATTTCTTAGTTCTTTCATGAGCTGCATGTATAGTACAGTGTATTCAGGAAGCTAAGGTTGGGTTATAGGAATACATATAATATGTACACAAGTGCTTGATTTGTTAATTTACTGTGAGGCTATAGGTCTTTCTGATGTAATATTTAGACATGGCCACCACAATAATCTATTTCAAATAGTGTGAGTGCATGTGCACATGCTTGTGTGCTTGTGTGTGTGTGTGTGTGTGTGTGTGTGTGTGTGTGTGTGTGTGTGTGTGTGTGTGTGTGTGTGTAATGGACGTAATATCATTATTATATCTGTAATATGTCAACAAATTGTTTTCTGCAAAGCTGTAATTTTCTCTAATAGGTGATGGCATGCACAGAATTTGACTAACTGGACTGAAATTTTATCCTGCCATTTGAGGACATTGCCATCAAATTCCTAGAGATTTGATTGGTTTTGTGTTTTCCCTTTAAAGCGTCAGAATATATTGCTGTTCAGAGATCCAGTGTTAGCTGTATTAAGTATATGTTTCTACAGAGGTCAACAAGTGGTCAACAGTAACATCCTGATTTCAAAGGAACTTTGTGTCTAGAATGAATTATCGTAAAATGCGATGACTCACTCATGAGTTGAATTGTAGCAAGTTGTAATGGTACGTGAATGAAAACTTTGATGAGAGCATGCTGATATACATAAATATCTTTTACATTGACTTTGACTATTCCATATCGCAGATGGGATGCTGCTACTTTTTTAATTTTTCACTGGACAGATGCGTATTCATACAGTTTCATTGCTATGACAATTACCTTCATTTGATTTGTGTTTTTACAGTAGAGTGTAAGAACTTCAATGTTCTGTACAGGAGTCTTTCGGTCGAGGAGAAAGGCAGGAGGCTGATCCAGTCAGCTGAGGAGGGAGCAGTGGAAGAGATACGGACTCTGCTCGCCGCAGGTGCTGACTTAGGAGTGAGGGACAAGTACATGGGGACCGCCCTGCATTGTGCAGCGAGGGAGGGACACGTGGATGCAGTGAAGTATCTGGTGGAGTGTGGTGCAAGCCTGGAAGACAGGAACAGGAAGCAGAGCACACCTCTGCACTTAGCTGCATGGAAAGGCCACACGGCTGTGGTGCGGCTGCTGGTGGCTTGTTCTGCAGACCCCAACGCCAAGGGTGACTGTGGGTGGACACCACTGCACTTTGCAGCATGCTATGGTCACACAGAAGTGGCAGCTGTGCTGCTGGAGGCGGGATCTGACAGGAGCGCAAGAGATAACAGGGGGAACACACCACTGGACCTTGCTAGACATAACAATCAGCAGCAGCTCGTAGGGATACTCACGTGAAGTTTACAAGGCAACAAAAATCAGGAGGAAAACAAACAAAGCATCATGTCATGACTTAACATTATTTTTGAGTAATGTATTAATCCGGCATCTGTTGTTTGCACCCATCACTGTGTAGTGCATGTACTACTCCACTAACAACTCAGCAATAGGTACAATATGGATAGTAACATAAGTAATGTAAGTATTCTTCCTCATTAGGGAAAGATCTGAAAAACGTTAGTTGAGCAACCATTTTAACGCTCCAGCTGTCACGTCAGTTTTGTAACATTAGTAGTCGCCAACCAGCCTTCATGTTCTTTAGAGGCACGAAAAATAGTGCCTCAATATGTTTGGTATTGAGAAAAAACTTTACTTTGCTTTTTACATAAATAAATATATATTTCAATGTTTGAATTTTATTTCTTCTTCATAGGTAGTTACCAAATCTCAGAAGTATCATATTCTTTTATTTAACCACAAATTTCTAATGCACACAATAATCTCACATCACATTTGGTCGACATGTATTTTACAGTGTATATTGCTTCTACACCACTAATTGCATCATACTCAGGTTATTTATTAGACGTGTTGTTACTTATACACAAAATTTTACTCTTCCTGTTCCACCATTTCATTCAAAGTACCACATGTACAGTTTCCACAGACAATGGAAGAATGATTTTTGCACATAAACATCTTAGACTGACTACAACAAATTTTGGTAACAACATTCCTTTTTCCTGCATACATAAAGCAGTGACTCTTCCTTGTTTGCAGGATCTTCCAGTTGTCAAGGTTATTCCTATTTATAAGGCGCCAAAAATATTTTGGGATCATTTGGAAGGGTAAAAATGTGCAATGCTGTAACTAATGAGCTTCCTCTAAGTTGTTGAGACAACTGTTTCAAAAATATCCTTCTTGGTTTTCTTGGGCTTCCTACATTGGACTGCAACAATGTTTGAGCATTTTTATTTTCAAAGTGTCAATGTAAGTGATGTGTTTCTGCAAAAGTGGGACTCCTATTGGAAAACTAGTACACCAGTTACCAAAAGTAATATTCCATTTGGATCCATCCACAGTTTCTGCCAGTCAAAGCATAATGTTATATACTTTATTTGACACCTTGTAAGGGTATCTGATTGTGTTCCACCAACTGATGATTTGTAGAATGATGTGGCCTCGTAAATAGCAAAGAATTTCAAGCCATAAATGGCTGGTTTGTTTGTTATGTACTGAATGAACAATAACATGGGCCAACGAAAAATGTTTTTTGAAAAAAAATTTTTTACTTTGGTAGATGATCTTTATAGATTTTTATGAGCTGAATCCAAATCTAGCCAAGGTTTTTTTCTATCGTCCATGGTTTTCGAACATTATGCTTTTTATTATAGAGTATAAAAATCCCATGCTATATGGTAAATGGGGACATTAATGAAATGCTTTGTTACAAAATAGGCATGGTTTGTATTTACAGTTGTTTTTACTTAAAACAATGATATATGTTAATAGAGTTTTCACTTGTCAGCTGGAATAGGTTTGTATTTTCTTTCTCTTTTTCCTTGAAGCTTCTTGAGTAGCTTTTTCTATGATGAGGTTCTTTCTGAACTTCTCGATGAAGTGACCAACAGTGGTCCCCCATCATGTTGGTGTTCCAGCGGCCTTGGTAGCGTTTTTTCGTCACTTTTATGTCCTGGTGAAATCGCTCTCCATGCTCCTCACTAACATCTCCCACATTGTGGGGGAAGTATTCAAGGTGACTGTTCAAAAAGTGAACTTTAAGTCTCATTGAACATCCTAAAGTTTTAAACTTCTTTAACATTGTAGCTTTAATAGAAACATATTCTTTTTCATGTCCTAAGAAGTTTGTAACGACTTGCTTGAATGATAACCGTCATTCCTTCTCATTTAAGGTCATTGTGGATTCAAAGTTAACATCAAACATCAATTTTCTAATGTCAGGTCTGACAACGATGCTTTCTTTTAGTTTAGCTTCTGAACGGTTTGGAAACGTTTGGCAGAGATACTGAAAACATGGTCCATCTTTAGGCAAAGTCTTTACAAACTGTTTCATTAGGACTAACTTTATATGTAGAGGTGGTAAGAGTACGTTTAATTAGATCTACAAGGTTTCTGCATAGAATGTTCTTCTCAGCAGGTTTTAAAGACTTCCACAGAGGGCAGGTCTTTCTGCGCCAGTGTTGATCCCTAGCACTACTGTCCCATTCACATAAGAATCATGGAAATTTGGTAAAGCCACCTTGCCAACCAAGGACCATGCATGTTACTTTTAGATCGCCACATATCATCCAACCATGAGCAGAACAGCCTATTTCATTTAACACTATTTCTAGGTTTTCATAGATTTCTTTCATTTGTACAGAATGTCCAACAGGTATAGATTCATACATGTTACCATTTTGTAATAAAACAGCCTTTGAACTAGTTTTGGATGAATCAATAAACAGCCTCCAGTCGTCCTTTTTGTATTCAATACCAAACTCATTCATAAGATTGGGAATGTCTGGGCAGTACACTAAATCACTTTCTTGTTTGAAAAGGCTTGGAAAATTGCTCCTCTCTCTCTTTCTATACGTATATATGCTGCTTCCAACTGCTAATAAGTTTTATTTTAATCTCGAGCCAAGCAATGTAGCTTAACCAAATCGTTAAGTTCAGTCTGAGTAAACAATTTGGGCTCTAGACTTTCTGTATTACAATGGAATTCATGAATATTTGGTTCATGTAAATCAGATTGCACATCAAAAAATATTTCTGTTGGATAGAATTTAAATCATCTGGTAGTTCAGGAACAAGCAATTCTACACCGGGCCCTAGAGGTCGGATGGTGGACAGAAGGTTAGGGTAGCTTATTACCTTCTTGTTTTTCTAATTATGACCAGTAATATCAACACTGCAAAAGTAGCAATCATCGGAATGATATCTTGCCTCCCTCCATATCATTAGGACCATTTTCTCAGATCGTTAACTCACTTAACATACCTTATGCAGCGCCCAAGATTAATGTTGATAACCAAGTTTAGATCCAAAGTATGATAGATAAACCTTTTTCACAAAGTCTGTAATGTTGCTTTGATGTTTGTTAATCACAATGCACCACAGATGTAACAAAAACTGTCAGCAGAGTTTTTACAGCCACTATTAGACATTGTACTGAGCACATGTACAGGAAACGGGAAAGTGAGGTTAGGTTGACAGTAAACAAAGCACTATCTGTTATCACAAAAATAGAAACGACCTTTTCTTGCCAGCAAAGGTTTTTCAGCACTGCTACCATCATCTACATTCATTACACCTGCTTTTAAAATAATTTGACCTATATAAAAGCTGTTAAATTCTTTAAGAAGTCGCTTAATTTAATAAATTTAACTGTAAAACGTGAAGAAATGGTAGCTGTTACAGATTTTTAATTATCAATTTTTAATTATCATATTTGGATTTCCCGCCCCAAAAGACATAAGAATTAGGTATTTACAGCAAAAACGTTTTTCCATCGTTGGCCTGTGTAATCTTTCTCTAAAAGCTGTCAGCATATCGTATATGATTGCAAACTCACCTAAATTGTTGCTTTCCTCACAGTCTGTAACAAATTTATCCTAATATGACCTGACCACTGCTAATTTACCTTTCTCATGCCTTTGTGTTCTTGTCACTTCATAATCAAAGCTCATTCTTCTGCGGAGAAATGAGAACCATCTGTATGATCTACATGCTCTGAGAACTACACTGAAGAGCCAAAGAAACTCGTACACCTGCCTAATATCGTGCAGAGACCCTGGAAACACACAGAAGTGTCGCAACATTACGGGGCATGGACTCGACTAATGTCTGAAGTAGTGCTGGAGGGAACTGACACCAAGAATCCTCCAGGGCCGTCCATATATCCGTAAGACTATGGGGGGGGGGGGGGGTGGAGATCTCTTCTGAACAGCATGTTGCAAGGCATGCCCCCCAGATTTGCTCAATAATGTTCATCTCTGGGGAGTTTGGTGGCCAGCAGAAGTATTTAAACTCAGAAGAGTGTTCCTGGAGACATTGTGTAACAATTCTGGACGTGTGGGGTGTTGCATTGCCCTGCTCGAATTTCCCAAGTCTGTCGGAATGGGCAAAGGACATGTATGGATGCAAGTGTTCAGTCAGGATATTTACGCACATATCACCTGTCACCAGTCGCATGTAGATGCACCAAGGGACCCATATCACTCCAACTGCACATGCCCCACACCATTACAGACCTCCACCAGCTTGACATTCAGGATCCATGGATTCATGAGGTTGTTTCCATACCTGTACACATCCATCCACTTGATACAATTTGAAACGAGACTCGTCTGACCAGGCAACTACTTTGCAGCCATAAACATTTTTATGTCGGTGTTACTAGGCCCTGGTGAGGCGTAAAGCTTTGCATAGTGCAGTCGTCAAGGGCACATGAGTGGGCTTTTCATTCCGAAAACCCATATCAATGATGTTTCATTGAATTTTTCGCTCGCTGACACTTGTTGATGCCCCAGCAATGAAATCTGCAGCAATTTGCGGAAGGATTGCACTTCTGTCACATTCAACGATTCTCTTCAGTCGTTTCTGGTCCTGTTCTTGCAGCATATTTTTCTGGCCAAAGCGATGTCGGAGATTTGATGCTTTATCATATTCCTGACATTCACGGTACACTCGCGAAATGATCCTACAGGAAAATCGCCACTTTATTGCCGCCTCGGAGATGCTGCATCCCATCGCTCGTGCGCTGTTTGCAACGCCAAATTCAAACTCACTTAAATCTTGATAACCTGCCATTGTAGCAGCAATGACCGATCTAACAACTGCGCCATATACTTGTTGTGATTATACAGGGTGTTACACAAAGGTACGGCCAAACTTTCAGGAAACATTCCTCAAACACAAATAAAGAAAAGATGTTATGTGGACATGTGTCCGGAAACGCTTCATTTCCATGTTAGAGCTCATTTTTGTTTCGTCAGTATGTACTCCAACGTGATCAAATTGTAAATTTTCACAATCAACATGTGTGGGCTGACTATAATTCGCACGCAGTTGTGCAATCACGTCATCAACACAGATTTTCTGTGAACCTTTGGGGAGACATTGTTGATGTCTTGATTGGGCCACATGTTCCTCCACCTACGCCCAATGGAGCACGTTATCATGATTTCATACGGGATACTCTACCTGCGCTGCTAGAACATGTGCCTTTACAAGTACGACACAACATGTGGTTCATGCACGATGGAGCTCCTGCACATTACAGTCGAAGTGTTCGTACGCTTCTCAACAACAGATTCGATGACCGAAGGATTGGTAGAGGTGGACCAATTCCATGGCCTCCACGCTCTCCTGACCTCAACCCTCTTGACTTTCATTTATGGGGGCATTTGAAAGCTCTTGTCTACGCAACCCAAGTATCAAATTTAGAGACTCTTTGTGCTCGTATTGTCGATGGCTGTGATACAATACTCCATTCTCCAGGGCTGCATCAGCGCATCAGGGATACCATGCGACGGAGGGTGGATGCATGTATCCTCGCTAACGGAGGACATTTTGAACATTTCCTGTAAGAAAGTGTTTGAAGTCACGCTGGTACGTTCTGTTGCTGTGTGTTTCCATTCCATGATTAATGTGATTTGAAGAGAAGTAATAAAATGAGCTCTAACATGGAAAGTGTTTCCGGACACATGTCCACATAACATACTTTCTTTCATCGTGTGTGAGGAATGCTTCCTGAAAGTTTGGGCGTACCTTTTTGTTACACCCTGTATAGGCGTTGCCAACTGCAGTGGTGTATTCTGTCTGTTTACATGTCTCTTTATTTGAGTATGCCCCCCCCCCCCCCCCACTTACAAGTCCCTTTGGCGCTTCAGAGTGTGATACCAGTACCATCATTACTTGAAAAGTGAGAGGCACCCACATGCCTTGCTCATACTGTGGCATCAAGCAGTCAGGCCTGCAAGATGAGTGGTCTGCCAAGCGAGTGGATTCATTCTTATTTTGTCGAGTAACATGAACTCTCGTACTCACAATTAAGCTACAAATTATCCTCCTGTATGAATAATACGCAACGGAAACGCACATCTGACTATCAGTAATTTACAGAACTCTGACTGTTCACTACGCACTGGCAATACCACATTTTCTTTCTTTTTTATTTAACGGCTTTTATCAACACGTGGCCATCGCACTGAATATGAGTGGCGCACACATTATAAATTCGGGACATCATGACAACATACAATTCGAAGGAAAAGGCCACCAATCTTTTTCTTTTCACTACCGTATTTATTCCGATAAATTCTATAACCTAAACACAGAAATTCTATAACCTACAACAATAGCACATGAGAAATTCCGCCCAGTGGGAATGGCTTTACATTGGTGAATCTCTATCTTATGGTCTTGTAATTATTTAACGCTACAGTGCACTTTCTGGATAGGATGGTGGATCTTTTATTATTTCTCACACTTCGACTCTCACAATCATCATCACGAAACTTTCCTCCAGACCGAGCAGTGCAAAAGGAACACGCATAACCCACTACCTCTGAAACTACCTTGCTACTCTCCCATGCAAACCACACATACTTAAATTACATGACATACACCACACTACAACATGAAATACAACACACGGAATAGTCACAACATTATCACTTTCAGCTTTCCCACTTCCATTAATGTTTATCCCAGTTTCACACGACACTGCCCCACTTCGTAATTCTACTTTCCTACTATGAACTCAGGAGATATATGCACGTCTTCCTGTGCAATGCAAGCCAAGTGGCGTTGCTGGATAGACGGCTGACTCACCTTGTTTCTCTCTGAGTATTATAGTTTGAATCAAGCGTCACACGGAAACATATCTCGCAAAGTAATATTAAGAACATTCATCACACACACGAGTCCTCAACTGATACCATGGACGAGTACTTCTCTTTATCCTTTGTCTCATGCACAGATTGAGACTCACACAGTACTCACCACATGGAAGTACTCGCCTCTAATTTCAAGTCCTGCACACGCTATTTCTTAAATATTTCAACTTAATAGTACACATGCTAGTATTTCAGCTTAACTTAGCACACGGAAGTATTTCAACTTATTGCTACACGTGGTTTCATTGTGACCATTGGTCACTTCCGAAGATTACTACGATCCCATTAATATTACCTGTCTGACATTTAATTCTCCCCACAAAAGTTCCTGAAATAGAGAAATTATTATTTCAAACTACTCTTAAATATTCCACATGCATACCATGCCTCCACTCTTTTGTCTTTAAGGAGCACAACTAAGACAGGTCTTAACAGCACAAGATCCAGCGGCAGAGTGCTGAAACATGGCCGTTCTTCATGTTCTCTCCACCTCTGCTGAAGTGGGGGAGCACCTTGCTACCGTATTGGTCAGCCACATTTCAGGCGCTCAAAGCTCAGGTAAATTTCATCTCTTTGGTCCCAGCAAAGGTGGCCAAAGAATCATCTCAAAGATGATCATTTATTCACATTCACTATCTGCGGTTAGCAGATGACCATACATTCATTCATTTCACAGATCTCACCAAACTGGTTGTAGGAATTTATTTTCTGGGAGTGCACATGTGATCAATTAAATAAATAAATTGTCGTTCTTTCCCACACTGGTATCCGGCTTCGCTGTATTAATTGAAATTGAGTTGTTATTAGAAAAAAATGTGTCGTTCTGCAAAAATAATGAAGTATGTTGTACCTATTTTC
Organism: Schistocerca serialis cubense; assembly: GCF_023864345.2. Lineage (NCBI taxonomy): Eukaryota > Metazoa > Arthropoda > Insecta > Orthoptera > Acrididae > Schistocerca > Schistocerca serialis. The sequence goes on along the minus strand of NC_064648.1, from coordinate 58,557,647 downwards.
AATGTCGGGCAGTACTGTATCCTTTCACCACCGGCTACCCATGCAGAAAAAAATGGCACGGTACTATCCTTGGAATGCGACGGTAGTTCCGAACATTTTTTTATGAAAGCTGTATTAGAACAAACGTAGCAAGTCATCAAAATAACCAGGAGGAGACCTTAGCCCCTGGTGACCTCAAATAGACGACCAAATGCTGTTACTTTACCAAATCATTGACACAGTTGTTGCATTATTGTACTCTCCACAATCCGGAGTAACGTCCACATACAAATTTACATCAATGCAAATGACTAATAAAACATTACATCATACAAATAAAAAATAATGGTGAGATAAAAATTTGCTTAGTTACCGGGATCTCCGTTATTTTTAGGAGTAAGCCAAACTTCAATAATTTTAAAACAAATAAAAAAAATACTAATTGTACTCATAAAATTTTAAATAGCTCACCGTCCAAACACAGAACAAGTAATCTGACGTTCATAAATTGCGTTGTAATAATCTTTTACACGGCAATGTCTAAATACAAAACAAAATCAACAAAGAAAAAAAATTGCATACACTAGTTACATGTAGAATATGAGGCTCCATACCATTACTCTAAAATGTACGTTAAACCTACAGAGAAATTAAACTCAGAAAAAAATGATATATACCACAAGTTACATACTGGTTACGTAATATAGTTCATCTAAGACATCATGTCATACCTCATTAACTATCATCACTTAAGCAATTGCCACCACTACTCGACTGTGAGTTTAACCTTATCCTTGTCCACTAGTACAAATACCTGCTGCTGAGATAGTCAGTCCATCAACTTTGATCAATACACGCAATAAATAGTTAGCAATAAGTGCTTGAATCCACCAGTAGCTCTCGTATCTTACTCTACTGCTCATTTCTCTGTTGTTACACATTTAGATGACAAGAACTTGCATTTCGACTAGCCTTCGTTACACTTTAATGTGAAATATCACCACTGTGATAATGCAAATAAGTGGCTTCAGTCAACACACCAACAAGATTATTACTGTCCACGACATCAAAATGCATCAGTTAATTCCGATATTTGTTGTGCAATGTAAACTCTTGTCCCCTGTGACAACCTTACTGACCAATGCAACAAGAGCCGCTATGTTAGTATTACGCCACTGGCTAATAATTAAAGCATCATTGTACCAAATATTCTAATAAACATGCTACGTGAACTTGATAACCCAGAACAAACAAAAAAAAAACACTAACTATTCTAAACACAAATGTTAATGAATTACAATTACACTTGCTGTCCCTTCAGGAATGAAACATATAAAAAAAGTTTAGACAATTACAAATACAAATACATTGTTTCCTATCTTGCGAGTCACACAGAAACATTTCATTCTGTGATTTTCTTGGGGTCAAAAAGTTGCTGATAGTTTACCTAGAAACACTGTCTCGGTGTCAAAGCTCTCCCATGGTTACCCAGACGAAAGTCTTTAGGTCACTCAAATCGACATTTTGAACACGCACTGAACAGTAAACTGTGTCTCACATTAAAAACAAATGTCAGTCACTCTCAGAGTACCATCCACACGAATCTGGTCGTCCAGAAATGGCCCTACAACTACTATTACCCAAGGTTCTGTCCTTTCAGTTCATGGTGTAATTAAAAGTCGTAAGTTCCAATAAACAGCACTTATTCCCGCACCAATTAAAGAAATGTATCCTACTACAAATGCAAATGTCAATGTCCCACTTTAGTTTCTTGCATTCATACAATAATTAGTCACCAAATGACAACTGTCCTCTTTAGGTATACCAAGCGTCCCACATGCAATTCACAAAGCACACTTAACAAGTCACTGCCAAAAGTTTATGGATCCCACCGTTCAGTGGTCAAGACAAAACAAAACAATCGTCCTGTCTGCTAAAGACAAAATCTTTTCCACCACTCACAATGTGGGAACACCAGTCCCTCACTTTCCACCTTATGGAGACATACGAGCAGTCATCTGTTTCACGGTTCCACAGTCCAGTACTAGTTAATAGGTGCTGGTAGAAAATGCCCGCCGGACTCTGCCGCATGTCTTTCATTCTGCCATGGCGCCGCCACGCGAGCCGTTGGGCAGAAGAGACCACCCGCTGTTGCCTCCGCGGGATACCTTCCCCAGTCGTAAGGGTGGCGGAACTCATGAGTGGCCAGTGGTACGTGCGTGTCGCCCCAGGCCGTTGACCTGCTGTAGTGGGCGCGTGGAGTGTACCTCGACCAGCAGTGGAGTGGGGAGTGCACCGGCTCTGTTGTCTCTCCCATGCCGACGTCTGCTTGGCTTATGTGGTACGGGCGCGTTCTGTGTAGCCCCTCAGCGCTACGACACCCAATCAGTCAGACCCTTCCGTAAATCTTGCAACGTTACAGACAAAAGGATATTCTTACAGTATTTAAATACTCATTGATTACATGTATGATCTATTAGATACATTGGTAATAAAAGAATCTTTGTTCTAAAAAAACATAAAATCATACACCCTAGTTTTCTACACATACAACATCAACATTTATCTCTATTCTATACACAGCCCACACTTGTGCTATTGATTGTACCTGTCGTCCCTGATACAAAACATGAACGTGTCAAAAAAAAAAAAAAAAAAAAGGAATAAGAAACAATCTATACAGCTCAAAATTACAATATCAAATAGTAGACTACTCTAACATCCTATCCCAGTGAAAATGTTAGAAACTGTTGATTCTAAAACTACAATATACAATGAACCTTTGTGCTTGTGACAGACTGAAATTAATAAACTACTTTAACATCCTAACACAATAAACATTTTAGAAACTGATGACTCTAAATCTACAACATACAATGCACCTTTGTGCTTGTGACAGACTGAAATTAGTATCTCTTTATATATTTTACCTTTTTATTATATATAACAACATTTCTAGGTTATGTATGTACCATCCACATGTCAGATCCTGACCTGCCATCGAGGTTCATCCAAATCAAACAATAACACAATAATGTTTTAGTTATGGATCGGTAGCATCCCCTTTACAGGAGTGTGCGCATTGATCACACTATTCTACGACTCTCACTCACCAGACATCACCTTTTCCTTCTCATTCAATCCATTAATACGCTAACAGAATAGATCTAGAAGTCAGCTAACCTTAACACCACCACACTCACGACAACATACCATACCTTTGCTCCCTTATACTCAACCACATAACACATGAAGCTGTTTCGGAGATAGCATTCCAGTCTCCGAAATCGTCCATTCACTCTGGCACCTCTCTCCATCGGCTTACCTCTGCATTTACTTAACCGATTATTCATCCTGCTAAATATCAACTTAGAATTGCGACATTTCATCTAAGAACAAAAAATACACAAATTATTCATCCTGCAAAATAACTGTACACATTCTTGGTACCGTTTTGAATAGTTATACTGGCACCAGGCTTCAACAACAACAAAAATTACTTTTTTTTATGTTGCAAATGTTATGGTAAGAATTAGGTTTACACTTATATTACATCTTACGTCAGTATTCCACAACGTTCACCATCTGGATCTCATAATCCCTTTGTCCTTTGACGTTGTGCGGTTGTCCTCCTCTCTTCATTCGTATTTCGGCTCTCCGTCCGTCCATTACTCCATCATTTCCTGGCCTTCCTTCGCCATTGGCATCAATCTCGATTGCAGCATACACAAGCCTCTCTGTAACATACATCTAAGACATCTCCACATTATTAATTCTACTCACCTTTATTCACCACTGTTTCATCACGTCGAATCTCTCTTTATTAATCACACTGCTTCACGTCGCTTCTCTCCTTAAATATCACCTTTATCAACTACTATTTATTACGTCGCTTCTCTATCTACCATCTTTATCCACTTATTAATCATCACGTCGTTTCTGCTTGATCCTTATTCATATTGTTGTGACTTGGCAAGACAGCCAAGTCACTATGAGAGGAAGCCGAAAGGCATGCGCTTAAGCTCACCCAGGCTGGCGCGAGGTCTGGAACAGTTAAGGGAATTAATAGTAGCAAATAAAGTATGTAGTTGATGTAATACTTAACTTTAATCCATAAGTGGTGTACATCGCTCTTGACGATACATGTTTTATAAGGTCAATATTAACTGGCAATGGCGCCTTGCTAGGTCATAGCAAATGACGTAGCTGAAGGCTATGCTAACTATCGTCTTGGCAAATGAGAGCATATTTGTCAGTGTAGCATCGCTAGCAATGTCTGCTGTACAACTGGGGCGAGTGCTAGAACGTCTCTCTAGACCTGCCGTGTGGCGGCGCTCGGTCTGCAATCACTGACAGTGTCGACACGCGGGTCCGACGTATACTAACGGACCGCGGCCGATTTAAAGGCTACCACCTAGCAAGTGTGGTGTCTGGCGGTGACACCACACATATGACAAAAAATACGTACGTACACCACTCTGTCGACTCCTGTTCATGACTCATTCGACCAGTCTATTCCGTCATACTTCCTGACATCCCACCTGAAAATTCTTATGTTCGATTTGACCCTGCACAACCTTATGCACCACAAATAAATACACTGACTATCTACCATAAATTGCCTACTTTCGATCTATCCTTATCTTTTCCATAATTTGATGTTAGAAATGTGATGAAGCCCACGCGATTGTTTTCCCTTGATCGTCTCAATCAGTACAGCATTTTCCTGGACAATCCGCCTCACTCTGAGTGGTTCACTATAAACAGCAAAGAATATGCTAGTTAGGAACCTGTGCTTACATGAAAATTAAATGTGTGCAGAGAGTATACAAGCTGGGAGAGATGGGACAGCCCAAGTGTTACAAACGTTGGTGCTAGTGGCCTCTTTCCCTAACACCAGATCCTAAACAACCATACGCAGCACCTCATTATAACTGTCACCACGACAATGACATACTATATATCAGATAGCAGCTAATCTAAAAACTTCAATCACACTGCTGATGTTACCTGTAACAGCAGTATAAACGTACCCTATTCCATACAGACCACAATGTTGATTATTTTCATTACGTTTTAAGTACCTGCAATAGTCAAATCGCACTAAGTAAACTGGACTCATTGGCATTATTACATAACATTTTTTTTAGCAACTGGTTTGTTTTGAGGAAACAGTCCTTTTACTTTAGTGCTTATAATAAAATTTGCAAATTTTGCTCTGAGAGACCAGCCTAACAGATTCCATTACTGGTGTTTTATTCTATGATCAGAAGTATAGTATTTGCATTCCTACATATCAGTAGAGTATGTCTCCTACATAGACAATTTGCAGTGCGAGCGGCATGTGTTTTAAGGCAAGATGCTAAGGGCTGATATGTTGGATTAGTTTCTCCTATCCTTCAATCCATTATGACAAGAATGAAATGCCAGGATTCCATGCTCTCCTGTCATTATGATAGTTTCTGCCGTTCCTATCCTCGACTCTGTCTGACCTATGAGTCGTGTCTCCGTTCACAATGTTGCTCTCATTACCCAGTTCCTGTAACTAGTGCTGAAATGACGCGGAATTGTCTAAGCCTCTGCCTGCTATCACTATATCTCTGCGCAATCTCACTGGCAACTTCGTTATACAGATCCTAATGAACTCCCCAGGTTCGTATGGCACATCCAAATATCTATTTTGTCTCAGCATTTCCTGATAGCACACCACTGGATCTATTATACCACCTTCGTTGCAATTTGGCATCATCAATATGCTTTGCTTAACCTGGTCCTGCTTACTTTTCGACCAGAATTCATTTAATAACTTGTCACAAAATATCTTGTAGCTACTACAGTCTTTAATAACTTCCTGCATTTTCGCTCTAGCCTCGTCCCTCAAATGGTTACACACAATCTTCATTTTGAGGAGCAGTCCCCACGATGAAGGTGATGAATCTTGAAATTGAGACACCCTTGGACTATACCCAGTTGGGTTTTCCACATGTTTTATCCGACACAACCGTTCTTCTGACTCTCTGAATTCGTCTTCCTCTTTCTGCCTATTTTCGTTTTTTGAATTTATCTCACTCTCCCTCTGCAATCTACCTGGTGGTGGGTCACCTTCGCTACTGCATGCTAATTGCAACTGTGCTAGTTCTTCCCTATGTTTCCAATTTATTTCTGATTGCGCCTCTTTAAGCTGTAATAGTGATTGTATCTTCCCCTGGTTGGCATACACCTCTCGCTGCGTACTGTCTGAGCCTGTCTCGCCTCTTATACTGATCTTTCCTACATCTGCACTAATTGTATTCATTCTGACCACTACCTCTTTGATTAGCTCATCTGGCAACACGTCCCTACGTTCTGTAATATCACTCTCCATTGCAATTATTCATACCTCCAAATTATTGGCTTTTTCTTTCACGGCGTCACATACTTGCTTCAACGCACCCAGATACTTCTCCCCCTCATCTGACCGATTATTAACTGCGGGCAGACGCTCATCGATAACTGAGTGTAGCTTCCTCATTGCCTCTTTAATTCCCTTATCCATTGCCTCCAATCTTTCCTTATTTGCTTTATCCATCGCCGCCGATCTTTCCTTATTATCTTTATCCATCGCCGCCGATCTTTCCTTATTATCTTTATCCATCGCCGCCGATCTTTCCTTATTATCTTTATCCATCGCTTCCAATCTTTCCTTATTATCTTTATCCATCGCTTCCAATCTTCCTCATACGCTTCCCATCTTTCCTTATTATCTTTTTCCATCGTTTCCAATCTTTCCTTATTATCCCTATCCATCGCTTCCAATCTTTTCTTATTCTCCCTATCTCTCTCCTTATTATCTCTATCCATCCTCTGTAAAAACTGCCGTAGCACATTGTCATTTGCTACTTTTGGTGCGCTCACCTCGTTCGCCTGAGAAACTGTTGCTTCGCTAAGGGTAGTAACACTTTCACTGCATACCTGACCTAGTCCTGGCTCGCCTGCATCATTGGGAAAAGCCCCCGATTGTGGACAAAGGCCGCCGCTTAAAGGATCACCTAGCCGCGGTCTGCTGAACAATTCAGCCCCTTCCGAGTGTTTGCTGTTCTCGCTCATTAACCCACGGTCGACACCTACTTCCTGCTGCACTGCTACGTTCACTCCAGAATCACTATTCTCCATGGTGACTACACTTTCCGACTGCGATGTAGTTACTACGGACATTACGCAAAAAAAATTTTATACAACGATCTTCCAGCCTTGGACGACGTAGCAAGTGACTACATAATAAAAATAAAAGATTCTCACCAATCCAGAAAGAAATTGTAAACAAAAAGAATTTTACTTCTCAGCACTATCACAATACATTCCAAAAAAAAAAAAAATCTTAACAGCAAACTCTAACAGCAAAATATCCTGGCAGGGTCGAAATTATGAGAGGCACCCACATGCCTAGCTCATACTGTGGCATCAAGCAGTCAGGCCTGCAAGATGAGTGGTCTGTCAAGCGAGTGGATTCATTCTTATTTTGTCGAGTAACATGAACTCTTGTACTCACAATTAAGTTAGAAATTATCCTCCTGTATGAATAATATGCAACGGAAACGCACATCTGACTATCAGTAATTTACAGAACTCTGACTGTTCACTACGCACTGGCAATACCACATTTTCTTTCTTTTTTATTTAACGGCTTTTATCAACACGTGGCCATCGCGCTGAATATGAATGGCGCACACATTATAAATTCGGGACATCATGACAACATACAATTCGAAGGAAAAGTCCACCAATCTTTTTCTTTTCACTACCGTATTTATTCCGATAAATTCTATAACCTAAACACAGAAATTGTATAACTTACAACAATAACACATGAGAAATTCCGCCCAGTGGGAATGGCTTTACATTGGTTAATCTCTATCTTATGGTCTCGTAATTATTTAACGCTACAGTGCACTTTCTGGATAGGATGGTAGATCTTTTATTATTTCTCACACTTCGCCTCTCACAATCATCATCACGAAACTTTCCTCCAGACCGAGCAGTACAAAAGGAACACGCATAACCCACTACCTCTGGAACTACCTTGCTACTCTCCCATGCAAACCACACATACTTAAATTACATGACATTCACCACACTACAACATGAAATACAACACAGGGAATAGTCACAACATTATCACTTTCAGCTTTCCCACTTCCATTAATATTTATCCCAGTTTCACACGACACTGCCCCACTTCGTAATTCTACTTTCCTACTATGAACTCAGGAGATATATGCACTTCTTCCTGTGCAATGCAAGCCAAGTGGGGTTGCTGGGTAGACGGCTGACTCACCTTGTTTCTCTCTGAGTATTATAGTTTGAATCAAGCGTCACACGGAAACATATCTCGCAAAGTAATATTAAGAACATATTCATCACACACACGAGTCCTCAACTGATACCATGGACGAGTACTTCTCTTTATCCTTTGTCTCATGCACAGATTGAGACTCACACAGTACTCACCACATGGAAGTACTCGCCTCTAATTTCAAGTCCTGCACACGCTATTTCTTAAATATTTCAACTTATAGTACACATGCTAGTAATTCAGCTTAACTTAGCACACGGAAGTATTTCAACTTATTGCTACACGTGGTTTCATTGTGACCATTGGTCACTTCTGAAGATTACTACGATCCCATTAATATTACCTGTCTGACATTTAATTCTCCCCACAAAAGTTCCTAAAATAGAGAAATTATTATTTCAAACTACTCTTAAATATTCTACATGCATACCATGTCTCCACTCTTTTGTCTTTAAAGAGCACAACTAAGACAGGTCTTAACAGCACAAGATCCAGCGGCAGTGCTGAAACATGGCCATTCTTCATGTTCTCTCCACCTCTGCCGAAGTGGGGGAGCACCTTGCTACCGTATTGGTCAGCCACATTTCAGGCGCTCAGAGCTCAGGTAAATTTCATCTCTTTGGTCCCACCAAAGGTGGCCAAAGGATCGTCTCAAAGATGATCATATATTCACATTCACTATCTGCGGTTAGCGGACGACCATACATTCATTCATTTCACAGATCTCACCAAACTGGATGTAGGGATTTATTTTCTGGGAGTGCACATGTGATCAATTAAATAAATAGTCATTCTTTCCCACACTCGCTGTATTAATTGAAATTGAGTTGTTATTAGAAAAAAATGTGTTGTTCTGACAAAAATAATGAAGTATGTTGTACCTATTTTCAATGTCGGGCAGTACTGTACCCTTTCAAAAGTTCTTCAACTTTTATTTCTGCCCTTGAAGCTGATAAGTGTTCCAGTAAGAGCACAGAACTCTTACCTTGAAGTCTTCTGTACACTCTCACTCTAGAATAGTTGTTTTGTGACATCGGGTTTGTAATATTTAAACTGGTGTATTCCATCAGTGAATCAGTCATTTCCTCACCAGTAATCCAGTGATCTGTAATACCTTTAGCAGACCTGTCCAGAACAGGAAACATTTTATTATGTTTTTTGAGGGCGTCTTTGCTGTTTCGCCTGTAAAGCTTTGCTTAGACCACATGGTTTTATCATCTTTACCAACAAAAGACCCACAAATAAAATCAAAATTGTCATCACCAACATCATCTTCATGACTCTGAATTTCCGCTTCTTCAGGATGTATGGGTTAATTTCTTTCTAAAGGACTCATTTCTAGTTTTGATTCACTGTTGTGATCGCTAACTATATTTTGTTGTTCCTCTATCATACCAGTGAAATACAGTATTGTTGCCGTCATCAGAGTCGTCATTGAAAACCTTTTCAAATTCCTCTTCTGACAACTCGTGTTTGGAACGAGCCCTAAAGATACATACAAAAATGAACCTTATTTGATAATGAAAAATTTTAAGTTATAAAAGCGATGGTACAAAAAATTAATATAAAAAATGTTCCTTGCATTACCCATTATGTGGTTCACTGCACACCAAACACAGCATGGACAAAAATAAGCTGCAATTACAACTCCAGCAACAATGCAGATGACTAAATGAGGTCCAGCTCGAAGATAAGTGGAACCGCCATCAGTTCAGCAAGGAGTAATTAGAATTCACGGCAAAATAATAAATTCAGGTTGACTCAGTAAACCAAGGTAACCGCTTGTGGTTAAAAATCAACAACAGTTGAAAAATACTTCCTTCGTTGCCATTACACAACAGTTCAGTCTGAAAGATAGATTTTGCCAGCGTAAAAAATTTTCGAATAATTTAAGGGAATGCAGCCGGGTGGCGTCTTCAACAATCACAAATACTTCAACAGGTGAACACCTAATGCATTTTCAAGGTACAAACGGAGAAATATCGGTGGTTGTCGAAGACAACACTTGTCTTTGGCCCTTGTAAACTTTTTTAGTCAAACCTCTACGTTATTTTGTTACTTTAAAGTACTTTGCACAAACAAGTATGATGCTATGTTCAAGTTCTGTAAACTACACCCATATCTAGATTATGCCGTGTAAACGGTATAATTATAATTCATCTTGAGTTCTGATCCCAGGCTGAACTGACTTTTGTCTTTCAGTACAGATGGTGTAATACGAGGAGGCTCCCAAAAATGATTGGAATTTCTTTGCAGAAGGCATTTGCTTTATTATTTTTCAAATATGGATTTAATCTGCTTCAAAGTATTCTGCGTTAACGTTAATACACTTGTCCAAATGTTAATTCCAATGTTGGAAGTATTCTCTACATTCGTCCTCTTTGATACCTGCTAGCACCTTCATGACACTGTGTTTTACGTCTTCTACATGGAAAAAACGCTTCTCTTTCAAGTCTCTTATCATCCTTGGGAACAGGAAGAAGTCAGAGGGTGCTATATCTGGGAAATATGTTGCGTGAATCAAGGTATTGGTCTTTGTTGAGGGGAAAAACTGTCGAACACTGAGGACGGTCTCTTGTGGGAGCATTGTCGTATTGCTAGAACCACTCGCCAGAATTTCATAAAGCCAGACATTTTCGCGTCAAACGTCTGTGCAGCCTTTTCATAAGCTACAAATAGAATTTTTAGTTTACTGTCTGGATTCAAGGGACAAATTCCGTGTGTACGGTTCATTGCATTCCACTTTCTGAACATTTTTTGGACGAGGTGAGACAGTGTACTTCCATTGAGTTTAGTCTCAATTTTTTTCTGAATAGTATCCATAGCACCATGACTTGTAGCCTGTAATGATTTTGCTGAAAAAAATTGGATCATCTTTAAATGCGTCCTTCATTTCATTTCAAGTTTGTAGGTAATGATCTCTTTCATCTCTGGTGAGAAATCTTTACACGAACTTTGCTGCACTCTCCACAACCTCAAATAAACGATCAAAATGTGCTGAATTAAGCTCCAGGACAACCCAAATGAGTCCTCGAAATGGTTGATTGTGCATCATTGATGTGGTCACTGATTTTTCCGATGTTGTTGAAAGCCGACTGGAACAGGCTGATGTTGAATGACCATTGCTCCCTTTTCAAACCGAGGAAACCATTTGTACACTTGAGTTTTACTAAGAGTATGTTCTCTGTAAACTGTCTGCATCATCACAACAGTTTCAGCCTCGTTCTTGGCGATTAAAAAACAAAATTTCTACGCTGCACATTATTTGTAAGAAGTAGCCATTTTCTCGTCTCATGTCTGCACTGTAGGCAAACTCGCAGAGCTGCCAGAGAAACCACACTAGTCGCTGTCTGGTGACGCCACCAGGTGGAGTGATTAAGGAGAGGTCCTATAACAGCGCTCTGGCGGCACAACATGGTACTACATGTACTCAAGGCACAGTATTACGATTCTGGTTGTTTTTGTGCCCCCCCCCCCCCTTCCCTTTTAACTCGTGTTCAGTTACAATGTGACATTGGTAGCAATTTTCACAATACATAATAGGTGTACCACCTGCAGTTACACTATCACTTTACTTTTCATGAAAGGGAATTGAAGAACCATCTTAAATCAGTTCTTTCCCACACACTTGCCACGCAGCTATTACAAAACATACTACCATCTCCCAGGAAATATCCACCTTCACTCTCTCACATCACAGTACACCACAGTAAGTTTTCCTGCTTTCCACATTTCCCATGACATTCAGTGCATTGCCCTCTGCCTGGCGCCACGTCGGCAGAACGCCTCCAGCAGCTGCCATGCAACTCTGACCGGACTGGCACCGCTGCTGACAGCACCGTCATTGCCCCTGACAGCATTCTAGAAAACTACGGCTCCAACGAAATGCAGAACTGAGGAGACAATGTTACGAATTTCAGCATGCAGCGTGAGCATAAAACTGAATACAATATTACAGCCTGAAGGAATAGAAACCAATGATGCTTGTCACATCTTTAGCAGTTACTGTACTGATAGGAAGAATTCTGCAGTTTGCTAAAATTGATAACAATATGGTCAGCAGTCACGATGATCAAATACAGTATTGCCACAGACTATCAGGTAGTAGCTACATCCCGTATGACAAGATGTCTGCAGCTCGTGGTCTGGTGGCTAGCATTGCTGCCTCTGGATTACGGGGACCTGGGTTCAATTCCGAGCTGGGTCGGGGATTTTCTCCACCTGGGGAATGGGTGTATGTGATGAACTTATCATCTCATTATCATTCAGGAAGTGCCGGGACTGGAAATGGAAAGATCTGGAACCTGTATGAGCGCAGATGACCACGTTGTTGACTGTCCCACAAAGCAACATCGTCATCATAATGACTACGTAATAGCATATAAAACTGTTCGAAAATTTAGCCAAGTCGAGCAGTTTACAGTGGAATATGTGAACGGCTGAAGTGACAAGAATCAGTAATAGAAGCAGAAATGAAATGTAGGACATGCGAAAATAGGAAATTTCAATCCTTGTGATATTATGTATGGTATTGATGATGAAACTACAATCGACCGAAGACTAGAAGCAGGGCACAGATATTCAACTGTGAACTTAACAAGAGATCACAACTTTCACAACACTTCACATGAACAGTGGTATATATATCAGGGAGAATTGTACATGTGTGGTGGTGATGAAAATCACAAAAGTACAAGAAACAAGATTCACTACCTTGACACATAACTTCAACACATAATTCTAATTGACAAAATAAGTTGGATCAGACACTTACTGGTACGTTAGTTACTTGTAACGAAGCTATCTTAATCGATAAAAATTATAGTTTCTGACAGGTGCAGACAATAACCCATTTATACTTCAGTACCTTCATAAAGCTGGGAAACTAACGTCCTCCATGTAATGTCATCAGATTGTTTCGAGCCTTCATGAGGTTTCCACTAATTACTGCACCAGTCGCCTTTTGTTTTATTATTTAATTTTTTTCCGTTACCAGTTTCGAATTGTCTATAGTCCAATTAAAATTAGTTGATAGTGGACGCTTCACACATTGTAGCTGCTTTCCTCCAATCAAAGCGTCCAACGTCACACTTGAACCATTCGCCATTGCCAAACTGTCGAAACAGTTGATAAGTTCCCTTCCAATTCCTTGTTCTGTTTCTATCTTGATGTGTTTGGATCCCAAATCCTAGGTCAGTCCCATTTATTTCGTATTTCATCACACATACAAGAACAATGATGCTAACGAAATACACACATTTCACACGCAGCACTAACCAAAGACTTTTGTATCCTTCAACACAAGACACGATTCAGCATCTTTTATGCAGCTATTATAATGATAGAGAACGGTGTATATTAGATAAGCTTCGCACGACATCGCGTGAAGCCGAATTTTTTAGGGCTGTCAAATAAGCATTGCGGCTGGGACACAATGGACTAAATACGAATTCCTTTTGGCAGAGTCTAATGGTTAATGTATAATCCCGACGTGTAAACGGTCAAAGATTCGAGTCACGTCAAATGCAGCAAATTTTTCTTTTGTAAATATAATCAAAAAGCTTCATTATTTTTATTCTTTTTATTAGTTTAAATGCAATTTTTTATTTCTAATACTTTGCCATGTCATTTTCACCATTGTATTGACTGTTTTATTTTTCCACCTATTATTTGTTTTTCATTTGGAATCTGCTTGTGTATAATATACAACAAAGTTCCAGCCAGGACCAGTCTCGTTGGGTAACACGGCATCCTGTGTAGCCACTGTAGGGATGGTTTGAGACGTCCAATGAAGCGAAAAACTACAATTTGCTTTTACCGCTATAACTGAAATTTTGCTGCGGAAAATGGCTATGCAGACAAACACATTATAAAACTTTTCTGTTCTGAGTTGTCTCAGGTTAGCCCTAAAACGCCGCGAACAAAGTGATCGCTATGAAGATCTGCCGGAGATTGCTGATTGCCGTTATCTCAGATACAATGCACATCACGAGGTTGTGGTTATGACAAGAGTTTAAATTCAGGCCTACAAAACCCATCATATACCGCAGTTCAGTCGTTGGTCACTTAAAATCAGCTGTCGAAAGAGAATCTCACATTTCTGATGGCTACTTCCAACATTGCTGTGTGTTACAAATTAATAGCACTTCTGAAGTGACACACGATGTTAGTATGTAGGTTACAGTTGAGTGGCAGCTGGCAGCCAATGTGGCAACACTGTAGCGTCAAGTGACAGATGTCAACTATCAAGCAATTTTAATCAGACTATAGTGATTCATCATCAGATACTACCTATTCATTGCATATTTGCAGCATTGTGCGGCTTGTGTGGAGTTAGTAGTGTCTGTAAGTTCTTGTTTATTTCAGGAGCAGGTAACTCGGATTTCGTATCTGCAATATGGAGTTGGTATGTCGTTAGGATGGCGTTGGGCACTTATGGGCTTGGTTGCTTTACGTCATACAGGCCCTACAAATAAATAAAGCAATAAAGCAGGATAGCAAACGTAGATCTGACATTGGATGAGTATCCCCAGCCGAATGAACTCCTCCATGCCAACCAGTGCGAATTTTGAAAACTCCGGTCATGTGAAATCCATGAGACGTGAAATCTGTGGATCAAGGCAGTCAAGTGGACGTGGTATTTCTCGTGTCTCGTTGCCACAGCACACAGCAATGTTTATTAACGGAAGTGTGATCATATGCGGTAACAGAATTGTGTCAGGACTGAGCCTGTTTCACAAGGATAAAGCATCACCTCATGCGGGGTGGAGAGTCATTGACAGATGCATGAGGAACTTCAGATGTACGCTTGTAAATGTGTTGCTCATCTCTTTATAAGGTTTGAAAATGGGACAAAGATGGCAGCCTGCTTTAAATTCTCATAAATATAATACAGTGTGCTTCACAAAACGCTAAAATATACTATCATATGATTTCCATTTCAGCAAGTAACAGCTGGAATTACTCAACCCATACAAGTACCTGGATGTAACAGTTTGTTTGGCATATGAAAAGAATTGACGACATGGACTCAGTTGTTACTAAAGCAGATAGCAGACTTCTCTTCACTGGACCCCCAGGGGGTCCACAATTCTTTTGTGGATACGTGCGTAGCGAGCACGGGACCCCGAGCTAATGTAGCCCTCCTTCCTTTCCGGGCTTCATACCTTACTTTTCCGCATCCTTCCCTATCCCCCATCTTCGCCCCCCCACCCCTCACCTCTGGCTCTTTCTTTCCCTTTCTCCCCCTCTGGGAGTATGGTTTGTGCCTACGTCCGGAGACGGACGCTCGTAAATGCAACGCATTCTTCGCCTTCTCTGCTTGTATGTCTTAATCCATCCTTTGTCCTTCTCTTTTCCTTACCTCTTCTCTTTACCCTTTTCTCCGCTGCAGCGTTTGAGACCTCTCTTCTTTCCTTTCCCTTTCTTTGTTTTTCCCTTTCCCTTTCTCTTTCTTCTTCCCTGTGCGTGTCTGAAGGCCGACCCACGCATTTTTGTGCGTAGCCGGTGACGGGGTAATGCGTAATTCCCCGCCCTGGGTAGACAGGTAGGACACGTATGTACCCCCTGGTAAGGGCCAGGCCCAGGGAGGGGTGATTACCCGAGCTGATACCTTCCGAAATTGCCGATTGGTCCGTCTGTCCGTTTGTCGGGAGGTGTGACCTGAGGTGTGAACAATCACCTAAGGCGGGAGTGCCCTCAGAGAGGGCCCCCACAAGGGAGGAGCGCGCCATCGGAGACGCCGGTAATCATGGGGGAATCTTCCGCAATGGTTTCCTCACCATCCACTATGTCTGCTCACAAGCGTAAGTTCACTGAGTCTCAGCCACAGACAGTTCTTCCATCGTTGCCACTGTTCCTTGTTGTTTCTCGGTCTGACGAAGGTCACGACTTCTCCACGGTCAACCCTTTCATTATTCAGAAAGGTGTCGACGCAATTGCAGGTCCTGTAAAGTCTTGTTCCAGATTACGGAATGGCACCTTGTTGTTAGAAACAGTCAGTGCCCTCCAGGCACAAAAATTGCTGCGTACTTCACTGCTCCACACCTTCCCTGTCCGGGTTGAAGTGCACCGCACTTTAAATTCCTCACGTGGAGTCGTTTATACACGCTCCCTCGATGGATTGTCTGACGAAAAAATTCAGCACTACCTGTCTGACCAGGGCGTCACGGCTGTTCATAGAGTTATGAAAAGGGTTGACACGAACATCATTCCAACCCGCACTGTCTTCTTGACATTTGACAAAGTTCAACTCCCATCGAAAATCAAAGCAGGCTATGAGATAATTTCCGTTCGCCCTTACATCCCAAACCCTACGCGTTGCTATCGGTGTCAGCAGTTCAATCACACCAGCCAGTCCTGTTCCAATCCGGCCAAATGTGTTACGTGTGGCAAGGATGCCCATGAGGGTGCTTGTCCACCTCCATCCCCTCGCTGCATCAACTGTATGGGTGACCACGCTGCTTCCTCTCGAGATTGCCCCGTTTTTAAAGACGAAAAGCTCATCCAGGAAATCAGAGTGAAGGAAAAGGTGTCGACCTTTGCTGCTCGAAAATTATTCGCCAGTCGACAGCCCACCGTGCCTCAGACAGGAAAATACAGCACTGTCCTTGCTTCTCCTCGGCCAACAAAGGAGGCGGCCACGCAGACTTGCGACCTCACCTTTAGTGGCACGGTCGTCAGATCGGCCAGCGCAAAGATCGCCCGTTCAACCTCACCACTTTCGCCTGCCCACTCTATGGCTCACCCTTCATCGGGTTCTGCTAAATCTCGAGGCCAAAAGTCAGACACCAAGATTTCGAAAAAAGAGCATACTCGTGAAGATTTTTACGTACCCGAACTTCACAACCATCGGTTCCTCCTCCATCTAAACATCATATTTCCAAGAAGGCTACTAAGAAACCCATTTCATCTCCTTCTCCGCCAAGGCGTGTCCCATCTACAGCACCACCTGGCGGAAATCGGCGTCTTCTGTGTCGCCGAGGCGCACTGCTGGCGGCCGATCAACAGGCCGATCGCTGGTGGCAGAAGCTGCTCCAGAACAACCTATGGATCAGGATCTTCTGCCTCTGGCTGAATACCATTCCATGCTGTCGGTCGCAAGCTCTGAACAGTCGATGAGTTGACAGCAACCTTGATCACATTCCTTCATTTTCTGTTCACCCTATGTCCATTGTCCACTGAAATATCCGCTGCAATCGAGCCAATCGGGATGAATTGTCGATCCTCTTACGTTCCTACTCGCCAGTCATCTTCTGTCTTCAGGAAACAAAGCTGCGTCCCCATGACCGCTTTGTTCTCTCCCATTTTCAGTCTGTCCGATTTGATCTCCCTTCTGTTGAAGGCACTCCAGCCCATGGAGGACTCATGATTCTTCTCCATGATACTCTCCATTATCAGCCAATCCACTTAAGCACTTCCTTCCAAGCTGTCGCTGTCAATCTCTCCCTTTCTGGATATACCTTTTCTCTTTGTACTGTATACATTCCATCGTCCACACCAATGGCACGAGCTGATCTCCTTCATCTTCTTGGTCAGCTTTCACCCCCCTATTTGCTGGTTGGGGATTTCAATGCCCACCACCCGCTTTGAGGATCTCCACTTTCTTGTCCACGTGGCTCACTATTGCTAGACGTCTTCCACCAAGCGGATCTAGTTTGCCTCAACACTGGGGTCCCTGCATTTTTGTCTGCCTCCACGACAAATTTCTCTCACTTGGACCTTTCGGTCGGTACTGTTCCACTAGCTCGGCGCTTCGAATGGTTCGTCCTTGACGATACATACTCGAGTGACCACTTTCCATGTGTCCTTAGACTGCAGCCTCAACTGCCATATATGCGCCCGCGATGCTGGAAGTTTGCCCAAGCCGATTGGACACGTATTTCGTCTCTAGCGACATTCGATGACCGTCACTTTCCCAGCGTCGACGATGAGGTCACACATATTACCGACGTTATTCTTACAGCTGCGGAACGTTCAATACCACGCACCTCCGAATTGCCCCGGCGCCCCCCAGTTCCTTGGTGGAACGAGGCGTGCCGTGACGCAATACGTGAGCGGCGACGTGCTCTTCGCGTTTTCCGCCACCATCCTACTTTGGTCAACTGTATCCGCTATAAGCAGTTCCGTGCACGATGCCGTCGCGTCATCCGCGATAGCAAGAAGGCAAGCTGGAAATTCTTTATTAGCTCATTTAACACCTTCACTCCCTCATCGGAAGTTTGGAGTCGGCTTCGACGGTTATCTGGCGCGCCTAGTTTCTCCCCGGTCTCTGGGCTCACTGACGCGCATGATACATTAGTGGACCCCGTCGCAATTTCTAACTCATTGGGTCAGCACTTTGCTGAGATTTCGAGCTCTTCAAATTACCCGCCAGCGTTTCTCCCGAAGAAACGTGCAGCGGAAGTGCGACCTCTTGCTTTCTCCTCTCAAAATCGCGAAAGCTACAATACTGTTTTCTCCATGCGGGAATTCTAACATGCACTCTCTTCTTCTCGCTCCTCCGCCCCAGGACCGGATGGTATCCACGTACAAATGTTGCTGCATTTACCAACCCATAGTCTGCGTTACCTCCTTCGCCTTTATAATCGAATTTGGACTGACAGTACTTTTCCCAGACGATGGCGGGAAGCTATCGTCGTTCCTGTTCCGAAACCTGGAAAGAACAAACATCTCCCCTCTAGCTATCGCCCCATTTCTCTCACGAGTAGTGTATGTAAGGTTTTGGAGCGTATGGTGAATTGCCGTTTAGCTTGGTGGCTGGAGTCCCTCAGTCTTTTAACACCTGCCCAATGCGGATTCCGAAAGTATCGTTCTGCAGTTGACCATCTTGTTGCTCTCTCCACTTATACCATGAACAATTTTCTCCGGAAACGCCGAACAGTAGCAATATTTTTTGATCTGGAGAGAGGATACGATACCTGTTGGAGGACAGGCATCCTCCGCACACTGTTCTCTTGGGGCTTTCGAGGTCGGCGGCCCCTTTTTCTTCGCGAATTTACGACAGAGCGCACATTTAGAGTGCAGGTGAACGCTACTCTCTCTCGTACTTTCTCCCAATAAAACGGGGTACCCCAGGGCTCCGTGCTGAGTGTTGTACTGTTTGCCATTGCCATAAATCCAATTATGGATTGTCTCCTTCCTGATGTCTCGGGCTCCCTGTTTGTGGACGATTTTGCGATCTACTACAGCTCTCAACGGACCAGCCTTCTTGAACGACGTCTTCAAGGATGTCTCGATCGCCTCCACTCTTGGAGTATCGAAACCGGCTTCCGTTTTCCTCCCAGTAAGACCGTTTGTGTTAATTTTTGGCGATGTAAGGAGTTTCTTCCACCCTCCTTACATCTAGGACCTGTCAACCTTCCGTTTTCGGACGTCGCTAAATTCTTGGGTCTTATGTTTGACAGAAAACTGTGCTGGTCCTCCCACGTTTCCTATCTTTCGGCTCGCTGTCTGCGATCCCTCAACACCCTCCGTGTCCTAAATGGTACCTTCTGGGGAGCATACGGACTGGTCCTTCTCCGCCTCTATCGCGCCTTAGTGCGCTCGAAATTGGACTATGGAAGCATAGTTTACTCCTCTGCTCGGCCGTCTATTCTTCGGCGTCTCGACTCTGAGCTTTTTACACCAGCCCTGTGGAAAGCCTTTATGCTGAGACTGCTGAACCTCCGCTGTCCAATCGGCGAGCAGTCCTTCTGAGTCGTTATGCTAGCCATCTGTCTTCCATGCCTGCTAATCCAGCCCATGACATTTTTTTCGACGCCTCCTTTGATATAGGGTATGCAGGCCACCCCTCCTCCCTACTACCACCGGGAGTCCGCTTCTGTCAACTGCTCCATTCTCTTTCCTTCCGCTTTCCTAAAACCTTCTTGACAATTTGGGGTACAGCACCGCCTTGGCTCCGTCCCTGGATCTGCCTGCTCTGTGACCTTTGTCGATTTCCCAAGGATGGTACCCCTTCACTTGTTTATCGTCAGGCATTTTCTGCTCTATGTGCACAAATGACGGAAGCCACATTTATTTACACTGATGGCTCAAAAACATCGTTTGGTGTAGGGAGTGCCTATATTGTTGGCGACACCCCAATTCAATTTCGGCTTTCCGACCAGTGTTCGCTGTATACTGCGGAGATTTACGCTGTTCTCCAGGCTGTCCACTACATCCACCGCCATCAGCGGATACAGTATGTTATCTGCTCAGATTCTCTCAGCTCTCTCCTCAGTCTCCAAGCTCTTTACCCTGTCCACCCTCTGGTCCACAGGATTCAGGACTGTCTGCGCTTGCTCCACCTGGGGGGCGTCTCGGTGGCGTTCCTCTGACTCCCGGGACACGTTGGTATCTGTGGAAATGAGGCGGCCGATATGGCGGCCAAGGCTGCAATCTCTCTTCTTCGGCCAGCTATTCAATCGATTCCCTTCGCCGATCTACGGAGCGTTTTATGTCGTCGTGTTGTTCTTTTATGGCACACACATTGGTCGACACTTCCCCATAATAAATTGCGGGACGTGAAAACTCTTCCTTGTGCTTGGACCTCTTCCTCCCGAACGCGTCGTCGGGAGGAGGTAATTTTAACTCGACTCCGGATAGGGCACTATCTTTTTAGCCATCGACATCTTTTAAGCGGCGATCCTCCCCCACTCTGTCCCCACTGCTCTCAGCTGTGGACGGTAAGACACCTTTTAATTGAATGCCCCTATTTTACTCCGTTACGCGCCAGTCTACAGCTGTCGCCTGATATATCGTCAATTTTAGCAGATGACACGCGCTCGCCCGATCACGTTCTCGCGTTTATTAGTGCCAGCGAAATGACGTCAGTCATTTGAAGCTTTTTTTGGGGACAACCAACCCCTTTCTGTAGTGGATTTTTAAGCCTTCCTTCTGCTTTTAGTTTCTCCAATTTTTTGAGTTTCGTTCCCATTGCTGCTGGTTTCCATTTTCGATTTTTTACTGTTTCCTAAGTCACGGACAGGGCGCTAATGACCGTAGCAGTTTTGCGCCCTAAAACCAAAACAAAAAAGAAACAAAAAAAAAAAAAAATCTTCACTGGACGTGTAAATACTTACAAAACAGCTATTTTGTATATTTTTTCAACATTTCTCCTGTGTATTACATACCAAAACAGAACTAAAACGAAATATTAACTGTACAGTAAGAAGGACAGCACAAATGGTCACAGGTTTGTTTGATCCACGAGAGAACTTCACAGAAATGCTGAACAACCTGAAGAGTCAGATGTCTCAAGACAAATGCCAACAGTCCTGCGAAATAACTGTACAGGATGGGCATACGGGCAGGAGGTGGGCATTATGAAATGAATAGGAGAAAATTTAGACAAAGGCCATTCATTGGCGAAAACATGTTAAAAAGGGGTCACATGGGCCTAGGGAGGTGAGGGTGAGCCAGAGCGTAGAGTTTGGCGAAACGCAGTTCGCGAAGCTACCGAAAGTTGTTCTCTGCCAAAACTAAGTCCACAGTGCCGCAGCACCGGGAGAAGCGGGAGATGTTCAATGCTACAGGGCGCGCGTCCGACTCGCGGGTGAGCAAGAATACAAGAGAGCGGGCTCGGCGACGGGCGGCCGGGTGTATTCGACGCACCACGCACGCGGCTTCCTCCTCCCTGATTGGTCAGGGCCGAGCAAACTGTGAGGGCGGCATGGAACTTTCCAGAGCGTTGTCTGCTAAGCGACGCCTGGGGCTACGTTACCTCGTAAGCATGTGAGAGAGGTGTGTGAATACGGTGCCCTTCCTCAGTGCTGACTTCCTGTTGCTAAACCGAGGGACGAAAGAATTTACTGGCAGCTAACACTGCCGGCCGTGGGTTGGCCGTAATGGAAAAATGAAGTTACCGTTTGAAAGCTCATATAATAAAGTAAAATCCCCTACAGTCTGGCTCACCCTTTACATAACTGTTAAAAGCTTCGAAAACTGGTACTACTTGAGGAATACTGGAATATACCACAACCCTCTATGTAAGTAACAGCGAAAACAATATCAGACTAATTACAGCACTTACAGAGCCAACAATGCAGTCAGTTTTCCCTCACTCCATAAGTAAATGGAATGGGGAGAGAGCTTACTGTGTGTTTCCACGGAAAGTACCCTCTGCTATGCACTTCAGTGGCCTGCAGAGTATGGGGGTTGACACAGAAATCTTCAGAAACCTACCTGAGTAATGTAGAGTAAATGGCAGAGCGTTCTCTATACCAGTACTGATTCATTCCTTTCATACTGGATCAGAGAAAAGTATTGTCTGTATTGACTGCACATGTGACATAATGTCCCTCTTACTATTCTAAAGCCTCTGTGCAGATAAACGAAACAGTCGACAAAACCACTGTAGATTTTAGGCTTGGTACCAGTTTCCTGCTCTGCTGTACATGGGCAGGGAGAGGGAAGAAGGTGATTGGGTTCTGCTTGCGGTGACAATGTACATAAAATCGACCAGTGAGGACTTGTGAGTGAGCATCCACGACTGCTGTTAAATGATAGAACAGGTAATTAGGTAAAATAAAGAGAATGTATTTCAATATAGGGAACAGAAAGGGCGTGCCCTGGGTTGGAAGTTACCAGGTGTAGGCCAATCTAAGAGGATGAACAACTAAATAAATGGGCAATGGATGGGGATCTTGTTCATGTTAACTTCAGTTGGTGGCCAGACAAGGAATGTAGAGCCAGAGGCACTGCCTGCTAAGAAAGACATGTGTTCTGCTGGAGGTCTTGATAGTAAGAGAGAGAACCAACTGTGTTTTGCACTGCAGAACACTCCAGCATCCACACACATGACCTGTATCCCATGACCTGTATCCCCTAAATTATTCCTCGACTAGCTGCCACCCTGTACATTCCTTCCCTTTCCAAAGGTGTGGTGACACATTTTTTACAAAAGGGCGTCAGGCACTCCGCGGAAAGATGGTTTGCCCTAGCAGGGGCCTTAATGCAGTGGGAGGGATCTGTTACAATATTTCATTTACTGTAAATGGGAGGCAACTTACATATAATCAAGTTTATCAGATTTCACAAGTTAAGAAAATAGTAAAATATGAACTGTTCAGATTTTGTGCAGAAATACAATAGCTCCTGTAATAACTGAAATCAACGTCCAGATAATCAGTTCTTAAACGAAACAAAATTAAAATCACGCTAGAAGGCAACACAAAAGAGGAATGAACTATTACGATTGCTCTTAGGTTGAGGGGAAGAAATCTGTTATTAATCTGTTGTTGGAGTACTGAACTCGTTGCCATAGAAAGTAGATTGTGGCCAAACTGAATCAGCACTGATCTTTTAATGTTTTACAGGCGTTGTTTGTATTGTCTGGCAAATATTAATCTTGTTGCTGCATAGTGGAACAAATACCAAAATACAAAATGCATCAACAACTTGACAGATTACTTAATCCTGTGATAATCACAGTATTTGGGTAAAAAACGTAATAAACCAACTCGTTGCAATCGTTAACCCCTTACTTGGGTAAGAACTGGATTAAGTACATTTAAAAAGAGTGATAACAAATGTAAAATCTCAACACATCCGCTGAGTATTAGTTATGGTAGTGGTTATATAAAGTTCCACAGGCTACGACACGTTAAGGCAATTTCAGTAAAATGTAGAATGCAGTTAGCAAGTTGAAGAGATGATATTCCATAAATCACATGAAAACTTTTACCCACATTAAGTCATGTTAAAATAAAAAGTACAAAACCTTTTATTATGCCGATAAAATACTGAAATTATGGATCAAATCAGGGGATATCAAACGCTACACATCAAAACCCTTGAATTCCTAGTATTAACATTCTACCTAGTCAATTTAAAATACCATATATTGCCTTGTAGAGAAACAGTCCTTCAAAACATTGCGCACTATGGCACACTTAAGAGCATACAGTAAGAGAGAGAGAGAGGAATATTACACGTAGAATGAGATTTTCACTCTGCAGCTGAGTGTGCGCTGTTATGAAACTTTCCTGGCAGATTAAAACTGTGTACCAGACCGAGACTCGAACTCGGGACCTTTGCCATTCGCGGACAAGTGCTCTACCAGCTGAACTACCCAACCACGACTCACGCCCCGTCCTCAGAGCTTTACTTCCGCCAGTACCTCGTCCCCTACTTTCCAAACTTCACACTAGCTCTTCTGCGAACCTAGTAGAAGAAAGGATATTGCAGAGACATGGCTTAGCCATAGTCTGGGGGATGTTTCCAGAATGAGATTTCCACTCTGCAGCGGAGTGTGCGCTGTTATGAAACTTTCCTGGCAGATTATAACTGTGTGCCAGCCCGAAACTCGAACTCGGGACCTTTGCCTTTCACGGGCAAGTGCTCTACCAGCAGCTGGCCGGAGTGGCCGAGCGGTTAAAGGCGCTACAGTCTGGAACCGCACAACCGCAGGTTCGCAGGTTCGAATCCTGCCTCGGGCATGGATGTGAGTGATGTCCTTAGGTTAGTTAGGTTTAAGTAGTTCTAAGTTCTAGGGGACTTATGACCACAGCAGTTGAGTCCCATAGTGCTCAGAGCCATTTTTTGCCACAGTCGGCTTTCAGCCGTGATACCGTGCGGACGGGCTCGGCGCGCCGGGCAGTGCTCCGCAGGTGTTGTTGTTTACCCGCTAGCGCGCGGTCGCGTCGTTGTCTTGCCGTATAGTACCTGTACCGACCCGACATGGCATTCTCATATCGAAAAGCTACAATCAAACTAACGTTCAACGCATCGTACACGAGACCGAAGGCCCATGAAATTGAACGGTTTCTACGAGACATCATGCACATCGAACCACAAGAACTGATAGGAATTCATCTGTCTATTGTAACCAGCACAGTGTACCTCAAACTAATTGACGAAGCGGCCTGCGACAGATTACTCCAACGATCTGCAAACGGCTTTCGCTTCTGTCACGCAAACGGTAACGTGAGCGTGGTAGGAGTTGACCATGCTGGTCTGGGGGTGCGTACCGTGCGCATCTTTGAACTACCGTTCGAAGTTCCTGCCAACCTAGTCGTTGATGCGCTGCGGCCATACGGCACAGTTCTGAGCCACACAGAGGAGAAATGGAACACATTCGAAACGTACCCTGTCCTTAACGGGGTACGACAGGTGCGCATAGAACTTAAGAAGCACGTTCCATCGTATGTTTTCGTTGGTGGCTGCCGCGCAATTGTTATATATGATGGACAACCGAGGACCTGCTCGGCCTGCGGCCAGGAGGGCCATGTTAGAACTGAGTGTCTGCAGCGCCGCCTTGTTCAGGTGCCCCGCAATGAACTTCCCCAACGATCCACTATGACCTCTCTCCCGCTAACATATGTGGAGGCGGCACGACATGATGTGATGGATGATCAAAACCTGCTACCTCCTCAAGCCGCTGCCAGCTCCGTTGGAGAGTCAGCGCCGTCGACGACGCCGCAGCCCAATGGTGCAGAGGTTCCTACAGCCTCCGCCCACCGCAGCGTCGTGGGCACCCAGCCACCATCACTGTCGGGATCAGACACAGGGGTTCCTAGCGACCGAGACTGTGTCGAACCCCGCCCTCCAGTGGATGTCGAATCTCGGACCCGAAAGCAAAAATCACCCAAGCGACACAAGAAGAGGCGATTGTCAGCTGACGAACAGGACAGGAATATGAAGCCGGCCGAAGACATCGACTTCGTTGACTCGCCCACAATTGCAACGGACTCCAGTGGCATCATTCACCAGAAGGTGCCTGAAGACAATGAACACTCTCCTAAATCTGGTGGCCCAGAAAACGAGGCGCACTGCGTCGACTCCCAAAATGTGGGCTCCTGTGAAAGCGTCCAGCCCCCAATGACATCACAATCGTCTCTTGGTGATTGGGCAGACGATATGGAGGCAGATGATGGACAGCAAACATCGATATCTCCACCAGAGCCCATGGCTGACATTGAGCCCGGAGGGCTCTGCCAGTCAGGGACTCCTACGGCACAGTAATGCACAGCATGCAGATGGATGGCTGTGTGGTGTGTGAGATCACTGTGGGATTGCCCCGGCACACTGCCTCCGCCACTTGATATGTCTCAGTCATACCGTGTGGGAACAGTCAACGTAAATGGTGTCCACTCCACTGTCAAGACCCGCATGTTACACGACATGACCAGAGCGGCAGACTTGGACATTGCCCTTCTCCAGGAGGTCCGTCCCGAGCTGTGTTTAGACCTATATGGCTACACCACGTACAGCCTACCCGTAGGTGATGGCGCAGGAGGAACGGCCATCCTTCTCCGAGATGGCATAGACGCGACGGACGCGACGTACTTGCCGAATGGGCGAGGCATCGCACTCACACTTGGTGCAGTGCGCCTCATTAACGTCTACGCTCCCTCCGGTAATTCGCACCGTGGTGACAGGCATGTCTTCTATTCAGAGGAGTTGGCCCCACTTTTGCAAGGAAATATGGACCATTACATAGTGGGCGGCGATTTTAAGAGTGTTCTGCGGCCCGAGGACCAGATACCGCATTACGTCCCATGCCCGGCTCTACAAGCGTTGATACGTGACCTCGCGCTCCACGTCACATGGCTCTTACATCATGGGACCCAGAGTGGATATACGCACTTTACCAGCCATTCTGCCAGTCGTCTGGACCGGATATACGTCTCACGTGCCCTCCGCACAGCAACCCGTGATGCAGAACTCTGGCCGACGGCCTTCACGGACCATCTCGCGTACATCTGCACTGTCACCTTGCCCCGACAACTCACAAGATGCAGCAGGGGCCCGTGGACGCTGAACGTCTCCCTCCTTCGCGAGGAAGCGTGTCGGCGAGCAGTCACTGACACGTGGCGTCTATGTATCAGACGCCTGCCTATGTATGCTTCCACGTTGCTGTGGTGGCTGGGATGTGTCAAACCTGCCCTCCGAAAGACCTTGATGGCCTACGGGCGAGACAGATCGAACTGGCAAAGGGCAACATCGGAATTTTACTATACAGCGTTACGTGAGCTGGCGACGCAACCACCGTCTCCCGAACGTCAGATGTCCGTACAACGCATGAAAGCTCGTCTACTTCGCATCAGGACAGAGCAGCTAGACGGTGTCCGCATCCGTGCGCGAGTGCAAGACTGTATCCCCAACGAAACAGCGTCAGTGTATCACATTGTGCGCGAGAGGCGCCACCGCAAACGTCAGCTCATTACGGCGGTAAACACGGAGGAGGGCGGCCGCGCAGTGACACAAACGGACATCGCGCACACGTTAGCCAGACACTATGGGACCTTGTACATGGAAGATCCGCGAAATGTACGTGATTATGACGAGCTGTTGCACGATTTTCCCGCCCCTCGGGACGGGGCACCCGATGATAGTCTGCTGTTGCCCATTACACCCGATGAGCTGACATCGGCCTTGGCACATGGAGCACCGAACAAGTCGCCTGGACCGGATGGTTTACCCCTGGAATTCTACCGCACTTTTTACCACCTTATGGGTGACAAGTGGCTCCAAATGTTTCAAGACCTGATCCGCCCTGATTTCACTGTCCCCACAGAATTCACAGAAGGCATCTTGATCCCAGTTCCGAAACCGAATGGTGGTTGTAGGTGGCAGGATTTTCGCCCACTCACACTCCTCAACAACGACTACAAGATCTTCGCCCGTATCCTCCGCGCGCGTCTCCACACCACTATCGGGAAAGCCATCCACACCAATCAGACATGTTTAGGTGGTGTCAGCAACATTCATACGGCGTTAGGAGCATACCGCGACATTGACGGCGGCCAGCAAAATACGAGGCGCCCTTGTCGCCGTAGATTTTGACCACGCATTCGACCGCGTCGATCACGGCTTCTTACGCGCAGTTTTGCAACACATGGGCCTCTCTCCGGAGTCTGCACAGGTGGTCCTTCGACTGGTCCACGGAGCGCGCTCCCGCATGATGGTCAACGGTTATCAGTCTGGTCACATTGTTGTTGGACGGTCAGTGCGACAAGGGTGCCCCCTGTCGGGCATATTATTTGCTGCAGCGCTTGAACCAGCTTTACATGGTCTACGGCAGCGATTAACTGGTATTTCCTTGCGGGACGTGACCTATTGTTGTGGTGCATTCGCCGATGACGTGGTGTTCCTGGCCAGATCAGAGGATGAAATGCATATGGCGCTACAGTGGCTACGCCAGTACGGGGCGGTCGCTGGGAGCGTCATCAACGTGAAGAAGACAAAATACATGGATGTCGGAGGGGGGATTTCCCACACAACGGTGGTGCCCTTTGACAAGGTGCCCGTACTCAAGTGTTTAGGAGTGCAATTCTATAGCAATGTCCGCCGCACGGCGGCGGCTACGTACCGCCGGCTCTTACACCAGACACGTGCTCTGCTGCAGGACAACAAACTGCGTCGCTTGGATATGCTCCTCAGAACACGTTATGTCAACACCTATCTTGTCTCAAAACTGAACTACTTTGCGCATATCCTTCCCTTGACAGCTACGAAGGCCGACAGATTTCAAGCAGCATATGGACAT
This sequence comes from Schistocerca serialis cubense, assembly GCF_023864345.2. Taxonomy (NCBI): domain Eukaryota; kingdom Metazoa; phylum Arthropoda; class Insecta; order Orthoptera; family Acrididae; genus Schistocerca; species Schistocerca serialis. The sequence continues at coordinate 58,528,866 of NC_064648.1, read as the reverse complement.
TTCGTAAGCACCGGTCTGGTTTTTAAAGTCCGATACGCCACCCTGACACTGCCACAGTGGGCGGGCGGTATCGGTTTAATTCACGTATATAACCGTGCGCGATCACTTTATCTCAACACTATGCGTCGCACGTGGACCTCTGCCCACACCACTCTGACGGGCACCCTGATAGCGGAAGTGGCACCACACTCTCTGCATCCCCCGGTTTCTGTAGGACGCATTTCACCGGCACTCACCCACATCAGAGACTTCTTTATTGACTTCAGCTACTTACGGTCAGAACTTCCGACGACACGGAAGCCTGGCACAAAAGACTATTATCGCCTTTATCAGCAGCGGCAACCTGTAAATACGGTCACCCACAGACATCCTGAAGTTGCCTGGAACATGGTGTGGCGAGCGGTACACACGCCTTTTCTACCTACGACGGTGCGTTCATTGTGATACGTGGTTGTGAATGGGAAGTTCGCTACTCGTCAGAGGTTACATTCCAACATCTGCCGGACGACCCCTTGTGTCCGACATGCTCAGTCGCTGACTCGGATGCGCACCGTCTGACGTGTGCCGCGACCAGCGAGTGCTGGCTACTGACGCAGCGCATGCTGGCGTTAAGGCTGGTTCCCACCAGAGCGCGGCAGCGCGTCGTGCGGCAACGGCAGCGGCAAGCGTTTTCCGCTTTGACGCGGCGGCTCGCGGAATTGGCGTTCCCATCTGGAAGCGGCAGACGCTAGCGGTAGCCAATGAGGGACAGCCCCTGAGGTACGGGGCAGGACCCACTGAAACGCTCGGTGCGTTTGATTAACTATATCTTACACCTACATGAAGGAAAGACGAAGTTGTGTGAAGACATACCAATTTTTCATTTTCTGTACAATGTACTCTTTCACGTATTTCATTATTCATGTTTTCTCATTTCACCATAAACAGATTTCATGACTACTGTTCATGATTGTTCACTGTCTCCTAACACACTGAAACAATGTACGACAAAAGAGATTATTCAGATAGTTAAGCGAGACAAAAATTTAAAATGTGATACGTAGCAGGTACAGGAAAACAGTAAGATCACAGAGGCTTGGGGGAAGGGATGAAAGTGGAAGCCACCTGATAGAATTTCCCGCAAAGCATAATGTAATCATCGCCAGCAACTTGCTTAAGAATCACGAAAGAATAATACATATTTGAAACAAAGTTTTCGAAACCAGATTTTAAATTATAAGACATTTCCCGGTGCAGACGCAAACCTGCAATAATTTATTGGTTATGAGCTGCAGTTTACAACTAAAGAGGCAGTAAACGGTAGCAAATGGCTCTGAGCACTATGGGACTCAACATCTGTGGTCATAAGTCCCCTACAACTTAGAACTACTTAAACCTAACTAACATAAGGACATCACACACATCCATGCCTGAGGCAGGATTCGAACCTGCGACCGTAGCGGTCGCACGGTTCCAAACTGAAGCGCCTAGAACCGCTCTGCCACACCAGCCGGCACATGCAAATTAAGGAAATAATCTTAAAGTTACCGTAATGCCACGACTGACTGAAACAGAGGAAGGAATCCGCTAGAATACGAATGGATATCTTTGAGAGAAGTGGTGAATGCAGCAGAGTATGTGAACGGGAAGAAGGTACAGTAGAAATCGTTAGATAAAACGTGATATATTACATTTGACAAGAGGGAAAAATATAAAAATGCAGCAAATAAAGTAGGCCATGGAAAATAGAAATGTCTAAACATGACGTTGACAAAGTCCAAAATTGCAACGCAATTTTGCACTTGGAAAACATAGGGGAATCAAAATGAGAAAGAACAAAGAAAACTTTGCTTAAAGGAGAAGCAACTGTCAAGAACTCATTTGGCAAGCCAGAACTAAGCAAATAAGAGAAGGCTAGTAAGTGGAAGGAATATGTAGAGAGGTGAGGGGGAGCGGTTGTACAAACTAACATAAGCACAATGTTAGATTCCTGTGAAATGTCTGAGCACGTGAGGCAATACTGATCCTACCACTTAGCTCAGTAGACACACTGAAGAACTGCGAAACTGTGTTTATAGCATTTGCATGTTTAGAGAAAGGTTTTGACAATCTTAATTAAAACATTCTTTGAAGCTCTGGAGAGGTCATCGATAAAACATAGTGTCACAAGATTATCTACAACTTGTACAGAAATCAAACTGCATTTCTAAGAGTTCAATGACTTGAAAGGGAAGCAGTAATTGAGAAGGCAGAAGTAGAGAGGATATAAAATGAAGACTGTGAATAGCAAGAAAAGCGTTCTGAACAAGAAAATTTGTTCACATCGAATATAAATTCTAATGATTGGGTACTATTTTACAAAGGTATTTGTGTGTAGTGCGGTATTTGTGTGGAGTGCAGCCTTGTGTGTAAGTGAAACGTGGGTGATGAACACTTCTGTCAAGAAGACAATGGACGCTTTCAAAACGTGGTGATCAATACGAATGCTGATGATTAGATATGAGGATCGTGTAACTAAAGAAGAGGTACGGAATTAAACAGAGGAGGAAGAGGAAATTACGGCACAAATTTGACTACAAGAGGGGTAAGTTGACAGGACATATTATGAGACGTCAAAGAGTGAGGACAAAGGGGTTGGGTGATACTATTCTGATAATAATCATCTGTTGAAATACTATTCTACTATTTTATCTATTAATGTAAGCAGTGAATTTACTCTTCCATGCACTCCTCCACAAAACATTTAAACCAAAACTGAAATCAGCTGAACACCAAATCTTTCAACCACTGTCTGACAACTACTGGATTTAATTTCAACTTTCTATAACTATCACTGGCTAGCCACACACACATACAGATATAAAGAGAACAAAGATAAACAAACATTAGTTTTCAGCATATAATTCTGCAGGTTGGCAACATGTACATAAACAAACCAGACAGGAATTGACATGAGGTGAACACACTGTAGTTACGACTTCAAATCAGAGTTTTCGGTAAAACGTCCACTGCTAGTGACAGAAGAAAAAAGAGCGAACATGAAAATGTGCTTATGTTCCATAATCTAAGTTTTAGTTCAACCTCCAGCATGTGACCAGGTGAGGCGAAACGTGTATGTCCGCCAAAAACTCGATTCACTGTAAGTAATCAGTCATTCACGTAAAAAAAGATGTGAACTGTTTTATAATCTGCAAGTATCACATATCAAAATAAAACTGAATCATTCTAGATTCCACCGAAGATGCCTTAAAGTAAAAGGCGAAACGCGTCTTGAATCAGTTCACTGGACAAAGAAAAAAAAGTTTGTTACTTACCAAAGGAAATAATCAATAGCTGTAGATATTTAGTAAATTACATCTTATGACATACCAGCAAATTAGTTTCGGTTTAACTTCTCATTCCACATGCTATTAAATGCTGTTTAAAAAAATTCATCTATCCCTTCTGAAAAACTGTAGTTACTTTCATATCTCGGTAGATAAACAGATTTAGGATATTTATCATGTGACGAAATACATGACTTTTCACAAGTTATCGTTTGCAGAAAAACACGTTTCGAAATCTTGAACCGTTTACGAAATTTGCGGTTGATACAACCACATGGTTTACGACGAGCAGAACGAAGAACCGGTCGCGTCGCGAGCAACCCGCGCGCGGTCACGGCACAGCCCGTCCGCCGACATATCATTCAATATCTCGAGAACGATGATAGCTATCGATCTGCTCTCAGCTTTAAAAACAATTTCAATATGTTGACTAAATTTCATATGCAATAATGTATTACCTAAAATGAACTGTACGCAAAGTCCGCGCAATGCGTTTTTACCTCTGCACACTCATTAAAATTTCGTGTAAAGGTTTACGTAAATGCGATACAGCAGGTAACCACGACGAATAACGAAAAGAAATTTGGTCCTTTATCGAGAGAAGATATAAGGCTGTAACATGCCCAAGAACCAAATTTTTCTGCCGAATAGTTTCCTTGGAATCGGATGATAAGTATTTCATAGCTGCTGCCGCGTCCGCGCCAGCGGTTCGGTGAAAGCTCGTGTGGCCCGGGGTTCTGTACCTGACGTCACGCTCAGCGCGTTCTGTGATTGGCGGCGCGCACCTGGAGCGCGGCACGCGGCAGCGGAAGCGGTTCGACATGGTCAAACTGCGACGCAGAGCCCGCCGCGCCTTGCCGCTGACGCCGTTTCCATGGCAACCACGCCGCTGACGGGCGGTTTTGACGCGCGGCAGCCCTAGTGGGAACCGGCCTTTACCCTTGCGGCGATTGCCGGAGTCTATCTCCCCTGATGACGTATTGCGCCCCGACTTCGTATACTTTCCATCAACCAGAACGAACGCCGTTAACTGGCTGAAAGGCATGGCCGTTTACTACATATTTTGCGATGCTCCCAAAGGCACACTCGACTTTTGGTCCCTATTGATGACGACACATGCAGCTTTCAGCCGCCACCCGAAGTACAGAACTCGTTTCGCAAATTATTTAGGTTCATTATTTGCGGATCCTCCTGCTCACTGGGGCGTTCCAGGTATGAGACGCTGAAAATGAAGAAGAATTCTGGAGCATATTGATCCTCTACGGACGGAATAGGGGGGAACCCCTCCCAACAGACGAGAAGACGACTCGGACGCTCGGCTACGGCAGTTGTAGGATCTTTCTTTGTAATGAAAGAAAAATAAATCTATAATACAAAAAAATGTTATAAAAATTAAAGAAATAAATAAATAAAAAGAACAACATCGACAAACCCACTCCATCCTCTTCCTGATCCTTCGATCCTCGAACTCGAACACGTTGCTTGGGCGTGGCGGCGGGTTTGCCAGGGTTCGGGTGTCGACCCCTGCCCTACCCGTCGTCCTGCTCCTGCAGCGGTTCATTAGTAAAAAAAAAAAAAAAAAAAAAGCGGTTGAAGGCGCTACAGTCTGGAACCGCACAACCGATACGGTCGCTGGTTCGAATCCTGCCTCGGGCATGGATGTGAGTGATGTCCTTAGGTTAGTTAGGTTTAAGTAGTTCTAAGTTCTAGGGGACTTATGACCACAGCAGTTGAGTCCCATAGTGCTCAGAGCCATTTTTTGCTCTACCAGCTGAGCTACCCAAGCACTTGCCCGCGAAAGGCAAAGGTCCCGAGTTCGAGTCTCAGTCTGGCACACAGTTTTAATCTGCCAGGAGAGTTTAATACTGTGCCTAGTTCAAAATAACTCAGTAGCTTGAATCAGAACTGAGTACCTATGATCGATATTTCTCGTGATTTAGTGCTACAGATCCAACACAATACTGTCCAGTTGCCAAATGAGTATCTGGCATGACCTCAAATATTTGTGGGGTGAATGCACCTAGTCCAGGGGTTCCCGGTCATAATAAAGTTTTGACTTACACTCATCAATTGTAGAAAACACATACTCCATTAAATGCTTACCCAATTCCCAGATCCACAAAATGAAATCATCTACCTGCATATGCTTATTTCATCACAGCTATAAAAGGAACGTGAAGCAAAAGTACTTGAGGGAACAGGTCTATGCGAAATCGTTAATATTCATTATCTTACTCAAGAATATTGCTCATTAACTCACCAAAACCATAGTACCACTCTTAAGTCTCTTTATCAGAAAAAAATTCACATTAATCTAAGGAAGTACAATGTGAAAATATGCCAAGACTTTAAGGTCTCACCTCAGTGCACTGTGTATTCGTACAAGACCGACTGAACAGGATAACACACACACACTTTTTACAAATAGCGTCACTTAATCATTATGTTATGCAAACATGTTACAGTAATTATAAACAAACTGTCTTCTATAACTCAAATTACAACTAAAAATTCAGAAGGACAAGACCAGAGACAGCACTTGATGGATTATCAATTGAAAATGAGGAATTGTTACAACGTTATCTTTTCCTCGAAAATGGCAAAGTTAAAGAGTTTACAGTTTCCACATTATCAGGAGACCTTCACCAGCATAACATAAGCTTGTAAAACAAGGTTACGGGCATGGAGAAAAAAGGCAAAACTCTAGAAAAAATAGTTAAAATGTGTGTCCACAGTGACAAAACAGCTAACTATATCCTCTCCCTATTCATAAAACTTCATATAAAGGAAGGGAAATAATGCAGTGAGTTTATAATCAGTTCATAAAATACAAAAAGATTGACAGCTAGAATGTGGTTCTGCAGGACAGAAGACCATGCACTGTTTGTACACAGACTTCCGACTGATGGGAGAAGAGCACGTGGCTTGTCCTGCGGGGTAGGAGTGTGTGTGACATAGACAAACTTTAATGGCGCTTCTCTCTAGTAGGGTGATGGATGGGGGTATTAAAAACCAAAATTGATCATGACATGAAAACGAAATGGAAGAAAATGCCGCGAACTGCTGGGAGACTCTGTGCTTGCCAAACACATTTTGGGAGCTGCAGATCCCTGGAGATTAAAACTGTCAAAATATACCTTCTTTTCATGACAACATGTAAGTATGACATACTTTGTGGACATCAGAGTTTAAAACAAGTATAAGAAATTCATTGCAGTACACAGCTTCAATGGAAGTGTGTTTTTAAATTACACAGGCATTAAACATCCAACCAATGAACACATTAAGCGGTTATCTAGGACCAATTATACATTCAAGGCACCTCATAGTAAGTAGATTCACAAAAATTTTAAGTTGAAATCGTCCTAGGTGAAGAGACCCCCAAAAAACGGGCAATAAGTGCATAAGATGCAAAATTAAACTGTGTAGTGCACTAAAGAGCCAAAGAAACTGGTACACTTGTCTAATATCGTGAGTGTGCAGAAGTGCTGCAACTCAACGTGGCATGGACTTGACTAATGTCTGAAATAGTGCTGGAAGAAACTGACACCATGAATCCAGCAGGACTGTCCATAAATTCGTAACAGTACGAGATCTCTTCTGAACAGCACGTTGCAAGGCATCCCTCCCAGATTTGCTCAATAATGTTCATGCCTGGGGATTTTGTTGGCCAGTGGCAATGTTTAAACTGTGGAGAGTGTTCCTGCAGCCACACGGTAGCAATTCTGCACTTGTGGGTTTGGCATTGTCCTTCTAGAATGGTCGAAGTCCATCGGGATGAACAACGGACATGGATAGATGCAGCATCAGAGAGGATGCTTACGTACATGCCACCTGTCAGACTCGTATATAGACGTATCAGGGTTCCCATATCACTCCAACTGCACACGCCCCACACCATTACAGAGACTCCACCATCTTGAACAGTCCCTGCTGCTATGCGTGGTCCAGGGATTGAGGTTGGCTCCATACTTGTACACGTCAAGCCGCTCCAACAATGTGAAACGAGATTCGTCCGACCAAGAAACATGTTTACAGTCATCACCAGTCGAATGTCGGTGTTGACAGGCCCATTTGAGGCGTAAAGCTTTGTGTTGTGCAGTCATCAGGGATACATGAGTGGACCTTCGGCTCCTAAAGCCCACATCGATGATGTTTCGTTGAATGGTTAGCGCCTTGACACTTGTTGATGATCGAGCACTGAAATGTACAGCAATTTGCAAAAGGGTTGCACTTCTGTCATGCTGAACGATTCTCTTCAATCGTCATTGGTCCCATTGTTACAGGATCTTTTCCTGGCCGCGGTGATGTCGGAGATTTGATATTTTACAGGACTCCTAATATTTACAGTACACTTGTGAAATGATCGTACGGGAAAATCCCCACCTCATCGCTACATCGGAGTTGCTGTGTCCCATCACTCGTGCGCCGACTGTAACACCACGTTCAAACTCACTTAAATCTTGATAACCTGCCATTGTAGCAGCAGCGACCGATCTAACGACTGCGCCAGACACTTCTACATCTACATCTACATTTATACTCCGCAAGCCACCCAACGGTGTGTGGCGGAGGGCACTTTACGTGCCACTGTCATTACCTCCCTTTTCTGTTCCAGTCGCGTTTGGTTCGCGGGAAGAACGACTGCCAGAAAGCCTCCGTACGCGGTCGAATCTCTCTAATTTTACATTCGCGATGTCCTTGGGAGGTATAAGTCGGGGGAAGCAATATATTCGATATCTCATCGAGAAACGCAGCCTCTCGAAACCTGGACAGCAAGATAAACCGCGATGAAGAGCGCCTCTCTTGCAGAGTCTGCCACTTGAGTTTGCTAAACACCTCCGTAACGCTATCACGTTTACCAAATAACCCTGTGACGAAACACGCCGCTCTTCTTTGGATCTTCTCTCTCTCCTCCGTCAACCCGAATTGGTATGGATCCTACACTGATGAGCAATACTCAAGTATAGGTCGAACAAATGTTTTGTAAGCCACCTCCTTTGTTGATGGACTACATTTTCTAAGGACTCCCCCAATGAATCTCAACATGATACCCGCCTTACCAACAATTAATTTGATATGATAATTCCACTTCATATCGTTCCGCAAGCACACTCCCGCATGTTTTACAGAAGTAACTGCTATTAGTGTTTGTTCCGCTATCATATAATCATACAATAAAGGATTCCTCTTTCTACATACTTGTTCTACATACTTGTTGCCATATATAGTTGTTTCCGACCCCAGCGCCGATTTCTGCCTGTTTTCATACCTTTGTGTTTGAATACGTATGCCTATACCACTTTCTTTGGCGCTTCAGTGTATAGTTTACTGATCTATGCCTTCTTCTGTGAACAAATGGCTGCAAGTGCCGCACTACATATCGTCGTAGCAGCGCCGCGGGCGGCGGGGGTGGAGGCTCCACGGCTGCCAAAGTACGCGCGCCGGGAGCTGAGGCCAGAACTCTAACGCAGGTGGCAGCAGCGAGCTGACCGGCGGCGAACGTGGGGCGGCGCGTTTGGGCGGCGCGGCGGCAGGTGGGCCGCGCAGCTGGGCGACAGTAGCTGGTATATATATATACGGTGGTCCACTGATCATGGCCGGGCCAAATATCTCACGAAATAAGCGTCAAACGAAAAAACTACAAAGAACGAAACTCGCCTAGCTTGAAGGGGGAAACCAGATGCCGCTATGGTTCGCCCGCTAGATGGCGCTGCCATAGGTCATACGGATATCAACTGCGCTTTTTTTAAATAGGAACCCCCATTTTTTTATTACACATATGTGTAGTACGTAAAGAAATACGAATGTTTTAGTTGGACCACTTTTTTCACTTTGTGAGAGATGGCACTGTAATAGTCACAAACGTACAAGTACGTGGTATCAGGTAACATTCGGACAGTGCGGACGGTATTTGCTTCGTCATACATTACCCGTGTTGAAATGGACCCTTTACCAATTGCGTAAAAGGTCGATATCGTGTTGATGTACGGCTATTGTGATCAAAATGAAGAACGGGCGTGTGCTATGTATGCTGCTCGGTATCCTGGGCGACATCATCGAAATGTCCGGACCGTTCGCCGGATAGTTACTTTATTTAAGGAAACAGAAAGTGTTCAGCCACATGTGAAACGTCAACCACGACCTGCAACTAATGACGATGCCCAAGAAGGTGTTTTAGCTGCTGTCGCGGCTAATGCGCACATCAGTAGCAGACAAATTGCGCTAGAATCGGGAATCTCAAAAACGTCGGTGTTGAGAATGCTACATCAACATCGATTGCAGCCGTTCATTTTTCTATCCACCAGGAATTGCATGGCGACGACTTTGAACGTCGTGTACACTTCTGCCACTGGGCACAAGGGAAATTATGGGATGATGACTGATTTTTTGCATGCGTTCAGTTTAGCGACGAAGCGTCATTCACCAACAGCGGTAACGGAAACTGGCATAATATGCACTATTGGGCAACGGAAAATCCACGATGGCTACGACAAGTGGAACATCAGCGACCTTGGCGGGTTAATGCATGGTGCGGTATTATGGGAGGAAGGATAATTGGCCCCCATTTTATCGATGGCAATCTAAATGGTGCAATTTTCGCTGATTTCCTACGTAATGTTCTACCGATGTTACTACAAGATGTTTCACTGCATGACAAAATGGCGATGTACTTCCAACATGATGGATGTCCGGCACATAGCTCGCGTGCGGTTGAAGCGGTATTGAATACCATATTTCATGACAGGTGGATTGGTCGTCGAAGCACCATACCATGGCGTGCACGTTCACCAGATCTGACGTCCCCGGATTTCTTTCTGTGGGGAAAGCTGAAGGATATTTGCTATCGTGATCCACCGACAACGCCTGACAACATGCCTCAGCGCATTATCAATGCATGTGCGAACATTACGGAAGGCGAACTACTCGCTGTTGAGAGGAATGTCGTTACACGTATTGCCAAATACATTGAGGTTGACGGACATCATTTTGAGCATTTATTGCATTAATGTGGTATTTACAGGTATTCACGCTGTAGCAGCATGCGTTCTCAGAAATGATAAGTTCACAAAGGTACATGTATCACATTGGAACAACCGAAATAAAATGCTCAAACGTACCTACGTCCTGTATTTTAATTTAAAAAACCTACCTGTTACCAAATGTTCATCTGAAATTGTGAGCCATATATTTGTGACTATTACTGCGCCATCTATCACAAAGCGAAAACAGTGGTCCAACTAAAACATTCATATTTCTTTTCGTACTACACGAATGTGTAATAAAAAATGGGGGCTCCTATTTAAAAAAAACGCAGTTGATATCCGTTTGACCTATGACAGCGCCATCTAGTGGGCCAACCATCGCGCCATCTCGTTTCCCCCTTCAAGCTAGACAAGTTTCGTTCTTTGTAGTGTTTTCGTTTGTCACTTATTTCGTGAGATATTTGGCCCGGCCAAGATCAATGAACCACCCTGTATATTAATCAAAAACCACACTAACTACATTCTCAAATGATGATATGAGTATGTGAATGTCATAACCTGCCTTTCACGTAGGCGTATAATTTGGTGCAGAAAATTGATTGTAAACCACAGACTGAAGTTTGATGATGAAATAACGATCAGGTACCGTCACTTGTCGTTTGGTACATTTTAGTCTTAAAAATCAGCAATCCTTATATAGAGCTTATATGGCTGAAAGAAGTAAACATGAATGGGTTGAAAATATTTTGTTGTTTTTGGTGGCAGCATCTTCAGCATAACATCTTTGTTTGGAAAACTTGCATCTACAGGGGTATGATCTCTATGTCCTGACCAGGAATCACACAGCAGTAACCTCTTTTCACTCGTTGCATGCTTGGCACTGACTGAAGTCACTTTCATGTGTTATTTGGTCACTTATCCACTTTTTCTTGCCTCCGCATGAATGTTTTGGGACAGATTGTTTCCAGTTCCCTTAAAATATTTGGGCCTGAAGGGCCTTGTGCCTCTTGAAAGGAGATGTACAGGTAGTTTGCTAGTCTGCCTGTCATTGAAAAAAACACGTCAGTTGTTTAGCTGTGGGTAGAGATATGAACAGACCGCAACACATTAGCTGTAGCTTTCTCTCCTCTGTGAGACAGTGCTGATGATGTAGACATTTCATTCTGGAATTGGCGCTGATCACTGTTTCAAACATTTCCTTTTTACATACCACTTCCTTTTTACATATCCTATTATGTCACAAACGAGTTCGCTTCCTCCACAAACTTTTGTGCCTTCTGATGGATACTACTATCGTATTCTATGTAATATGCCTGCATGAAACGCCATATTGAGACTTAAGATCGTCGGTCAAAGAAATCGAAGCTTTGAAACTGTCCAAGTCAACATATTTAAGACACTGTTAGTGCCCAAATTTGCAGATGCCAATGTGAACTGTAGAGCCATACGACCTTGCTCTATCAAATAGCAATATTAGATGCTCTTTTTCAGTTTGTAATTGTGGCAGTCTGTTTCCTTTGAAACGAACTCCTGTTCACTTTTTGCTAGACACAAAATTTAGACTTAATCTCCAGTCTGACTTACATTTAATACACTTATTGCCTCATTAATTTGCTATAGGAATTCAAACCACGATTGTCATAGTCTCCATGAATGTTCTCTAGTATGCTGTCTTCAGTATCCTCTGATACACTGTGTCTCGACTGTTTGGGTGGAGGTAATCTACATCTACATCCATACTCCGCAAGCCACCTGACGGGATGTGGCGGGGAGGTACTTTGAGTACCTCTATCAGTTCTCCCTTCTGTTCCAGTCTCGCATTGTTCGTGGAAAAAAAGATTGTCGGTATGACTGGGCTCTAATCTCTCTGATTTCATCCTCATCGTCTCTTCGCGAGATATACATAGGAGGGAGCAATATACTGCTTGACTCCTCGGTGAAGGTATGTTCTCGAAACTTAAACAAATACCCGTACCGAGCTACTGAACGTCTCTCCTGCAGAGTCTTCCACTGGAGTTTATGCATCATCTCCGTAACGCTTTCGCGATTACTAAATGATCCTGTAACGAAGCGCGCTGCTCTCTGTTAGATCTTCTCTATCTCAACCCCACCTGGTAGGGATCCCACACTGGTTAGCAATATTAAAGCAGTAGGCGAACAAGTGTACTGTAACCTACTTCCTTTGTTTACGGATTGCATTCCCTTTGGATTCTTCCAATGAATCTCAGTCTGGCATCTGCTTTACCGACGATCAACTTTATATGGTCATTCCATTTTAAATTACTCCTAATGCCTACTCCGAGATAATTTATGGAATTAACTGCTTCCAATTGCTGACCTGCTATATTGTAGCTAAATGCTAAAGGATCTTTCTTTCTATGTATTCGCAGCACTTTACACATGTCTACATTGAGATTCTATGTATTCGCAGCACTTTACACATGTCTACATTGAGATTCAATTACCATCTCCTGCACCAAGTGTCAATTCGTTGCAGATCCTCCTGCATTTCAGTACAATTTTCCATTGTTACAACCTCTCGATATACTACAGTATCATCCGCAAAAAGCCTCAGTGAACTTCCGATGTTATCCATAAGGTCATTTATGGGTCTTGTGAATAGCAACGGTCCTACGACACTCCCCTGCGGCACACCTAAAATCACTCTTATTTCGGAAGACTTCCCTCCATTGAGAATGACATGCTGCGTTCTGTTATCTAGCAACTCTTCAATCCAATCACACAATTGGTCTGATAGTCCATATGCTCTTACTTTGTTCGTTAAACGACTGTGGGGAACTGTATCGAACGCCTTGCGGAAGTCAAGAAACACGGCATCTACCTGGGAACCCGAGTCTATGGGCCTCTGAGTCTCGTGGACGAATAGGGCGAGCTGGGTTTCACATGACCGTCTTTTTCGAAACCTGTGCTGATTCCTACAGAGTAGATTTCTAGTCTCCAGAAAAGTCATTATACTCGAACATAATACGTGTACAAAAATTCTACAACTGATCGATGTTAGAGATATCTTACCCATCTGAACCACACTCTTCCTCTTGCTCTCAAGATGAACGTCGCGTACTGCCTGAACAGCGAGGTTCAGGTTCTGCCTGTCACTCTAAATCTGTATATCTGTACAGCGGAATGTCATGTATTTATGTCTAATCCCCTTGTATTTCTGAATTATTACGTTGTGTATCACGGAACTCTCTATCCTCACTCTGATATCATCTCCATATTCAGCACGTCGCAACTTTGCCCCTAATATTTGGGCCACATTCTTAAGATTAATTCTCTTCGTGATATCACTGTACGCAGTCTACACAGCAACCAGGATGTGAATACTCCAGGAGACACATTCGTACTCCTATTACGCCATTCACTCAGCTTCTTAGTGCGGCTACAGCGTGCCACTGTATGATTGTGCTAGCAGACAAGTGCGGAGTTCTGCGTGGACAGACCAGTGTTGTTTTTATGGTCGAGTGTCGGTCTAAGAATGGTTTTGTGCGGCTCCGGGCGTTGGAGGTCAGAGGTGACCTTTGTTAGCGGAAACAACAGATCATTTTGGTGCTGCACTCTGTTATCACCTGTCGTCAGTAGCACCGTCGTTCCGATACTTGCAGTAATTTTTAGTTCGCAGTTTTTCGTCTGTGTTTATTAGTTATGTGTTCACGTTATAGTGAGTGAGCTCTGTGTTTGCCGCCTCGATCAAACTGCCGAAACGCGCAGTTGCATTGGAAATGTTCACAAAAACTGACAGAGATGTTGAGATTAATCCGGTAATCTAGTGGACCATTTGAAAAGGAAGCAGCATCAGTTCTTAAACATTGGGTGTCTTGACAATTCGTCAGAAGATACAGCAGGCGGTCAACTCGCCCCACAGGCTGCGCCTCTGACTCTCGCTCCACGACGTGCGCCGCCTCTTCGTCTGTCGGCACTGCTGCGTTCACAGACTGAGCAGGTACGTCAATTATGCAGCCTGATTTCACAATAACTGTTATCACTGAAACAACAGACGAATGCTATAATCTTGCAAGTACTGTAGTCTAACAAGCGCCGAGAAAAATACCAAGGCAGGCGACGACTTTTGTTACTGGGAAGGAAAAGATCTGTCTAGTAGTACAATTGATGGATGAGATTGACCACCACCTCGCTGATATTGTGGCTGAGTGTTACCTTACATTTTCCTCGGTCGCTAATACCAAATTTATGAAACTAGTTAAGTCATTAGAACCACGTTATTCTTTACCTTCCACGGAGACTCTGAGAAATAAACTGTTAAATCATCGTTGTCACGAGGTTAAGGTAGTTGTTAGCAATATTGAAAGGTATACACAGAGGGTAAAATTTTGTAAGAAGATTTTATATTGAATCAGAGATCGTCAAATGTAGTATCGATTGTGTAGTAACGTCGCTGCTCAACAGCGATCGGTGGTTCAAGTAACTTGAGATAGACGTGTTGTATCTCATGTTCTCTGGCTATATACTTACTCACTACGGGCAGTAACGATTTTTATTTGGCAGATAACATACTGGAAATAATTAAGGTAAAGAAAGTTGTTTTGTTACCAATGCAATGCGTTGTACTCATAAATGATGATTAAGACAATGTATAGGTCTCACATCCAGTGATTTTGTAAAGCTAATTGTTAATGTATTATCAGTTTATTGTGTGTTAATTGTGAGCATTCTTAATTTTCAAAGAGCCAAAATATTGTTACTTATCAAACTCAATACTAGTTCCCAGATCCATGTCGTTTCTCATTAACTATTTCGCTCAAGAAGTTATTGTCTCAGTCATATTGGATTTAATTAAAATATATGCTAAGCAACAGCCTTCCACAATAGCTGTTTGCTAACTACACAATTTAAAGTACTAACAGAGAGCAGTGCGAAGAGCGTGACCATCGCGCAAATAAAGGTAAGAAATTTTACTATTTCAGGGCTAATATTCATTAAGCACAGGGACCATTATTTTCCAAATTGATGAAGTTTTGTTTTATTACGAAGGCCAATTTCAAATCAATAGTGCTGCATCAGATTTAGTTTTTACATTGCGTAAATTCATACAGTTTTGATTTGTTTTGAAGTTATTGACAGTTTACAAAATAGCAGTCAAAAAAATCCAGTACAGGGCAAAGCGCATGAGCGACGAGATAAAATACACGTTCGCATGCCATGCCCATTCCAAGAGATGTGTTGTAGGCTACTGTCAGTTACGTAATTTCAATCACATACCAAAAGTACGTGTTCCAATGTATTGATCAAAATGAAATATCAGCACAATGAAAAACCGCTCAAGTTGCAAATTTCACTTTTTTTCTTCGCTCGATGACTAATTTCGAGATGGAACCCATTTTCATAGTAACATATTCAAGAATAGTATTTCCGAAAATACCATACAGATCTGTATGCGCTGTAAGTGATCGTTTGCACATTTTTGGCATGGTGTTCGCATTATCGGAAGTACCGTTTTTGACTTTGTTACCATGGCACCCTGCTCGAAACTGGCCATTAAGGAATAAAAAGAGTGAAATTTGCAACATTGGCTGTAAGTTCGTGCAACCAAATATATGGCCTTGACTGCGGATGTGTGGACCAACATGTATGTACACTGAGGTTTTTGACAGCGACAGCGCACTTCATTGAGCAGTACAAGCTGCTGTTCTGGACACTGTGCACTCGCTGATCGACAGACTTACGCAAACATCACCAAGAGCATTAGGGCAGTTATTTCTGAATAGAGAACAGCTAACGAAGTGTTTTTTCTTGCAAGTGACAACGCAACCGTTATGGATGATGTAGCGAGGAAAATGAAAGCCGTTCATTTGGGATGCACTGCTCGCACCCTTAATTTAGTAGTCAGCCATCCTGAATGAGCAGTACTAAACTCCTCGTGACAGAAACGGCGCAAAATCGTCGCGTCTTTCAAAAGCTGTGCGGTAGCCACTGCAAAACTACTAGACTGCCAAGTTTGGCTGAACAAGAAGCAGTCAAAACTGTAAAAGGAGACACTCAGCTGGTGGTTTCTCATGACGCAGCGCCTTCATAATGACGTTTTCGTGTGTTTACTGTACAGTTTTGACGGCAAATAAGTGGAGCAATTGTGAGACTGCCTTCCACTACTGGAAGATCTGTTCGATTTAACATAAGACATTGAAACGGTACAGTAGTTTCCGCTCTATAAGCAGCAGGTTTCGCTGCTCGCTCGCACCGGGAAATACAAAGAGAGGCGGCTCCGCGGCCGGCCGCGGGTGTAACAGAACCCATGTGGACGGGTGGCAAGAAATGAGTCAGGCTTCATAATACGAATTTATATGTGTCGTGTATTATGCATTTCTTGTACGTGGATGTGAATCTGCACATGAACTTTCCTAATGCTCCTCACACCTTTCCGTAAAGGGTGGTCAAATCTTTGCTGGGAAGTAGTTCTGTAGTATAGTAGTGCCTACCTTACTCCTGGGTAGGAGATCAGAGAGACAGCACAGGCAGGTAAAAGTCAAAGACTTTCCAGTGTCACAAGATTTGGGGTGAAGAGGTTGGTCACGGCCAAGTGGTTCGACCACCCCCTCCACCGGGGCCCAGGAAGACCACCGGGTGCCCGCCATATTCTAGGAGTGTTACAGAAGACGGGTAAGTGAGCAGACGTGCCCTCAGTGCGTCTGTCTCAATGTTCACACATGCAAGAGAGGTATTTGAATATTTGTACTAATTCTTTTATTTCCAGCTTCGGATTGTGTAAGGTAATAAATGTTCTCGTTTAATTCCGGAAATTCGACCCCCTGTGTTAATGTATCTGGTCCCCAGTTTGCCCGTTATCCTCCTCACATAGTGAATGTCCTATGTAAAATATTGGGAGACTTTCGTGGTATACATTTGGCCAACGCAATTCCGTCTTACCTGTATAAATATGCGTGCAGATTAGTATATAATATACCCAAGCTATAAGTTGTAAAATTGTAATATCTGTAAACTGAAACAGTTGCTGGTATCGCTGTAAAGTCGAGTGATAATGTTTAAAATAAATAGATAACCAATTGTCATCAGTCTTTAACATACCTTAAAAATCACAAAGAAGTCAAGTTAAAGGAATTTATTTAAAATAAAAGCTATAGAACGCAGAGACCCACACATCAGCATGTGAGCCCTCCAACCCCTTGCCTAGTATCGTACAGAAAGGACACGCTCTCTAGGTATCACTCTCAAGCTCCTCTCCCCAGTTATCCGTTGCAAAATTTTGATTCAGGGCTTGACGACATCAACTTTCATCTGGCATCCCTAGGCAAGGAAGTAAGATGGTAAACTTTCACCTGGCGACCCTGCCAGGATAGATTATTTAATCGCCGAATCCTAGGCACTTCTGTAAAACAGCCAGATAAAATAATTATCCTTCTTGTTTCAGGAATTCGTGTAGATTAGCAGAATTAATCATTTTATTTTCAGAAACTGTTCTATGTTGCTCTGTTGAAGATTGATCAGCGTTGTTTTGCTCGTACTCAGTGTTGTCCGAAAGGAGTGTGTAGAGATTTTCAATACTGTTGATTTTTATTTCTCACTGATTTTGTGAAAGTTGTAGGGGAGATACTGGAGAGGTAGAGCAAGTTTTGGTTGCTAATTTTGTGGTTGCTATAAGGTAATGAGCGTAATAACTACGTCACGGGCAAAGAGTAACGCGGAGGCAGAAAATTTAGTCGAGTTACGTGATGGAGGCGAACAGGAAATGGCCGCCAGTGGTGACTTTCCCTCCCTGAGCGCAGGCAGCAATCTGGTTTGTGCTGGGGAGGGTGGACAATGGCCTCAGAGGGTTCGGTCGAGTTTACCGTTAGGCGAAGCCGCTGCCGAAGAAAGCGAGGCAGGGGAACGTGCCTCGCCAGGCTCAGAAGCAACAAACCATGAGGTACCAAGTGAGGGTCATATCAGTGATGTGCCAGCTTGGATGAGCGTTCTTCTGAAAGGAATAGGACAGAGCTTTGAAGAGATAGGTAACAAGTCTAGCCAGAGGTTTGAAGAAATAGGACAGAGGTTTGAAGAGATAGATAAGCGGTTTGACCATAGATTTGAAGAAATAGCTCAGAGGTTTGAAGATATAGGCAAGCAGTTTGACGATTTGAGGGAAGAACGTAACAGGCAATTTCAGGAACAAAAAATTATAATAGTTTCACTACAAGAGAGGGTCGAGGGGAATGAAAGGACAGTTGACGAAAGATTCGAGGCAGTGAACAAACGCATAGAAGGCATGATTGTAGAGGGCGTTGTAACGACGACTAGTGTCGAAAAGAAAATTATCGAATTTGGTAAGCGATTAGATGCGCTACAGGCGCATAATGTAGTAAAAGATAGTGAGGAAGTGCAGTCGTTAATGAGTTTCCGTCAGGCACAAGAAGATATCAATCGCCAGAACAGGGAGACGATAGCGAAACTGTAGAGAGATGGGACAGCACAGCAAAATGAAGAGGCAAATTCGATGAATGCCGATTATTGAATGGGCGCGCATAGGCGACGCCGCACTGATTCGGAGGAGATAAAATAATTGGAGGAGCGTCTTTGCGAAATAAGAGAGTTAGCAGCAGGCCCCACCGTGGAAGCCCGTTCACGAGAAGTCGATCGAGATGAGGAGGAATGCTGCAGGCACTTTGTGTCAGTACTAAATTATTCGGTATATCCTGACTCGAATAATCCACAACACCCGCGTGTGTGGTTGGGGCAATGCCGAAGCCGACTTCGTGGGGTGATAAAATGAAAATACGCTTTGTATGCACTCACCTTCGTGACGAAGCAAGTGCCAAGATGCAATTAGCCATAAGTGACTGTGTGACGTATCAAGATTTTTGTGAAACTTTTCTGAATGAGTTCTGGTCAAAGAACATACAGGATAGGATAAAATTGAACATTTTAATGAAAGAAAATTTCTAGAACCATACTGAGAAGAATCCTGTATGGAGATTCCAGGAAATGGTCAAAGATAACCAATACCTGGATGTGCCGTATGGAGACGCGGAGTTGATCAGAATATGCCTGACAAAACTACCATATAGACTACGTAGGGAGATAAAAATCGTGGGAAGGAGCATCCATGAGGTAGCTGCCTTCCAGCAATTGTTACAAGAATTAAGGAAAGAAAGTGTGCCGAACCATGCGCAAGAAGTGCGGAGAAATGAGCATGAATGCCATGAGCATAACGGCTATCAGCAAAGGTACAGCAACGTACATTATGTGCCATACCCACAAAATGGTAACGGACGTGGGAGAGGTTTTGGCCCTTCAAATAACCGGGGACGAAATCAACGGAGGCGGAACTATTATGGTAATGGAGCGAGCCATACTGGCTACTCAGACTCTCCTGATGTCGAAATAAGGCCAGCAGATCCACGACAGGGTATTAGTGAGAACGATGCGGCAGTAGTGGCGAGCGAAACAATTTGACAGGCAAGCGCGGCTCCTGAGTCTGATGATAAAGGGGATAATAAGTTAGATTTGTACATCGATTATGGTGAGATGAGGGAAGTTCTTTTGGGAGAACCGGAGGAGTTTTCAGGATTTAAATTACCAATTGTCAGCGTGGATGTAAATAACGTAATAATTCCTTGTATCTTAGACTCAGGGAGTCAAGCGTCTGTTATAAGGGAAGATGTATTTAATTGTTGTGGAGGAGATGTGAAGTGGCCGACGTTGCCACTACAGTGTACGAAGGAGCGAGGTGCTGTGCCTGGGAAAGCATAGAAGTGAAAAAGCAAAGTCAAGTTGAGTGTGTGTACAAAGGGAAAACTATTAGTGTTGTGTTCTTGGTTGTAGAAAGAATGATGGTTGTGGCCATATTAGGGAAAGATTTTCTCGGCTGGTACCAAGCCACCTTGGATCTGCAACGTGGATTTGCCACCATAAAATTGGTGACACAGGATTAAGACCGTCTTTATATCAAAGTACCACCCGGCGTCGAATCCTGGGGAGAGGGTTATAAAAGAATTAGGCAAGCTTTGTAGGATTTACTGCAGCCAACGGCACAGGACATGGGATATGTTTCTGGGCGATTTCCAAGATGTTATCAACGAGATTCCTCATGGGAACACAGGGATGTGTCCACTGCTGGTCTTGAAGAATAGAGCACCTCCGGATAGAATAAGAGAGCTGGTAAATTTTCCACCCACTGGTAAGGAGAGGCATCGAGCGATTGTCAATTCTGCGCTCAGAATGATTCAAAGGGAAGTGCTGAGCTGCCAAAAGAGGCAGAAAGGGAATGTACGGCATCTGACATTGAAACCTGGTGACAAGGTTCTTGTAAGAGGACATCGATTGCCAAGAAACACAAGTTCCTAGCTAGTAAATTCTTTAATGTTTATGTTGGACCATACCGCGTTGAGAGGAAGGTTCATGAGAACAGGTATGAGATAGAAACTCTGAGATATAGGAAGAGTCGCTGATTACACGATATATCTAATTTAAAACTTTTCCATGGATAATTATCCTGGTGGAAGTAGCCCCTTGTTTTTCATGGATGACGTACTGAATATATTTATGTTAAGAATTTTCATGTAGACTGTTTATGTAGTTGTTGGCGGTAGGGATTGATCCTTTAGATGTGCAGGGACGAGACAAGGTCATACTCAAAGGTTTCTGGTTAATATGTACAAGAATGAAGTTAAGTTTGGTGTAGGAGTTAGCACGAATATTGCGCATTTGTTGGTAATTTATGTCTAATAATTTGATGTGTTTCAGGATATAAGGATGTGGCGCCAGAAACAGCGCTGATTTGTGGGCCATAGGGGCCTGGGGTTTAATTCTTGAAGTTTCCAGAGTGAGAGAGAGTGAGTATCAGAGGTAGTACCCGTAAGGACTAGGAGAAGCCATGAATGCAAATGGATGCATGACTCAGTCGATGGAAAGCAGTGAGGAGGCTGCAGAGATCTGTACGTCATTCCAAGATGAACAGGGAATATTTAAGATGATGTTACCTGTAATGTTTTATTAATACAGATTCTTTGATGTGTCCTGAAATTTGAAACCATGTGGTGTACATGTTGATGTAAGTGAATTTCTTTTGTTAGCAGGTTCTCATGTCATTTTGTAGGTGGTACCAATATAGTACAAGTAAAGAGAGATTAAAGAATGACAAACAGGCAATGTTTGGTAAGGTGGAAGGAAGTCGTGTTTGCAGATCGAATGGCAAGAAGCAGTGAAAGAATGATCTAGACGCAGTTCGAAAAAAAAGGGGGAAAGGAGAAGTATTTAATGACTGACAGTTGTGTTGCCAGTAGCAATTGATGTAATGTTGTACTATTTTGGTGTGTTGTGTTCTGAGGGGTTAGAACAGATTTCTCATGATTTGTAATTTGATTTCATTGGTAGAGGGTTACTCTTCTTGTAAATTTTGGTGTAAGGACTGGAAGTAGTTAGTGGAATAATTTAACCAAGCAGCCTAATTTCTTTCATGATTGTAAACAAAATGTGGAAACGATGTCAATGTAGTGATTTGCGGTTGCGGTGGAGGATGAGGGACAACCACAATCCCATCCCATTCCTATGAAACTTCAATACCTTCATCGGTTGATGACTCAGTCATCAACCCCGATCAGGCGAACATGTGTTCAGAAAATAGGCCTAGATAACTTAAGTCTAACTGGCACCTCAGTTTAATTGCAAAAGTTGTGGGGTAAATCAGTGTATGTAAATTGTTGTAAATAGGTTTAGATTTAATATCTGTCTAGGCTCTAACTGGTACCTCAATTTTATGGTAAACTTATGAGGTGGTCCACAGTACTGTAATTGTAATTCGTAACAGTTTGATTTTTTTATCTCGATATTATTGTTTTTTTTTCACCTCCAATTCTATAAAATCAGGGTCGATATAATTTTTGTAATAGTAATACTTTTAATTTTATTGTAAATAAAACCCTATTTATAAGTTGTGATGAACAATGAGAAAGTTGTACTATGTAAAATCTTATTTACAAAAATGTGTTTGTCTGTGTGCAAGTCGCTTCGAGTTGTCAAGAGGGATGGAGAGTGGCTGGGGCTGCATGGAGAGGGAGAGACATAACGGGACTACCTGCCTGGAGCTGGCGCGTGTCTCGCTCCCTCCTGGCCCTGTCTCTGTAGCACTCTCCCACCACCTGGCGGCATGGAGACGGCAAAGCGATCAGCTGAGGGCAGCTACGAGCCCTCCTCGCGTGAAAGGGAAAGTTGCAGGGGGGAGCCTCTGCTGACGTCACTCGCCCCAGATGAGCCTACGGCCAGTCTCAGGGGCCACGTCGCACTAGCCGACAGCTGCGTCAATAGACACGCCCCACAGCAGACATCACAGTAGTAGCCGCTGCTGATGTCACTCGCCCAAGCTGAGCTGGCTGGCCACCTCCGTAGCCCGCTAGTCAACAGCTGTGTCATCAGACACACCTCCACGGCAAGCATCGGCGGACACCGCTCGCCTTAAGTTGGGTAACCCCTGAGGTGAAGCAGTGGACTATGGCGCTGAAGCACCTATATGCAGCGGGGAATGACGACCGGATGACTGTCACCCTGGTCTGTCGTTATTATAGCTGTCGTCGAGATATTATGGGAATGATGAATGATGATGTGTTTCAAACTGCTCTGTCGTGAACAAGGAGAGAAAGTAACTGTTTACGAGATATGACTGCTGCCAATACTAAGGTACCTACGAACAATTATTTACTCTGTGGATCGCTAAGTGGGTATAAAGAAGTACTGAGACAGACGCCGTTGTGAATGGTTCGACAAAGGAAGAAATGAACTCTCAGGCAATACGATTGTGATGACCAAGTGAAAAAGTAGAGCATGATGAACTCGCTTAGTTTATCGGTGATTCATAGCTCAGGTCTTAGTAATATTGAAAGTTTACTGACAAAGGTCAACAGAGGAGTTTTGTTCAAAGATAATCTGGTTGGTGATAGGCACAGGTGGCGGAGCTAATGAACAGATGTAAGAGGGGTGTGCCATGCTGTTACGTCGTGTTTCGCGAGGTACATGAACACACAAACAGACGGCGTACGGAGTCACCGGCACTTGGATGTGAAGTTAGGTTGTCCTCTTAGTATCTTTGGAAGAATGCCCTCCCCATCGCCCCTAGGGTGTGGTACATTGTCGATTGGCATGTGACGATATGAAAGTATGCAAAGTGCATTTTGTGTTTGTTTATTTTCAGGTCCATCCATTTTTGCAACAAATTTTCTCTGTTGTAATGTTTGCCACTATTCTGTACGTTTGTTTTAGTGCTATGTGGCACAGTGTTGTGTTCGGATAATTTATCTTTATGATAGTTCACTTGAAATTTTTTGGCGTTTTTTATCATGTCCATTTGGAATCTGTCACCAGGTTAGGTTAGTGGTTCTTTAATTTTATTATGTAGCTGAAGTATGTGTGTTTTGTTGTTGTTTCTGTACTATGCACAGTGTTTTTACCATTGCAGATAACTTTAGTGTTATTTTCTTTGTGTATCTAGGTTATGTACTTAGTTGTGACATGCACAATGTGGGCATTGTCCCATATAGTTTAGAAGCTTTTGTCTTTGTTTATGTAATAAGGTAACATTTAATGTAAGTATCAAATAACTTGTGTTCTTATAATTGTCATCGTTTCTTGATGTTTCTTTATGTGAATTAGAATAGTTCTATTGTAATTTGTTGCTGTGTGTTTGCACAAATCCATGTTGGTAATAATTTAATGAACATAACTTTATTGAAAGTTGTTCTTCTATTTGGTGATGTTTGTGATATTATCTAGAAAAAAACTTTTGTCTCCATTACAGAAGTACAATTTCACGAATAACTTGGTATATCACATGAATTTTTTAGTTTTGCACTTACATCATTGCTAGATAAGTAAAATTAGTTGTTTTTAAGGTGTGCTTGAAAAAATCCTTTGATAATTGATTGCTAAGACACGGACGTCTTGATGTGGTATATATAGTATTGTGTCGTTCCATGACAATACTTTGTTTTGTTTTGCCCTTAGTGTAAAACGGGCGCCCATTGAATTTTATGCCTAATTTATTTGTTGATTTAGCACTTTTCATTCTGATTATTAGGTGTATGCCAGCAGCATTTGGTTTTGCAAATGTCATTTCTTTGGTTCATCTTAACATAAATTCTTTCATTAATTATTTTAGCATTATTGGATTTGTTTGTTGATCTTGCACTTGTCACATAGATTCTTAGACGCGCTTGGCAGCACCATCTGATTTTACAAATGACATTTCTGTGGTACATTTTAAATTTTCTTCACGATATGAATGATTTTGAATGGTCATTATAGTTTGCCTAGGATGTTAATTTAAACATATCCTATGTTATTCACTTGCTATGTCGTTTAAATGACATCGCCTTATGCCAACTGGCAGCATATTTGATCCGCTCGTAGCGGGAATATTCCTTCATGCCAGAGAGCAGGACGTTGCAAATTTTTTTCATCCTTTTCTATAGCACAAATTATTGTTTGCAATTGTTTCTATTTTTCTTTTTATGTAAGCATAGAATATAACATTGCTAAAAGAAATGAACCAGAATTGTCCTCCCATGAGAAGAACATTCCGGATCATTTCTTTCCATCCACACATGGGGTGATGAAACAATACAGTAGTTTCCGCTCTATAAGCAGCAGGTTTCGCTGCTCGCTCGCACCGAGAAATACAAACAGAGGGGACTCTGCCGCCAATTTTATTGCACGATGCTGCCGGCCGCAGGTGCAACAGAACCCATGTGAACGGGTGGAACGAAATGTGTCAGGCTTCATAATACGTATTTATATGTGACGTGTATTAGGCATTTCTTGTATGTGGATGTGAATCTGCACATGAACTTTCCTCATCCTCCTCACACCTCTCCATAAAGCGTGGCCAAATCTTAGTTGGGAAGTAGTTCTGTAGTATAGTAGTGCCAACCTCACTCCTGGGTAGGGGATCAGAGAGACAGCACAGGCAGGTGAAAGTCAAAGACTTTCCAGTGTCACAAGATTTGGGGTGGAGAGGTTGGTCAGGGCCAAGTGGTTTGACCACTCCCTCCACCGGGGCCCAGGAAGACCTCCGGATGCCCGCCATATTCTAGGAGTGTTACAGAAGACGGGTAAGTGAGCAGACGTGCCCTCAGTGCGTCTGTCTCAATGTTCACACATGGAAGAGAGGTATTTGAATATTTGTACTAATTCTTTTATTTCCAGCCTCGGATTGTGTAAGGAAATGAATGTTCTCGTTTAATTTCGGAAATTTTCCCCCCTGTGCTAATGTATCTGGTCCCCTGTGTGACCGTTATCCTCCTCATATAGCTGATGTCCCATGAAAAATATTGGGAGACTTTGGTGGTATACATTTGGCCAACGCAATTCCATCTTGCCTGTAGAAATGTGAATGCAGATTAGTATATAATATACCCGAGCTATAAGTTGTAAAATTGTAATATCTGTAAACTGAAACAGTTGCTGGTATCGCTGTAAAGTCGAGTGATAATGTTTAAAATAAATAGATAACCAATTGTCATCAATCTTTAACATACCTTAAAAATCACAAAGAAGTCAAGTTAAAGGAATTTATTTAAAATAAAATATATAGAAAGCAGGGACCCACACATCAGCGTGTGAGCCCCCCAGCCCCTTGCCTAGCTAGTATCATACAGAAGGGCATGTTATCTAGGTAGCGCTTTCAAGCTCCCCTCCCCAGCTATCCGTTGCGCAATTTTGATTCAGGGCTTGACGACATCAACTTTCATCTGGCGTCCCTAGGCAAGGAGGTTTGGCGGTAATCTTTCAAGGTCCTCCACTTTATAACTGGATAATCTTCCTGAAAGATGATTTTCAGATAACACACCAACAACTTTGAAATAAGGCAGAAGTCTCGAGTTCGAGTCTCCATCCAGTACACAGTTTTAATCTGCCAGGAAGTTTCATATCAGCGCACACTTCGTTTCAGAGTGAACTTTTAAATAGTTTTTCTTGGCAAATTGCTTAGATCTGGCAGTGTAAATAATTTGCTCTTTCCTCATCTGGCTCTGAGCACTGTGGGACTTAACATCTATGGTCATCAGTCCCCTAAACTACTTGAACCTAACCTAAGGACAGCACACAACACCCACTCATCACGAGGTAGAGAAAATCCCTGACCCTGCTGGGAATCGGACCCAGGAACTCGGGCGCGGGACTTTCTTCATCTCTACTACATCAGATATTCCATCTTTTAAGTGAAAGCATTATTTTTCCTTTTCTTCCAGATCTATCTCTTTTATTGTTGTTCTTTAACAGATTCTGTGTATTTTAGATAGTCAACTAATATTTCTTCTACAGTTCATTACAGATTCTTTCAAATTTTCAAATGTTAGTAAAATCCATTTCTTTTGAACAAAATTATTCGGTTTCAACGTATTCATTTTTTCCCAATATATTCGTACTCTAAAGCAATTGGTTACTTTGTTTTATCTCTGTATATGGAATAATATTTTTTGAGAAATTCGAGATAAGGACGTTTCTTTCTTCTTAATGTTACAGCTTCCAAACATCTGGACCTTGGAATTCGATATAAAAAACATAAAATATCATCTGTAATCAATACATTCTTTTCTTCAAGTACCTGAACCCAAATGTCTTTAAACCAAGAGTCCAAATTAGCTGACTGTGGTTAATAAATTAAAAAATATTCATGATAGATGATTCTGAAGCATGGACAACAGTAGTAGACGTATTTGATGTCGATGGAATCAGCTCCATTTATATAGGATAAAATTTTTATAATCTTTTAAAATTTTTATTTTTTTAAATATGACTAATGTTTGGGATGAATTTGAATTTGACATTTTTGTTGATGCACATAATAAACTACAAGGAAGACAAATTGAATCTATTATTTGCAACAAATATTTTAAACAATCTTTAACTATAGACCATTTCAGATGGTGTGACCATGATGATGTAAAAATAAGTGATATAGAAATATTTGAGGAAACAGAAAACTCAGATTCTATCTTTTTTATGACTATAAAAGTAATAACAAATTGTAATTTACCTATAAATAATTTAACAAAAAAATACAAAATTATATTAATGTATACTCATTCCTTTAAAGTTTTTCACTCTCTAACCAGAAAGTTAGACATCAAAGAATACAAAAAAAGGCAACTAACTAATTTACTCTGTATCAGGAATGTGGTATAAATCTTTTCTTCACATTAGAAGATATAGATACATTATACAGTTTTTAATGTCCATAAGGCACTGCAATTAAATTTTCTACAACCACTCATCTCTAGCTATCTGATTGTACTGTTACTGTATCTTTTCTTTTACTTCACTCTCTTCTAGCCTTATCATAGATTCCCCATTCAACTTATGACTTTCTGGTAATTTAATGTGAATCATTTAACTTTCAAAATAGAACTTTCGTCGTTTTTCTCATAATAATAACTCTTTGGTCCATCTGAAGCTCAATTTGTAATCTTTTTACTATCTGCAGACTCATCTTTCCATTCACCCAACATACAGCCTTTCTCTAAGTTGACTTTGCCATCATCAACTGTGTACTACAGAATCAGTGTCAAAATATATAACATTCCATCCTAGTTTATTTAACCTATCATACAATTTAAGTTTTGCATTTGATGTAGCGAATGCAACAATGAAGATGTTTGTAGCTGCATTTATTACCACATAATAATCATTGAAATTGTATCTCCTTTGTACCATGTGCTCAGTTATAAAATTTATATCCAAATTATGTGGTTGATCATCCAGTAGTATCTCATAAATTTGATGTAAATCTGTGACGTACTCAGTTTTCCTTATGTTTTGTCTTTGCCCAAATTTTATCCATAATGAATTAAGACATATCTTAAGTACAGCTCGCTTTCCAGGATTTTCCTTTATTCTATCTTGACCCAAATTAGTATCCAATTTCTTTTTAACTGTTTTGATATACACTTCATCCCTTTCAAAATTATGCAGACTTGTTTCGAGTTTTATTTTCAGAAAATTTTTCACAAAATTTTTTAAAAACCTGTTACCTTTATCTCTAAAATCTTATATTTCACAGGCATCTAAAACCTTATACCTCATTTCTACAGCTAGTTTTACTTCATTTGTTATGCAAGTTCCAATAAAACTTTCTTCATCACTGTGATTCCATTTACTTATTTGTTCTTCTGCCCATTTGACACAAAGGAAACAACAGTTTTTCATTTTTATCGATTTGTATACGTGCAGGCAAAAGAGGGTGATACACTCCTCTAGCCGCCAACACTTTGCATTTTATAAATCCATATCATTTTTAGTATAATATGTTGGCCTATAAAATTTTCTTTTGTGTCGCTCAGGATAATAATCATAATATTTCACATCTGGATAAAGGCTGCATACATCATCATGTCTTATTTTTGTGCTAACACCATCAGCTTTAACTCTTAATTTGTTGCATTTGTTCAGCCATCATAAAAAGCATCTATTGGATTCAATGATTCAACAATGCCTGGTAACTGTTTCAGTTCTGCTGATTTAGGCCAATCACATTTCCACTAAATTGTATCCAGCATTTCGTATTTCTGCACTTCTTGTTGAGGTCTTTTGATAAAGGTCATCCATTGTTTCTTTATTTTTGTTGTTAATTGTCTCAATTTTAAAACATTTTTTATATCCATGCCAGAAAATGCCATGGTATTGATAAACAGTATTAGTTTCTTTACCAAAACCATCTACTTTTCCACCAGCCATTCTTACTTTGCCACCATTAAGAGCATGCAGTATATTGTTATTGTTTCAACTGTTTAACCAAGCAATGGATTTCTTACTATAATTCTCTTTCTCTTCTTTATCCAATACAGTAATTGTATTTTCAGGTAAATATTTAGTTCTGGTAATAGCCACACAAATTCCAGCGATGTTTAAATAACAGAATGGATCAATATTAGCTATCTCTAGAAATTGTTTCCTTAATTCCAGACACCCTCTTCTCAAAATATCTACATCAGAATTACAGTACTCGTTAATTTCTTTCTTCATATTGAACACATAGCTTTCCTCAACTCTGGAGCTATGCCATTTGAGAAATGCTTCTCAAACTTTGGCTGCATAGTGTCAACACAATAATATTGAGTGTCTGGAATAGGCCTTTGTAATTTTCATTTTCTTGTGTATACAACAAATGAGGGAAGTATCCCTACTTCAATTGTTTCAAATCAAACGTTTTTGGAAAGCTACTAAGTGGCCCTTGGACAACGTTACTACTATCTATAATTTTTTGGCCTAACTGTTGGATCTCCAATAACATCAATTTATTTCCTGTGTAGATGATATGGGCTTTATTGTATTTTCAACATAGTACTTCAGAATGAATTGGGAATCGTAACGTTTTGCATAGTTTGCTGTGAATGTGTGATAACTGTTTTTCTTTTTTCAGAGATCATCCAACGACAGAATTCATCATTTGTCTTAAATTTGTAAACAGTATCTCCATTAAAATTGTGAACAATTATGAGATTTGGAATATGTGTTCCAGTTTCTTGATTTGCTTCATAGTCAAACCACATGTTTCTCTCAGTATAGGTCCAATTCACTCTCCTAGGGAAGCCTTTTTCACAACATTTGAACTCTTTACCTGCAACTATTTGATTGCATTCGAAGCACTGGTACACATAAAAAATCTTTGAGTTCTCGATTAACATACCAACCGTCTTCAATAGAATTTGGGCAACCTTGCATTATAAAATCCTCCGCAAATTCTCTTTCACAGATACCTTCTTTTTGCAATTTGTATTCCATGTAACTTTTATAATTTTAACTGCTTGTTTACAATTCCTGCAACGTTCAAAGCCACATTGACGTTCTTTAGATCTAAAACAAATGTTTTTGCAACCTTCACATTTATAAGCTGTATTACAAACTTCGTGGTGATTGCTTAAGTATTCTTCATTATAACAGTATCTGTTGTACATTTCACAGTATATCTTGTTTTCCATAGTTTCATGTTCTGGGCCATTGCATAGTATACAGGCTTTTCTCTCTATTTTCTACATGTACATCTACATTTTTACTCCGCAAGCCACCCAACGGTGAGTGGCAGAGGGCACTTTATGTGCCACTGTCATTACCTCCCTTTCCTGTTCCAGTCGTGTATGGTTCGCGGGAAGAACGACTGCCGGAAAGCCTCTGTACGCGCTCGAATCTCACTGATTTTACATTCGTGGACGCCTCGGGAGGTATAAGTAGGGGAAGCAATATATTCTATACCTCATCCAGAAACGCACCCTCTCGAAACCTGGACAGCAAGCTACACCGCGAGGGAGAGCGCCTCTCTTTCAGAGTCTGCCACTTGAGTTTGATAAACATCTCCGTAACGCTATCACGTTTACCAAATAACCCTGTGACGAAACGCGCCGCTCTTCTTTGGATCTTCTCTATCTCCTGTGTCAACCCGACCTGCTACGGATCCCACTCTGATGAGCAATACTCAATTATAGGTCGAACGTGTGTTTTGTAAGCCACCTCCTTTGTTGATGGACTACATTTTCTAAGGACTCTCCCAATGAATCTCAACCTGCCACCTGCCTTATCAACAATTAATTTTATATGAACATTCCAATTCAAATCGTTCTGCACGCATACTCCCAGATATTTTACAGAAGTAACTGCTACCAGTGTTTTTTCTGCCATCATATAATCATACAATAATGGATCCTTCTTTCTATGTATTCGCAATATATTACATTTGTCTATGTCAAGGGCCAGTTGCAACTCCCTGTACCAAGTGCCTATCCGCTGCAGATCTTCCTGCATATCGCTGCAATTTTCTAATGCTGCAACTTCTCTGTATTCCACAGCATCATCCGCGAAAAGCCGCATGGAACTTCCAACACTATCTACTAGGTCATTTATATATATTGTGAGAAGCAATGGTCCCATAACACTCCCCTGTGGCACGCCAGAGGTTACTTTAACGTCTGTAGACGTCTCTCCATTGAGAACAAGATGCCGTGTTCTGTTTGCTAAAAACTCTTCAATCCAGCCACACAGCTGGTCTGACATTCCGTAGGCTCTTACTTTATCAGGCGACAGTGCGGAACTGTATCGAAAGCCTTCCGGAAGTCAATGAAAATGGCATCTACCTGGGAGCCTGTATCTAATATTTTCTGGTTCAAAAATGGTTCAAATGGCTCTGAGCTCTATGGGACGTAACTTCTGAGGACATCAGTCCCCTAGAACTTAGAACTACTTAAACCTAACTAACCTAACGACATCACACACACATCCATGCCCGAGGCAGGATTCGAACCTGCGACCGTAGTGGTCACACGGTTCCAGACTGTAGTGCCTAGAACCGCTGGGTCACCGCACGTAGCAGATGCTTTGGGGCTTCAGCAGAAGGTAGTGGAAACAGAATGTGTAGTACGAATACTTATAATAAGAATATTCATACAGAATTACAGAAAGCAGTACTACTAGTTGTGAGAAGAATTTCGAGTGGTTAGACCAAATAAGAAATTGAATGAAGAGTGAACTAAGCCGTTTTCTCCATTTTTGTAGCGATAGCGATGAAAGGTTTTTCAAATGAATGAGATTGGTTATAAGATCAATTTTGAGTAGAGGAAATATTAATGAAGAGCTGAAGAATATAATAGTAAGGGAGATAAACAAATTGGTAATGAAATAAAGTATTGGAGAATGTTAAGGACTTTTTGGAAAATGCAGAAAGTACAATCAAGAGAAATATGCAATTAAGGTGTTAACTAAGATTCACTATATGCAAGTGTACAATAAGTGTAAGATAAAGGATGAGGAAGGAAAAGTTCGAAATAGAAGATGAAAGACATTGGGCATTCATGATGTAAGGTAGGAAGTGTGGACAGTTAGATTTATCTTGCATGATCCACTCATTGGTCCCAGTGGCGTCATGTTGTTAAAGAGATGTGATGATGGAATAACTTAATTGGAAAAAGTGGAGAACCATGGATATCAACACAAAATGACATTAATAGAACTTTAGTTAAACAACATAACAAAAGAATCTTGCAATAATTCATCGAATAAAAGAGAATCTGGGATAGAATTAATAGGTGTGAGGTAGTTATACAAAGAGGGGCCACTGGCAGAAACAGAAAGTGATCAGCAGTAGAATGAAGGATGAAAATTTTGATGGTGAGTTTCCTAAATGCCAACATTTAACTATAGTAGAGTGCTGGAAGTTGAAGAACAATTGTCTATCCTTAGATAAAAATTTGGCATGTTCACATCATCATTTGGGTAACTGGATGTGTTTATCCTCAAATAATGGAACTGATTATGGATTAGGTTCATTGTGGTGTTCAAAAGAACTTGTCTGGTTGCAGTAGTGGGGTATGCAAAAAGATGAAAGTCTTGATGTGGTATGAGGTGGTTGTGCAACCAGAAATAGACCTTGTGAATTAAGTACTACGGATTGGAAAATATTCTGGCTGTAAGTTGTTATGAATAAAGTTGTAGAGCCTGCCAGTAGCATGTGATCTGCGTAGTTAGCCTTTAGGGCATAAGGATCCAGTAATCAGTTTCACTTTTGCTCAGTGGTTTAACACAGAAAGAGATGACCTTAGAGGTTTCCAGGACAGAGGTATTTTCATATGAACAGTGTGAGTTTTGCTGTAGCCTTGAAAAGCCAGTGACAAATATTCGCTATCGAATTCAGATATCGAGTCTACCAACAATACTAAAGAACAGAGGGGCAATTTATTTTATCAATAATATTCCCAGCCATGAGTAGATCTTTTTGAGATCGATGTGTCAGTCATGCTATATGGTTAGAGGATAAGTGCAAAATTATATTGACATCTACATCTATTATCCACAAGCCACCTTACAGTGTGAGACGGAGGTTACTTTGTGCACCACTGTCAGTTCCTCCATTTCCGGTTGCAGTTATGTGTGTATTGTGGAAAGAATGATTGCTGGCAAGCCTCCGTGTGGGCTCGAATGTCTCAAATTTTACCTTCATGATCTGTGTGCGAGACATACATAGGAGTAAACAATAAATTGGATGAGGATTTTGGGGACATACACTCCTGTAATTCAGCAGTACACCTTAGTGTGGTACAGAACTGGAGTTGAGTGAGCACCTCTGTGGCACATTATCACTCATTAAATTAACGTTTAACGTAATCTGCTGATCTCCTTTGGATCTTCTGTATTTCATCTGTCAATCCTGTTTGGTACAGATGCCAAACCGACGAGCAGATTCAAGCACTGGTCGAATGAGTATTGTTGATAGATTATATTCCCTGAAGATTCTTCCAATGAATCTCAGTTTCAAAAATACCTTACCTACGATTAATTTTATGTGGCCGTTGAATGTAAAATCACTCCATATCTACACACACAGATATTTTATGGAAGCAACTCTTTCTAATGATTATCTGGCAGTCAAGTAATCATTCAATACTGGGTATTCCCGCCTGTCTGTTAGCATTTGTTTATGTTGATGGTCAATTGCTGGTCCCTGCAGTTTTCTGGAGACCTTGCATATCGCTGTAATTTCCTACCGTTTCGACTACTCTGTATGCAACGGCATCATTCACTATAACCCTCATGAACTTCCGAAAATTTCTACAGCCACATTTATATATATTGTGAAATATATATTGAAATATATATTGGAATATATATTGAAGCGTAACTCCCCTGGACAGAAGTCGGCAATTCCCGATGCAATTTCTGTGTTTCATCGTCGACGTGAAGATCGAAGGTTTGCTGTAAACCTGCAGTGGAGCATCGGGATCTACTACTGGACTCCCAGCTAATGTTCAAAACAGACAATTTGAAACGTTACTCTTCCCGGACAGAAGTCGGCATTGTGCCTTTTGTAATCAATCCGGATTCAATTTCTGTGCTTCATCGTTAATCTGAAGGTAAAATTGTTACAGTAAACCTGTAGTGATGCAGTGGAATCTGCTACTGCAATCCCAGGAAAGGTTCCAAGCGCAGACTGTTTGAGGCGTTTCTCCCCCTGCACAGAAGTCGGCATTGTGCCTTTCGTATTCAATCACAATGAAATTTTTCTGTTTCATCGTCAATGCGAAGATCCAAAGGTTACAGTAAACCTGCAGTGGTGAATCGGAAGATGAAACTGGACTCCAAGGAAAGGTTCCAAGCGCATACTGTTTGAAGCGTTACTCCCCTGGACAGAAGTCGACATTCTGCCTTTAGTATTCAATCCCGGCACAATTTTTGTGTTTCATCGTCAGTGCAAAGGTCCAAGGGATACGGTAAACTGGCGGTTGTGCATAGGAATCTAATAATGGTCTCCCAGGAAAGGTTCAAAACACAGACTGTTTGAAGCGTTATTCCCACTGGACAGAAGTAGGCATTGTGCCTATTGTATTGAATCCAGATGCAATTTCTGAGCTTCATCGACATTTTGAAGGTTAAATTAATAAAATGAACCTGCAGTGGTGCAGTGTAATCTATCACTGGAGTCCCAGAAAAGGTTTCAAACACAGACTGTTTGAAGCGTTGCTCCCCTGGACAGATGTCGGCATTGTGACTTTTGTATTCAATCCCGATGCTATTTCTGTGTCTCATAGTCAATGTAAAGGTCCAAGGGTTACAGTAAACCTGCAGTGGTGCATCGGAATCTACTACTGGTCTCTCACGAAAGATTCAAAGCACAGACTTTTTGAAGCGTTCTCCCTCTGGACAGTAGTCGGCATTGGGCCTTTTGTATTCAGTTCCCGATGCAATTTCTGTGTTCCAACGTCAATGTCAAGATCCAAGGGTTGCAGTATACCTTCTGTGTTGCATCGGAATCTACTATTGGACTCCCAGGAAATATTCAAAACAGACAATTTGAAGCGTTATTCTACCTGGACACAAGTAGGCATTGTGCCTTTTGTATTCGAGCCAGATGCAATTTCTGTGCTTCATTGTCAATCTGAAGATTAAATTGTTACAGTAACCCTGCAGTGGTGCAGTGGAATTTACTACTGGACTCCCAGAAAAGGTTCCAGGCACAGACTGTTTGAAGCGTTGCTCCCCTGGACATAAGTCGGCATTGTGCCTTTTGTATTCAATCACGATGCAATATCTGTGTTTCATCGTCAATGTGAAAGTTGTAGGGTTACAGTAAAACTGCCGTGGTGCATCGGAATTTAATACTGGTCTAACAGGAAAGGTTCCATGCACAGACTGTTTAGCCGGCCGGAGTGGCTGTGCGGTTCTAGGCGCTACGGTCTGGAACCGAGCGGCCGCTACGGTCGCAGGCTTGAATCCTGTCTCGGGCATGGACGTGTGTGATGTCCTTAGGTTAGTTAGGTTTAATTAGTTCTAAGTTCTAGGCGACTGATGACCTCAGAAGTTAAGTCGCATAGTGCACAGAGCCATTTGAACCATTTGAACCACATACTGTTTAAAGCGTTACTCCACTGGGCAGTTGTCGGCATTCTGCCTTTTTATTCAATCCTGATTCAATTACTGTGTTTCATCGTCAGTGTGAAGGTCGAAGGGGTACATTAAACCAGCGATGGTGCATAGGAATCCAATACTGGTCTCCCAGGAAATGTTCCAACACAGCATGTTTGAAGGGTTACTCCCCTGCACAGAATTCGGAATTGTGACTTTTGTATTTAATCCCGATGCAATTTTCGTGTTTCATCGTCAATTTGAAGTTCCAAGGGTTGCAGTAAACCTGCAGTGGAGCATCGGAATCTATTACTGGTCTTGCAGGAAATGATCAAAACACAGACATTTTGAAGCGTTTCTCCCCGTAAACGTGGAGTGCTGCATCGGAATATGATACAGGACTCCCAGGAATGTTTCAAAACACAGACTGTTGAAGTGTTTTCCCCCATGACAGAAGTCGACATTGTGCTTTTCGTATTCAATCCCTATTCAATTTCTGTGTTTCATCGTTAATGCGAAGGTCCTAGGGTTACAGTAAACCTGCGGTTGTGCGTAGGAATCTGATACTGGTCTACCAGGAAAGGTTCCAATACAGAATGTTTGGACCGTTAGATCCATGGACAGACGTAGGAATTGTGCTTCTGTATTCAATACCGATGAAATTTCTGTGTATCATCGGCAATGTGAAGATCCAAGGGTTGCAGTAAACCTGCAGTGGAGCATCGGAATCTACTACTGGACTCCCAAGAAATGTTTAAAGCACAGACAATTTGAAGCGTTACTCTCCCTGGACAGAGGTCGGCATTGTTTCTTTTGTATTCAATCCCGATGCAATTTCTGTGTTTCATCGTCAATGTGTAAGTCGAATGGTACAGTAAACCTGCCGTGGTGCATCGGAAACTAATAAAGGCCTCCCAGGAAAGTATCCAACATAGACTGTTTCATTCGTTCCCCCCCCCCCACCCCCATGGACAGAAGTCGGCACTGTGCGTTTTTTATTCAATCCCGATGCAATTTCTGTTGTTCCATGGTCAATGCGAAGGTCCAACGGTTACAGTAAACCTGCGGTGGTGCATAGGAATCTGATACTGGTCACCCAGCAAAGGTTCCAACACAGAATTTTTGAAGCGTTACTCCTTTGGCCAAAAGTCGGAATTGTGCCTTTTCTATTCAATCCCGATGCAATATCTGTGTGTGAAACGTTGCCCAATCGGACAATGGCCAAACCTTCCACCACTGGAAACCAATGCAATCAAAAGCTCAAAACAAAAACAGGTCCTCTTCAGGGCCAACGCTGACGATCGTCAGCCTGAACGTCGAGGGAATCACCAAGAATAAAGAGGATGTAATATCGCAACTATGCCAATCAGGAAAGTGGGACATACTGTGCCTGCAGGAAACGCATTGAGATGAAACAGCAAACAGACCCAATATCAAAGGAATGCGCTTGGCAGTAGAAGCACCTCACAGAATGTAGGGGAGCACAATATTTACCAGACCCGAGATGCTGCTCTCTTCGACGAGTAAGACAACCACCAATTGAAGTGTTAGCCATAGAGAGTGGATCAATTACAATGTGCTCCGTATATAAACCCCCTGGCCAGAACTTATACATTTCAACGCCAGAAAGCTTCAACAACCAAAGGACGACTTTAACAACCACAGCACCACCTGCGGCTACGACGAGACAGATGACAATGGTCAGCTGCTAGAACTATGGGCTGAGGCAAATAACCTCTCACTTCTCCACAACCCCAAGCTCCCCTGCTCCTTCAACAGCAAAATTTGGAAGCGAGGTTACAATCTCGATATTTGCTTTGTCAGCTGGAGCACCTGCGACACCTGCTGCAAAAGAGTATATGATGCAATCCCAAAGACACAACATCGACCTATTGGAATCCATGTCTACTCAACAATCAAAACAACCAAAATATCTTTCCGTAGGAGATTCAACATTAAAAAGGCTAGGTGGTCAGAATATTCCCAAGTGCTGGATAAGGAATTAGCCAGTCTGACAGTAACACCAAATAATTATCTTATCTTTGTTGAGTCTTTGCGAAAGGTATCTAGACGTTATATTCTTAGGGGCTGCAGACAACACTATATCCCAGGGCTCTCAAATGCCTCAAAGGACATCCTGGAGAAGTATCAAGTATTGTTCACGGAAGACCCATTCAGCGACGAAACCATCCCCTGCGGCAAAGCTTTAATGTCAGCCCTCAGCGAGGCACACAGGAAGAAGTGGATAGCAACCCTAGAAAGATTGGATATGTCCCACAGTAACAAAATAGCCTGGAAACTGATTAAGAAACTGGATGGCGATCCAAGGCTAAGCTAGGCCCCGGCCAATGTAACTCCATACCAGGTGGCCAACCAACTCCTAAACGGCAAGTTCAACTCCAAACGTCAGAAAACTAAAATCACACGCCTACTGCCAACGGAAAAAAACCAACTTCCAGAAACCATTTACCATGAGAGAGTTGAACAATGGCATAAATACCATGAAAAATGGGAAAGCCGCTGGGTTTGATGATATTTGCGTGGAACAGATTAAAAACTTCGGCCTTGGCGCCAGGGACTGGATACTTGGACTTTTTAACGTGTGCCGTGAAACCTTTCAAATCCCAAAATTGTGGAGGAGGTCAAAAGTGGTGGCTCTCCTTTAACCTGGGAAGAACCCAGAGTCTCCAAAGAGCTATCGACCCATAACCCTTCTCTGCCACCTGTTTAAGCTCTATGAAAGATTGATCCTCAACAGGATACAGAAGATCGTTGACTCGTAGCTAATTCCACACCAAGCAGGTTTTAGACGTGGAAAGTCCTGTACCAGTCAAATTCTGGCATTGACGGAACATATCGAGGATGGGTTTGAGAATAAACTAATCACTGGGCTGGCACTAGTCGACCTAAGTTCCGCCTATGATACAGTAGATCACCGGACACTACTGCATAAAACCTACGAGACCCTGAAAGACTACCACCTAGTCAAGATAATCGAATCCCTGCTCCAAAACAAACAGTTCTTTGTAATGCTTGAGGGGAAAAAGAGTCGATGGCGGAATCAGAAAAATGGGCTCGCCCAAGGGATCGTGTTGGCGCCAATCCTATTCAACATATATACAAATGACCAACCAACTCCAGACAAAACTAAAACATTTGTATATGCAGACGACCTGGCAATAGCAGTTCAAGGCAACAGGTTTGTAGCCATCGAGGAGAAACTAGAAATTGCCCTTGCTACAATGTCGACCTACTACAGAAAGAATTCTCTAAAACCCAATCCCTCCTAAACTCAAGTGAGTGCATTCCATCTGAACTCGAGGCAGGCAAAGTACAGGCTCTATGTTACCTGGGATGGGACATTACTAGAACACACAGATACTCCCAACTACCTTGGTGTCGTGATGGACAGAACATTGACATACAAATATCATTGCGAAAAAACAAGCAAAAAAGTAGAAGCGCGAAATTCCCTAATAAGAAAGCTGTCCAACAGCAAATGGAGTGCCAGACATACCGTGGTCAGAGCTTCAGCCCAAGCTTTGTGCTTCTCAAATGCCGAATATACCTGCCCGGTATGGTGCAGATCCGCCCACGCAAAAAAGGGAGATATTGGCTAGAATGAAACATGCAGGATAGTGACAGGCTGCATGAAACGAACCCCCATAGAAAATCTTCACAGGGCCGCAGGTTTCACAAATCCTGACTCATGTAGGAAAGCCCATGAACATACCGAGAAGCTAAAACAAACCTTTGATGCCCGTCACTCACTCTTTGGCCTAGAGTGTGGCCCCAGCAGACTCAAATCCAGACGCCGTTTCCTAAGCTGCGCTTAGATGAGCCCCCCATCTAATATCCACCAACAGAGGACCCGCCAAGCGGCGTTTCTCGTGATTGGAAAACCTGGAGAATCCTTAACTGCATCAGAACTGGGGTGGCTCCTGTGAAATCTAATCTGATCAAATGGGGTTTGTTGGACGAAAATGACGACAAATGTGACTGTGGCACTCGACAGGACATGGAACATCTGCCTGGCCTGCCCCCACAGATGCACCCTCGACGATCTATGGCTGGCAAAAGAAGAAGCATTGGACATTGCCCAATACTGGGCAAACAATTGTAGTTTCAGGACACGAAAAAGTTAAAAGTAAGTCTGTGTTTCATCATCAATGTGAGAGTCCTAGGGTTACAATAAACCTGCCGTTGTGCATCGGAATCTAATACTGGACTCGAAGGAAAGGTTCCAAGCACACACTGTTTGAAGCGATACTCCCCCTGGACAGATGTCGGTATTATGGCTTTTGTATTCAAATCCGATTAAATTTCTGTGTTTCATGGTCAATGTGAAGGTCGGAGGGTACATTAAACCAGCGGTGGTGCATAGGAATCTAATACAGGTCTCCAACGAAAAGTTCCAACACAGAATGTATAAAGCGTTACTCGCCTGGCCAGAAGTCGGAATTGTGCCTTTTGTATTCAATCCCAAGGTTATATCTGTGTTTCATCGTCAATGTGAAAGTCATAGGGTTACAACAAACCAACTGAGGTGCATCGGAATCTCATAATGGTCTACCAGGAAATGTTCAAAGCACAGACTGTTTGAAGCGTTACTCCCCCTGGACAGAATCGGCATTGTGCCTTTCGTATTAAATGCCGATGCAATTTCTGTGTTTCATCGTCAATGGGAAAGTCCAAGGGTTACAGTAAACCTGCAATGGTGCATCGGAATCTACTACTGGACTCCCAGAAAAGGTTCCAACCACACACTGATATAAGCGTTATTCCCTCTGGACAGATGTCGGCGTTGTGCCTTATGTATTCAATCACGATGCAATTTCTGTGTTTCATCGTCTATGTGATGGTCCAAGGGTTACAGTAAACCTGCAGTGGTGCATCACAATATACTACTGGACTCCCAATAAAGTTTCCAACCACAGACTGTTTGGAATTGTGCCTTTTCATTCAATCCCGATACAATTTCTGTGTTTCATCGTCAATGTGAAGCTAAAAAGGATTACAGTAAACCTGTAGTCGTGTTCGGAATCTACTACTGGACTCCCAGAAAAGGTTCAAAGCACAGACTGTTTGAAAAGTTACTCCCCATGGACAGAATTCGGCATTGTGCCTTTCGTATTAAATGCCGATGCAATTTCTGTGTTTCATCGTCAATGAGAAAGTCCAAGGATTTCAGTAAACATTCCGTGTTCCATCGGAATCTAATACTGGTCTGCGAGGAAAGTAGCCGATACAGACTGTTTGAAGCGTTGCTCCCCCTGGACAGAATCGGCATTGTGCCTTTTGTACTCAATCGGGACGCAATTTCTGTGTTTCATCATCAGTTTGAAGGTCCAAGTTTTTCAGTAAACCTGCAGTGGTGCATCGTAACCTACTACTGGACTCCCAGAAAAGGTTCCTACCACACGCTGTATGAAGCAATACTCCCCCTAAGCAGATGTCGGCATTGTGCCTTTTGTATTCAATCACGACGCAATATCTGTTGTTCATCATCAATGTGAAGGTAAAAGGGTTACAGTATAACTGCAGTGGTACATCGGAATCTACTACTGGACTCCCAGAAAAGGTTCCAAGCGCAGACTGTTGAAACGTTCTCCCACTGGATAGAAGCCGTCATTGCGCCTTTTCATTCAATTATGATACAATTTCTGTTTTTCATCGCCAATGAGAAGCTAACAAGCGTTACAGAAACCTGCAGTGGTGCATCAGAATCCACTACTTGACTTCCTGGAAAGATTCATTTACATCTGCATCTACATTTACACTCCGCAAGCCACCCAACGGTGTGTGGCGGAGGGCACTTTACGTGCCACCGTCATTACCTCCCTTTTCTGTTCCAATCGCGTATGGTTCGCGGGAAGAACGACTGTCTGAAAGCCTCCGTACGCGCTCGAATCTCTCTAATTTTACATTCGTGATCTCCTCCGGAGGTATAAGTAGGGGAAGCAATATATTCGATACCTCATCCAGAAACGCACCCTCTCGAAACCTGGACAACAGGCTACACCGCGATGCATAGCGCCTCTCTTGCAGAGTCTGCCACTTGAGTTTGCTAAACATCTCTGTAACGCTATCATGGTTACCAAATAACCCTGTGACGAAATGCGCTGCTCTTCTTTGGATCTTCTCTATCTCCTCCGTCAACCCGATCTGGTACGGATCCCACACTGGTGAGCAATACTCAAGTATAGGTCGAACGAGTGTTTTGTAAGCCACCTCCTTTGTTGATGGACTACATTTTCTAAGGACTCTCCCAATGAATCTCAACCTGGCACCCGCCTTACCAACCATTAAATTTATATGATCATTCAACTTCAAACCGTTCCGCACGCATACTCCCAGATATTTTACAGAAGTAACTGCTACTAGTGTTTGTTCCGCTATCATATAATCATACAATAAAGGATCCTTCTTTCTATGTATTCGCAATACATTACATTTGTCTATGTTAAGGGTCAGTTACCACTCCCTGCACCAAGTGCCTATCGGCTGCACATCTTCCTGCATTTCGCTACAATTTTCTAATGCTGCAACTTCTCTGTATACTACAGCATCATCCGCGAAAAGCCGCATGGAACTTCCGACACTATCTACTAGGTCATTTATATATATTGTGAAAAGCAATGGTCCCATAACACTCCCCTGTGGCACGCCAGAGGTTACTTTAACGTCTGTAGACGTCTCCCCATTGATAACAACATGCTGTGTTCTGTTTGCTAAAAACTCTTCAATCCAGTCACACAGCTGGTCTGATATCCCGTAGGCTCTTACTTTGTCTATCAGGCGACAGTGCGGAACTGTATCGAACGCCTTCCGGAAGTCAAGGAAAATAGCATCTACCTGGGAGCCTGTATCTAATATTTTCTGGGACGCATGAACAAATAAAGCGAGTTGGGTCTCACACGATCGCTGTTTCCGGAATCCATGTTGATTCCTACAGAGTAGATTCTGGGTTTCCAAAAACGACAATATACGCAAGCAAAAAACATGTCCTAAAATTCTACAACAGATCGACGTCAGAGATATAGGTCTATAGTTTTGCGCATCTGCTCGGCGACCCTTCTTGAAGACTTTCACTACCTGTGCTCTTTTCCAATCATTTGGAACCTTCCGTTCCTCTAAAGACTTGCGGTACACAGCTGTTAGAAGGGGGGCAAGTTCTTTCACGTACTCTGTGTAGAATAGAATTGGTATCCCGTCAGGTCCAGTGGACTTTCCTCTGTTGAGTGATTCCAGTTGCTTTTCTATTCCTTGGACACTTATTTCGATGTCAGCCATTTTTTCGTT
This sequence comes from Schistocerca serialis cubense, assembly GCF_023864345.2. Classification (NCBI taxonomy): domain Eukaryota; kingdom Metazoa; phylum Arthropoda; class Insecta; order Orthoptera; family Acrididae; genus Schistocerca; species Schistocerca serialis. The sequence goes on along the minus strand of NC_064648.1, from coordinate 58,485,935 downwards.
TGTGCGAGGATTTAGAGAAGGAACTGCAGTGCGGTCATTCTCTGTGAAACAGCTTTGGAAAAAGGTGTTTAGTATTTCAGCTTTACGCGTGTCATCCTCTGTTTCAATGCCATCATCATCCCGGAGATGATGTTTCGAGCCACTTACTGATTTAACGTAAGACTAGAACTTCCTAGGATTTTCTGTCAAGTCGGTACATAGAATTTTACTTTCGAATTCACTGAACGCTTCACGCATAGCCCTCCTTACGCTAACTTTGACATCGTTTAGCTTCCGTTTGTCTGAGAGGTTTTGGCTGTGTTTACACTTGGAGTAAAGCTCTCTTTGCTTTCGCAGTAGTTTCCTAACTTTGTTGTTGAACCACGGTGGGTTTTTCCCGTCCCTCACAGTTTTATTCGGCACGTACCTGTCTAAAACGCATTTTACGATTGACTTGAACTTTTTCCATAAACACTCAACATAGTCAGTGTCGGAACAGAAGTTTTCGTTTTGATCTGTTAGGTAGTCTGAAATCTATTACTCTTGCTAAACAGATAAACCTTCCTCCCTTTTTTTATATTCCTATTAACTTCCATATCCAGGGATGCTGCAACGGCCTTATGATCACTGATTCCCTGTTCTGCACTTACAGAGTCGAAAAGTTCTGGTCTGTTTGTTATCAGTAGGTCCAAGATGTTATCTCCACGAGTCGGTTCTCTGTTTAATTGCTCGAGGTAATTTTCCGATAATGCACTCAATATAATGTCACTCGATGCTCTGTCGCTACCACCCGTCCTAAACATCTGAGTGTCCTAGTCTATATTTGATAAATTGAAATCTTCACCTAAGACTATAACATGCTGAGAAAATTTATGTGAAATGTATCCCAAATTTTACCTCAGTTGTTCTGCCACTAATGCTGCTGAGTCGGGAGGTCGGTAAAAGGAGCCAATTATTAACCTAGCTCGGTAGTTGAGTGTAACCTCCACCCATAATAATTGACAGGAATTATCCACTTCTACTTCACGATAAACTACTTCTAACAGCGACAAACATGCCACCACCAGTTACATGCAATCTATCCTTTCTAAACACCATCTGTGCCTTTGTAAAAATTTCGGCAGAATTTATCTCTGGTTTCAGCCAGCTTTCTGTACCGATAACGATTTCAGCTTCGGTGCTTTCTATCACCGCTTGAAGTTCCGGTACTTCACCAATGCAGCTGGGCGACAGTTTACAATTACAATACCGATTGCTGCTTGGCCCCCGCATGTCCTGACTTTGCCTCGCACCCTTTAAGGCTGCTGCCCTTTCTGTACTTGCCCGAGGCCATCCAACCTAAAAAATCGCCCAGTCCACGCCACACAACCCCTGCTACCCGTGTAGCCGTTTGCTGCGTGTAGTGGACTCCTGACCTATCCAGCGGAACCCGAAACCCCACCACCCTATGGCGCAAGTCGAGGAATCTGCAGCCCACATGGTCGCAGAACTGTGTCAGCCTCTGATTCAGACCCTCCACTCGGCTTTGTACCAAAGGTCCGCAGTCAGTCCTGTCGCCGATGCTGCAGATGGTGAGCTCAGCTTTCATCCTGCTAGCGAGACTGGCAGTCTTCACCAAATCAGATAGCCGCCGGAAGCCAGAGAGGATTTCCTCCGATCCATAGCGACACACATCATTGGTGCCGACATGAGCGACCACCTGCAGATGGGTGCACCCTGTACCCTTCATGGCATCCGGAAGGACCCTTTCCACATCTGGAATGACTCCCCCCGGTATGCACACGGAATGCACATTGGTTTTCTTCCCCTCTCTTGCTGCCATATCCCTAAGGGGCCCCATTATGCGCCTGACGTTGGAGCTCCCAACTACCAGTAAGCCCACCCTTTGTGACCACGTGGATATTGCAGTCTGAGGGGAAACCTCTGGAACAGGACAAGCAGCCATGTCCGGCCGAAGATCAGTATCAGCCTGAGACAGAGCCTGAGAGCAGTTTGTCAGACAAACTGGAGAGGCCTTCCGTTCAGCCCTCCGGAATGTCTTTTGCCCCCTGCCACACCTCGAGACGACCTCCCACTCTACCACAGGTGAGGGGTCAGCCTCAATGTGGGCAGTATCCCGGGCAGCCACAGTCGTAGTCCGATCGGGGGATGCGTGGGACGAGCTGGCCATCCCCGACAAACCCCCATCCGGGCCCCCACAGTGATGCCCATTGGCAACAGCCTCAAGCTGTGTGACCGAAGCCAACACTGCCTGAAGCTGGGAGCGAAGGGATGCCAACTCAGCCTGCATCTGAACTCAGCAGTTGCAGTCCCTATCCATGCTAAAAACTGTTGTGCAAAGAACGTCTGAATTAATCTACAGAGAGCACAAACAATTCGACACAAAATTTAAACGGTTATTAAAATACAAGACTGCCTAGTAAATGCAGTAATGCTGCTAATTGCGCACTGCTGACACACTGCTCGGCGGCGGAAGGAGACTACGCGATTTTACACTATTCAGGTACTAATACGTGATGCTACAACTCTCAAATACTACAATACGTCCGAAATTTATGAATTAAACAACGCAAATACCAAAAACACGCAAAGAAATTAAGAATTAAACTACGTAACAAATAAGTGAGCTGAGAGTATATGACTTGCTGCTGCAGCTGCTTATCCAATGGCGGCAGGGAGCATAGCTTACATTACTCCCCATGGACAGAATTCGGCATTGTGCCTTTTATATGCAATCTCGATGAAATTTCTGTGTTTCATCATCAATGTGAAGGTCCAAGAGTTACAGTAAACCATCCGTGTTGCATCGAAATCTAATACTTGTCTCCTAAGAAAGTATCCAAGACAGAGTGTTTGAAGTGTTACTCCCCTGGACAGAATTAGGCATAGTGACTTTGCATTCAGTCCCATTGCAATTTCTGTACTTCATCGTGAATGTTACGGTCGAAGGGTTACATTAAAGTTTCCACAATGCAACGGTGTCTAATTCTGGTCTCCCAAGAGAGGTTCAAAGCACAGACTATTTGAAGCGTTACTCCCCCTGGCCAGAAGTCGACATTGTGCCTTTTGCATTCAATCCTGATGCAATTTCTGTGTATCATCGTCAAAGTGAAGGTCCAAGAGTTACAGTAAACCTGCAGTGGTGCATCGGAATATACTAATTAATTTACAGGAAGGTTTCCGATCACAGACTGTTTGAGGTGTTGCTCCCTCTGGACATATGTCGGCATTGTGCCTTTTAGTTCAATCCCCATACAATTTCGGTGTTCCATCGTCAATGTGAAGCTAAAAAGGAATACAGTAAACTTGCAGTGGTGTATCGAAATCTACTACTAGACTCCCAGAAAAGGTTAAGACCACACACTATATTAAGCGTGACTCCTCCTGGATAGATGTCGCCATTGGCCTTTTTGTATTGAAACATGATCTAATTTCTGTTTTTCATCTTCAATGTGAAGGTAAAAGCGTTACAGTAAAACTGCAGTGGTGCATCGGAATCTACTACTGGACACCCAGAAAACGTTGTACTTTTTTTATTAGATCCCGAGGCAATATCTGTGTTTTGTCGTCAACGTGAAGATCGAGAAGTTTCAGTAAACCTCCCGTGATTCATCCAAATCTAATACTGGTCTCCCAGGGAAGGATCAATGTACAGACTGTTTAAAGCGGTACTCCCCCTGGACAAAATTTGGCGTTGTGTCTTTTATAATCAGACCCGATGAAATTTCTGTGCTTCATCGTCAATGGGAAGGTCCAAGTGTTACAGTAATACTGCAGTGGTGCATCGTAATCTGCTACTGGACTCCCAGAAAAGGTTCCAGCAACACACTGTAAGACGAGTTACTCCCCCTGGACAAATGTCGGCATTGTGCCTTTTGTATTCAATCACGATGGAATTCCTGTGTTTCATGGACAATGTGAAGGTCCAAGGGTTACAGTATCCTACCGTGATGCATAGGAATCTAATACTGGTCTCCCTGGGAAAGTTCCAACACAGAATGTCTGAAGCGTTACTCCCCTGGACTAAAGTTGGTGTTGCGCCTTTTGTATTCAATCGCGATTCAATTTCCTTGTTTCGTCGTCAATGTGAAGGTCGAAGCCTTACATTAAACCTTCCACAATGCATCGGTATCTAATTCTGGACTCCTAGGAAGGGTTCAAAACACAGACAGTTTGAAGCGTTACTCTCCCTAATCATAGGTCGACATTGTGCCTTTTGCATTTAATCCTGATGCAATTTCTGTGTTTCATCGGCAATGTGAAGGTTTAAGGGTTACAGTATACCTGCAGTGGTGAATCGGAATCTAATACTGGACTCCCAGAAAAGGTTCCATGCACAGACTGTTTGAAGCGTTTCTCCCCCTGCACTGAAGTTGGCATTGTGCTTCTTGTATTCAATAACGAGGCAATTTCTGTGTTTTATCGTCAATGTGAAGGTCGAAGAGTTTCCGTAAACCTTCCGTGGTTCATCGGAATCTAATACTGCTCTCCCAGGGAATGTTCAAAGAACAGACTGTTTAAAGCGTTACTCCCCCTGGACAGAAGTCGGTATTGTATCTTTGATATTCAGTCCCGATGAAAATTCTGTGTTTCATCGTCAATGGGAAGGTCCAAGAGTTACAGTAAATCTGCAGTGGTGCATCGGAATCTGCTACTGGACTACCAGAAAAGTTCCAACAATACACTGTATGAAGAGTTACTCCCCCTGGAGAACTGTCGGCATTGTGCCTTTTGTATTCAATCCCGATGCATTATCCTTGTCTCATCATTAATATGAAGGTCGAAGGCTTACATTAAACATTCCATAGTGCATCGTAATCTAATACTGGTCTCCCAAGAAATATTGAAAGCACAGACAGTTTGAAGCGTTACTCTTCCTGGTCAGAAGAAGGCATTCAGCTTTTTGTATTCAATTCCGATGCATTTCTGTGTTTCAACGTCAATGGGAATGCTCTGGGGTTACAATAAACATGCCGTGTTGCATAGGAATTTAATAATGATGTCCCTGGAAATGTTCAAAGCACAGTGTTTGATGCGTTACTCCCTCTGGACAGAATCGGCATCGTGCCTTTAGTATTCTATCGCGGTGCAATTTCTGAGTTTCTTCGTCAATGTAAACGTCCAAGGGTTATATTAAACCTTCCGTGTTGCATCGGAATCTAATACTGGTCTCCCAGGAAAGTATCCAACACAGACTGTTTGAAGCGTTACTCCACCTGGACAGAATCGGCATTGTGCCTTTAGTATTCTATCGCGATGCAATTTCTGTGTTTCTCCGTCAATGTGAAGGTCCAAATATTTCGGTAAACCTGCAGTGGTTCATCGGAATATACTACTGTACTCCCAGAAAAGGTTCCAACCACTCACTGTATGAAGCGTTACTCCCCCTGGACAGATGTCGGCATTGGTGTTTTGTGTTCAATCATGATGCAATTTATATGTTTCATGGTCAATAAGAAGGTAAAAGACGTTACAGTAAACCTACAGTGGTGCATCGGTATATACTACTGGACTCCCTGGTAAGGTTCCGACCACACACTGATTGCAGTGTTACTACCTCTGGAAAGTCCGCCCCAGTAGCTGAGTGGTCAGCGTGACGGATTGCCGTCCTCTGGGCCCGGGTTCGATTCCCGGCTGGGTCGGAGATTTTCTCCGCTCAGGGACTGGGTGTTGTGTTGTGTTCATCATCATTTCATCCCCATCCGGCGTGCAGGTCGCCCAATGTGGCGCCGAATGTAATAAGACCTGCGATATGGCGGCCGGACCTGCCCCGCGAGGGGCCTCCCGGCCAATGACGCCAAACGCTCATTTCCATTTCCTCTGGAAAGATGTCGCCATTGTGCCTTTTGTATTCAATCCCAATGCAGTTTCTGTGTTTCATCGTCAATGTGAAATTCCTTGGGTTACAGTAAAATTGCCGTAATGCATCGGAATCTAATACTTGTCTCCCAGGTAAGGTTCGAAGCACAGACTCTTTGAGGAGTTTCTCTGACTCTACAGATGTCTTCATTGTGCCTTTTGTATTCAGTCGCGTTGCAATTTCTGTGTTTCATCGTCAGTGTGAAGGTCCAACGGTTACATAACATTCCGTGTTGCATCGGAATCTAATACTGGTCTCACAGGAAGGTATCTGACACAGACTGTTTGAAGCGTTACTCCTCTTGACAGAAGTTGGCATTGCGCCCTTTGTATTTAATCCAGATGCCATTTCCGTTTTTCATCGTCAATGTTGTAAAGTAGGCTGTTTAGATTTTTATATTGGTAACGCCACGTAGCGCTCTGTATGGCAATCATTCGCTGTGCTGTGTGCAGTCTATTGCTGGGTGGCATTGTTGTAATATTCGCTGTTGTAGTGTTGGGCTGTTGGCTGTTAACAGCCCATAGCGTTTCGCAGTTTGAGGTGAGCTGCCATCAATGGTGGATGTTGGGAGAGAGATGGCGGAATTTTGAGAGTGGACGATCTGGACATGTGTCCACCAGAAAGAGTAAATTTGTAATATTGGATATCATGGACGGATATATATATTATGACTTTTGAACACTATTAAGGTAAATACATTGTTTGTTCTCTAACAAAATCTTTCGTTTGCTAACTAGGCCTATCAGTAGTTAGAGCCTTCAGTAGTGAGAATCTTTCATTTAGCTGGCAGTAGTGGCGCTCGCTGTATTGCAGTAATTCGAGTAACGAAGATTTTTGTAAGGTAAGTGATTTGTGAAAGGTTCTCTTGTAGGGATTATTGGAAGTCAGATTGCGTTGCGCTGAAAGTATTTTGCGTCAGTTTAGTGTTGATCAGAACAGGTAAAGAGCGAAATGTCTGAGTACATTCAGTTCTGCTCAGCTGTTTGAAAATCAAATAACGTAGGGGCTTACCAGCACAGTAATTCATTAATTTTTCTAAGGGGAAGTTTCATATGTCGACCCTTAGCCGGGGATAACTCACTGGAATCTTCTGATTTTTTTCTTGTAGTTTTAGTAATTAGTGTAGCTATTGTTTATTGCTAGCGAGTAATTGTAGAGAGAATCTTCTTTGTAGTTGTAGTTTTTCATTGTTGTACAGTAAAACACTTGTGGCATGCATGTAGATTTGCACCAAGTATTCTGCAGCTGCGCTTGCAATTAACTAGATATTATTTTCAGTGCTATGTTAATGTGTTTTCTTATTTTACTCTTCCAATTCTGCTTTTCTGTGTTATCGTGTGAAACATAGTGACAATTATGGCGTGTGAAAAACGAAATACTAGGCTCCAAAGTAAACTGAGAAATGACAGTGAAGACGAAAGCAGTGTGTTAGCGCCACCGATTAATGAATTAACTAATGTTCAAAGTAGTAATTTGGTAATTGTGCATAGGGAAATGTAGCGGGCAGCAAATAATGGTGTTGACAGTGAAACAATTAGTGCACAGGGAAGCATTATCGATCTATCGGTCGGCAACAGTTCGCCTCAGGAATCCGAAATGACAGGACACAATCTTGCAAATATTGTAGATTCAGTTTTTGCGTCCTCACCGTTTTCTCAAATAAGTCAAGACACATTTTCTGCTCGTCAAAATGTGAATGTTGCTGGTGCAAATGCACTGCCGAAAAGCATAGAGGAACAGATTCCAGACACTAATACATTATTATTGCAATTAATGCAACAAATGAAACAAAATCAGAGACAAACACAGCAACAGCTTCAAAAGTTAGACACCACGCTTGAACAAACACATGAAGGTTTAACTGCTGGGTTACATAACATCGAATCGAAATGTCAAAAAATCTGTAATGAGGTAAAAACACAAATTTTTGAGCATTTCCAACCTATTTTTTCGCGTCATGAAAATGCATTACAGAATCACGAAGCAGCCATAAAAGAACTGCAAACTATTGTTTATGAAAATCACGACACCTTGCAAGCTAAGATTGACTCAGTTGCATCTACCGATTCGGTTATGCAACTTGCAAAAACTCAGGAAGACTTAAAGGACAGAGTAGATACGATTTCAACACAAATGGACACTCTGAAACTTGGTTCAGAAAAAGACACTCAGGAAATAAGTTCACTATTGGATAAAGTAGCCGAACTTTCGGATCTGCTCACTAACTTATCTACAAAGGTAGATGATGATCTGAATGATACAAGATCTGTAGCCTTCACTGACACAGACGATTATGAACAAATCAGAAAATTCAAACAACATCAAAATCAAATCAATACACAGTACAAAAGAGAAATCCGGGAAGTACGAGATCAGTTGACACAGTTAATACAAGAATCACATATTTCAGAGGAGACTCGCACTCCACGGGAAGAGGGACTTAGAAATACGGAAAAGTCACGAAATAGTAACACAGGGCATTTCGAAAATTATGAAAGAAGTTGGCAAGGCGCACTGAATTTTGAGATTGAACCACCGAAACGGAGTAACAATGACCGATATGCGACTCGCCGACATGATGATTTTGACTATAAATTGTTCATTACTACACGTAAATTCAGAACATTTAAGAATTCTGGCAACGACATTCATCCACAAGCATGGCTTCATCAATTCTCTCATTGTTTTCCTCCCAACTGGTCATTGGAGCACATTAGAGAATGAACCAGCTGTAAGAATGCGATCGGTCATTCACGAAACATTTCGAGCAATCGGAATTTTCCAAGACATGTTACATAAGAGTCAGTATCTTTCAAACCCATACAGCCCCTTAGAACTCATCCGCATTTGCTTAATCAGATTGCTTGAACATTTACGACACATTATTTTGGCAGGACGTTGCAAAGACGACATTGAAGCTTTTCAGGGACTCTTACAAGAATTGGAAATTGACACTGACAATCGTGGGACACGAAAACAGGAACACAACAATTAAAGGTCACATCCATCACAATTCCGCGATGACAGAAAAAATAAATGGACACGACAAGGCTATTCTTACAACGTAAATCGTGATCAAAACAGACACCACCCGTTTAACAACTGTTGGCAGGGTAGTAATAGTTACAGAGAAAGATCGCATTTCCGTAGTAATGAATATGACAGAGAGAACCATAGAAACAGACAATATGGCAACCAAAACAATTATTATCAAGGGAGACAGAATAACTTCAGACGCAACGGTCCACTGCGCAGTTGCGATTCAGGGAGAAATTCCCCACCATGTGACCAACAGGAAGGAAACTATGAATCTATGGAATCTACCGACATGACGACAGACGATATAATCTTAACGACAGACCTGAATTGCATCAGAACTGGTGGGATTCAAACAGGGCAGGGCCCTCTCGACAAAGTGAATTTGCAGAAGTTAGGTCTCCTAATCCTAACGATGCGCGCCAACAAAGAGACGGACAATGACTCGCACCGCAGGCAGCCACGTGCACCGGCTGGCTAAGAGAAAAATGACATAGACGCTAACCCTCAGAAAAATTCCAGTATTCTTTACCGACGTATACCGCATGATAATTGTGTTCAAGTTGATCTGCTGCGTACTGAGGAAAGGTAAAAGATTACACCACATTTCACATGTAAAACCGCATATTGAGAGATAACCTGCATTTTAACTTAGTCTTTGCTATAAAATTTTTCACTTCACGTTACTAGTATGCTTTGCCACACATAGAAACTGTTAACATGCAACAATGATTTAAAGTTAACTATCCAGTCAAGAAACTGGGCAACTTATTTAGAGAAGTATTACAAATGCGTTGTTATAGTGAACTGACGACAGTGTTATTGTGTGTGTACATTCTTGCTTGTTAGTTGCACGATTACGTTACGACTATAAGGCTTACATACTTAGAACATATACTGGTACTGTTAATGAGATTTTAATGTAACACTTTGAGTTACTTGAAAATACATTCTGGATTTAAAGTGCTTTCTGAGAGATACCAGATGACACAGTGGTTAGTTTATTTGACAGCTACACGACTATATCACGACGCTACTAATGTGTGACAAAATTTACATTGTTGCTTTTGCGGTGTATCTGTTTTATATCTGCACAGTTTTTCTGAATTCTTCTGGAAAGTAAAACATGTTTTAGTAGTAACTTTTGTGGTTCAGCTACAATGAGACAGCCTTTTCCGTATCACAACAATACGTTGCTGTACAGTAGTTTCTTCATCACAGCAATAAGCATAATAACTACGATATTTATATGCAAAGCATTTCACTTTTGTTTATGATGAGGTGAGTACATTGACTTCAGCAGAACTTTGCTTACAGAGGACGATAACTACGACACTTCCACAGAATTATCTTACAGCAAGACGCACATTTAGCGCTGCTGGACACGCATTTGAGTGATTAATTTTGTACTTAAAACATTTACTTTTAAATATTTTTGAATTACAAAGAGTTTTCTGTGATACATTTCATTCCATTGCTGTAATCTGTAACACCTGAGGGTATAATTACATTAATCCTCAGGGGTGGTAAACGCCTACTTTGTGTACCATGTGTCTGGCAAGCCCAAGGATACCTAGCTAATATGGTATTTGCTTATACAACTTCACACATCGGTACCATATTTCTCTGACACATAAATTACACAGCTATCTGATCATTTAACTGAGAGAGACAAACATTTACTTTACTACATCAGTGACAGATGGTTATGTAATTACACTGTTGGATAACTTCACACTTATGAAATTGTATTTGCCTGTACTTTGTGAACTGTTCATATTTTTTCGGAACCATTGTGATACTATGAGAGCTTTGAATGATGTATTTGATACGGGATCATGATTTTTAAAGTACGATTGAGGTAGATGACACTATTGAAATGATCAGAGAATTTTTTTAGGTTTTTAAATTATTGCGGAAAGCTACGACGTTTTTGAGATTTGGCTGAGCTTTTATGATGTTATTATTACGATGACAATGTGTATTGTGCTGTTGAGGTACGTTTATGATCAATAAGCAGATGCTATATGAGGAATTCGATTATGCTACGTATTTATTATGATGAAATATTGAAGAAGTGTTGACGAATATGTATATGTTTAATATGATAAGGAATAAGGAGTAGTGGTTAGGGACTCTGATTTGTGAAAAGGATGTTGGAAATCATGAATCGTACTTTAAGAGTTATGAAATGTGTGTACGTATGTGAATGTTAGTTACCACAATGCTGACAAAACTTTATGGACACTGTTATATTTATAGGATTTTGTTTCTACACATTTGCAAGGCAAATTCTCGACCTGTGAAATTTTTTACATGAGACTGTCACTGTAGTGCAAACTGCTGTCGTAAATATTTCGGTAAGAAAGCTAAGTGACCTTGATGTATTGCATTGTAGGCGCCATGCTATGCGACAGTTGCCTGGAAAAAAAAAAAGCCGTGCCTTTCAGAGGCACAACAAATAAAGGAGAGGCCATTAACCTCGCTATTGTCATTCCTTTCTAGAAAGCATTGCAAATACGACACACTCATTGTTTGGAAAGATACTTACATCTGCACACCTGATTATGACAAGCGTCTTTCTATGAGAGTTGAGAGAATTTCTACTAACTTGTGAAATGCCACATGACTATTGAATGATATTTTTGAGTTTTACTTTGTACATAGTTGCTTATTTCATTTGATATCTGGTTTCCAGCTGTGTTGCAGCATTGGTTTTATAAAATAAAATTAAATGCATTTCGTAATGTGAACACTTTCTGTCAACAGAACTATTAAATAATAATTTTATGATTCACATTCTTCGAAAAAGGAGCACTTGGAAAGGAAAGAACAATAAGAAGGGACTAATAACAGTAACTGCATACATAATTTTCTTTTAAGTAGTTGGTAATATTTTTGTAGGATAAGTTTTTGTGGTGCACCACTTTAATTACATAGACATTAAGATGTGAATATAAATTTCCCTTATCTGCATTGTTGTCTTTACTGTACTATTTTTTCTGCTTGTAGGTTTGTCATGTTTAGATATAAGTTATTACAATTGCTGCTGCTGTTTGCCAAGCATAGTGCTACTGAATTTCACTTTCTATTACTCTGTTAAGCCAGTTTTACTACTGATTTATTTTTCTTATTTGCTGCACATTGCCTTATATTAGTTGTAATGTTGCATTTGCTTTGCTAATTTAGATATACTGCTGCTTGCTTTGCCAATTTCCATTTTTTTGTCATTGCTGTTTGTGTTAATTGTTTGTGCTGCTGCATTGCCTCGTCCCTTAGTTTAGCATCTGAGCTCAGTAGATTTAAGTAAGCTTAAGATGGGGTAGGCTATATAAGAGAACGAGTTGTGATGAACTGGAAGAAATGCATTGAGAAGCTATAATAAAATGGTTTGGGCAAAAAAGTATTTTGAAAGAGGATATGAACAAAAAAGTAGGGTTTAGGGACAACAGGTTTAGGTAAGATTTTCTTGGGAATAAATGATGAGGTAAGGTAAAGGAAAATAGATAATGAGGTAAGAAATATGTGAACATATAAATACAGAAAGCATGCTTGGATAGGATTTTTTTGGTGGAAACAAATGTTGAAACAAGACGAAAGATCTATGGAATGAAGTTTTGGGTTGGACTGCAGTACCAAATGTTACACTGAAAACAAACCCTATGCTTTCCTCCTGTGTTATTCTGCTATGTGTTTGTGTACTCTTGTGTATTTGTGTTTTTCCTGTCTTTATGTGTTTAGCTAATAAGATATATGTTGTAGAATTTTTCTAGTACTAAACTACATTCACTATGATGAGGAATACTGTCATCCTCAAATATAACTTGCATTAATAATATGTTATTTACTTTGTAAAGATGTTTAAACATTATTAATTCTGTTCTGTTTCAATTCTCATGTGTGAAATTAATGTTTCAAAAACCATTCTCATTATTTTATTTCTTTACTTATGTCATAAATCCTATAAAACTAATGTACATGTTTATTTCTATTGTTTTGTAAAGCCTGTACTACTAGAAATGTTATCTGTGTTATTATGTTATTTAATGATGTAGTTTGTACCTTTGTTATTGTATTCTCATGTTACAAAATTGTAATTGACACCAGTTTATCAAATTAAGTAACTTGTAAGCACTCATTTCACTGCACACATTTCTGTTGGTCATAGTGTATGCACAATATGTGAAAAAAAAGAGGACTGTTAGTGTTTGCACATGTGTTAATAATTCAGCAAGGGACTGGTTAACAGCATTGCTGGTTCTAAGGACAGTTCCAAAAACTTTGTGAGTGCCCAAGTGGTGGTTTATGGACTTGCTATATTTCGGCAAGACTCTTTGATGGTGATTATGCACCTGCACAGTCGCAACAGATGGCTGCTGGCCGCCTCTACAAGGACTACAGTGGGTCTGCATCTTTGATAGCTCACCAATACCATTATTTCTACAAGGAATACAGTGGGTCTGCACCTCTGGTGACCCACCAATACTGTAATCTCTAACAGGACTACAGTGTTCTGCTCTGTGATGACCTACCTACCAATATTCTTCAAAACTTCGACTGACTCTGCTGTGGGTTTGCTCTGTTGTGGTCCATTACCTGTCTGCATGTCAAGAGTCAGCACTGCCTTTCCGTTGGAAGGACAACACTACTTAGTCAAGACTGCATGGAAATCCACTACTTCCGTGTGCATTTCCTTTTACTGCTCAGACTTTGAGAAAAAAAAACTGCAATTTTACTGTGATGAATGATAAGGACTGTCTTCATGGACTGTGAGAAAATTTTAGCTTTTGACCAACATTGTATCAATAAGTGTGTGCATTGGATATCTTTGTTATTGTAATTGTGAAAAAATTTTAACAAATATGTATTGGCCAGTGCCCAAAACAATTTGTAAATTTTTTTGTGGGGAGCATGGAGACTATGTAAAGTAGGCTGTTTAGGTTTTTATATTGGTAACGCCACGTGGCGCTCTGTATGAAAGTCACTGGCTGTGCTGTGTGCAGTCTGTGGCTGGGTGGCATTGTCGTAATATTCGCTATTGTAGTGTTGGGCTGTTGGCTGTTAACAGCCCGTAGCGTTTCGCAGTTGGAGGTGAGCTGCGAGCAGTGGTGGATGTTGGGAGAGAGATGGCGGAATTTTGAGAGCGGACGACCTGGACGTGTGTCCACCAGAAAGAGTAAATTTGTAATATTGGATATCAAGGACAGATATCTATATTATGACTTTTGAACAATATTAAGGTAAATACATTGTTTGTTCTCTAACAAAATCTTTCATTTGCTAACTAGGCCCATCAGTAGTTAGTGCCTCCAGTAGTTAGAATCTTTTATTTAGCTGGCAGTAGTGGCGCTCGCTATATTGCAGTAGTTCGAGTAACGAAGATTTTTGTGAGGTAAGTGATTTGTGAAAGGTATAGGTTAATGTTAGTCAGGGCCATTCTTGTGTAGGGATTATTGAATGTCAGATTTGGTTGCGCTAAAAATATTTTGTGTCAGTTTAGTGTTGATCAGAATAGGTAAAGAGCGAAATGTCTGAGTACGATCAGTTCTACTCAGCTGTTTGAAAATCAAATAACGTAGAGGCTTACCAACACAGTAATTCATTAATTTTTCTAAGGGGACTTTTCAATATGAAGGTATAAGGCTTACATTAAACCTTCCGTAGTGCATCGTAATCCAATACTGGTCCCCCAAGAAAGGTTCAAAGCACAGACAGTTTGAAGCGTTACCCTTCCTGGTCAGAAGTAGGCATTGAGCCTTTTGTATTCAATCCCGATGCAATTCTGTGTTTCAACGTCAATGGGAAGGTCGAGGGGGTTACAATAAACCTGCCGTGTTGCATAGGAATTTAATAATGATGTCCTTGGAAATGATCCAAGTACAGACTGATTGACGCGTTACTCCCTCTGGACAGATGCCGACATTGTGCCTTTTCGTTCTGTCCCTGTAGAATTTCGGTGTTCCATCGTCAATGTGAAGCAAAAAAAATGGCACAGTAAACTTCCAGTGCTAAATCGGAATCTACTCCTGGACTCCCAGGTAAGGTTCAAAGAGCAAACTGTTTGAAACGTTACTCCCCATGGACAGAAGTCAGTATTGTGCCATTTATATCCAATCGCGATGAAATTTCTGTGTTTCATCGTCAATGTGCAGGTGAAACCGTTACAGTAAAACGGCAGTGATGCATCGGAAACCACTACTGGACTCCCAGGGAAGTTTAAAAACGAAGACTGTGAAAGGTCTCTGTTGGATTCCTTTCATGTTCGATTTCTTAAATCTGTTGTCATTTATGGAATAAATTCCTCTCCTAAATTTACTGTGGCGTTTCTGACTATCTGGGAGGTGACTGAGTAGTGGAACGTGTTACTTTTACACATAAACAAGAACGATCTGTCACACTACTACACTTTAAAACACAGTTTATATGTAATTCATGTCACACAGTCTCATACGGAACCTACATCCGCTTTCTTTTATATACTGTATATGATAAGATACTGTCATCCCCCTTCCCTTCTGTGTGAGAGTATGAATGAGCAAATGTATTTGTAGTTGCATGCTTGAGGGTAGCAGACAAGCCTGTCTGCTAGAGAATAGTAGGACCAACGTCGGAACAGGTAGCTACACTTCCTAAAAGCAAAGAGGTTTCTATCCTTAGTATGGTTCTGTCCGTCCGTTGTCATGTTGGTATAGGAAGCTGCCCCTCTGGCCCCTTCCGTTGGTCTTTGTGAGCCACCCTCAGGAAGCACGCTCCGTAGTAGGCAGTTGCAGTCTGGCGGTGGCGAGCGTCTGAAGTGGTAAGATCTCCGGCTAAGCGCGTGTCTGCTAAGTCCATAGGACAATGGATTTGTTAAGTTCAGCCTAACTGAAAATTTAATCATCTTTATTTCGGGTTTAGCTCTAAAATATCTAAGGTTATCTTAAATTGCAGCATAGTGTAATTCTCGTGTGAAGTTCATATTAGTTTCCGGTTGTTGCTTTGTTACTACTTTGTGAGTAAAGTGGAACCACGTGTTGATCAGTAACTCTAACTAAGTTCATCAATCTTAAATGTGAATGCTTGTGTGATTATAACGTCTCGGCTTGACAATATTTTACAATATAGCAACTTTTCTTTATGCTTTTCTTTATGTTCAACCCACGTGGAGTGTACTTTGCGAGACCAGTACCACGTGCTTATATAACTGTTTGACCCATCAGGTTAATAATAAGACGTTAGTAACCAGTTCAAGGTTTTTCTTTTGTCAATTGCTTTTCGATCGAATTTATTTTAATTATCAAAATTACTGTGGAGTTATACGCTTTCTGTAAACCAAGTTGACCACGTGGAGCATGTGGTGTAATCATCAAAGTAGCCTTCAGCTATTCCTTTTGGGAAGATTTTACAAAGAGTTAATATGAATTTAGTATACCAGTGTGTGGTAATTACATGACGGACAGGATTGTGTTACAAACGTAATTTCTTTGGGTGAAAACTGAATCTGTTGGTTGTGGTTAATTTCTTCTTGCTTATGTTTCAACGTTCTTTGGGTGTTGTTTTGTGAATGCAGGGTTGTATGCAGTCTCCCAATCTTGGCTCCATATTTGATGTGTTCCGTAAGATTACAATCTCACATTTTTCAATCGTAAATAAGGCACCAGCTCAGTTATAACTCACGTATAATATGCTGAAATTTCAATGAACAATCTTAAAATAAATTTCCAAATATAAACTGATTTCTTTCTTTTTATTTAAATTCTCTTTTTATATATATATATATATATTACCGGTTTTGTATGACTATTAAAAGATTATCATTAATGTTAGTCTGCTTGGTAAACCTAGACTAAATATCTGATGAAACAGTTGCCCAGTAATCCACGGTTAACGTCCCCAGACAGATCACGGCTTTTAACCCACTTTTATTCTACTATTAGCACCCGATTACAGCATAGCAAATTCATGTAGCAATATTACACATGGCGACCCTGTTCTGTGATTCCGCTAGACTCTGAAATTTCTGAGACGTTAGATTGCAAGCGTTGTATAATCTTAATTTTTTTTCCCTACAGCGCTCAAACAACTTCTGCGTTGTTTCTGAGGAGACTTTCTAAAGATTCACTGCGTTGTTGAGCGGCGTTGTGTTGTTTGTCTTGTTGTTTTGTTTTCTATATTTGTGTGTTTTATATGTGTGTGTGGTTTTTTTTTCTCGCTTGTAAATTCCACTGTTTCGATCAAAGATAAAAATTTGTTTTGCGTGTGAAAAAGTGAGTACTAGGTTGGGTACCTTTCGTGTAACTGTCGAAATTTTTGGGGGATACCTTTACTGTGATTAGTGTGTTGCGTACTGGGTATAAATTGAACTAATGCAGACACGTAACCAAACTAAAAGTAAGCGGTCCGACAACTTAAGCAACATGGACCAAGGGGATAATTTGATTTCGAATGTTAACGCGTTGGGCGGTTCCGAAAATGCAATGGGAAATACTTCAGACAAAATGCAGAACAGCACGAATGGGCTCACATCAGAGCCACAAATTAATTTGCCTCCTACTAACCAAAATGATTTGGCAGAACTCATGAAAGCCTTATTGCAACAAAATAAAGAAAACGCACAGAAATCTGAAAAATCGATCCGCGAGTTAGGGGAACAAATGACGCAGAAATCTGAAAAATCGATCCGAGAGCTAGGCGAACAAATGACGCAGAAATCAGAAAAATCGTTCCGAGAACAAAAAGAATCATCCGAAAAATCGATCCGCGAGCTAGGCGAACAAATAGACGAAAAACTAATCCAGCAGACAAATAAAGTCGACAAGTCGATGCAGAGAGTGTCCGATGATATCTCACAAAGAATAAACAATCTGGCAAGTGAAATAAAAACTGATATTATGAAAGAATTAGGCCGTACATTTGAACAAATCGATGATCGTCTGCAAGCCTTAGAACAGAGCAAGCGGAGTCGCGATGCCGAATCTAACGAAAGCGAAAAACGGCTACTTAGGAATTTCCAAGAGCTGAGGGAAGAATGCCAAAGGGAACACCAGCAGATACTCTCGAGGATCCAAGAGGTGGAAACGCATTGTCCCACGTCCGTTAGCAACACAATAGCGGACAACAGTTTAGCGATCCACGCGTTGGAACAGCAAGTAGAACAATTGAAGCAGACTGGGGCGGAGGACAAGAGACAAATAGATGATAAGATTGCGGCATTAGCGGACATTGTAGGCAGGATGAAGCTGACGGAAAGCGAGAACAATACTACACTGGTAGCGGCTGCAGAGACCGAAGAAGTGCGTTCGCTTCTGAGATTTCAGAAGGGACAATTCGAAGTGAACAGGCAACACAAGGCTGTAACAGGCGAATTACAAGAACGCGTGGCGCATCTGGAAAACCGCATGGCGTGTGATTCCGAACTCGCCAATAGCACTAAAAATAGCCGTAGGAACAGTGCAGAGAGGGACTCTGGCCACGAGGGAGATTTTGACGACAGGGAAGAATGTAATTTGAGGGGCAGACATGAGAAAAATAGAAACATTCAAGGGCCTCGACAGGAGGAAATGCGGGGATTTGATTTCAAACATTTCCTTACGGTAAGAAAGTTTGAGATATTCCGAAATTCGCAAAAAGGAATACATCCACGAGCATGGCTCGAGCAATTTGAGTTCTGTCTTCCTCCCGACTGGGCAAGTTCACATAAGATAGAATATATGTGTGGCTATTTGGAAGGCGAACCGGCGATTCGCATGAGGTCGGCAGCGCGTCACTGCAACTCCACTCGGGAGTTTCGACAAGCCTTTCTCTCCGCCTATTGGTCGGAAGCGGCACAAGACAGGGTCAAACATGGCATAATTATGCTGCCAAATTTGAACCAGTCTGGTTTCGGCAGCCCTGCACGCCTATTCGACCACATGCTGCAGGCAAATCAATTTTTATACGACCCATACGGGCCTGCGGAACTAATTAGGATATGCATCACCAAATTGCCGATACACTTGCGGCACGTCATTCTTGCGGGACGATCCAAAGAGGACGTGGAAACGTTTAAAACACTTCTCCAAGAGTTGGAATATAATACAGCAGAATGCCCGCCTAATCAGGCACAAAGTTATTGCGGGGCACAGCAGCGCGACCGCAGTCGTGGCCGTATTACTAATCAACGGTGTGACTGGTCGTCGCGACGCGAACGGAACAATAATCGGGACCGGCCGTATAGAAACTGGGGTAACAGTCGCGAACACAGGTGGAACAACAGAAATGATCGAGGACGTGGACAGGATCGTGAACGCTACAGGTACGGCAACCAGAATCGATACTACGATGAACACGGTGGGAGTAGGACTGTAGGCGGAGCACCTCATGATGTTGAAATTCGGCCGGCTAACCCTAGACATAATCCAGCAAATAGAAATGAGCGAAACCGGCGATGAATAACGATCAGCGCAGAAGGCGCCCAATCGGAACAAATGAGCGACATGGCAAATGTGTAGAAAGGACAGTGAGAAGTAGAGAGGACGGTGAGGAGAAAGAATTGATTAGTTTAAATTTGTGACGTATGCATTTTGAATAATATGTTGGTAAAAATTAATGATAAAGATGTTTTTATGTGATTGATTGAAGTGATGTTGTTAATTTGTTTTCTTTCCTTGTGCAATTAGGATTTAGTTTGATTCAAACGTAAAGATAAAAGGTTTCCTTGTGAACGAGTGAAATGCTGTTTTTTTTTGTGTGTGTAAATTGAAAAGAGCCGCTCCTGAGAGAAGCAATATCTGCGTTGAATTAATGCAAAACTCAGGGGAATATCCGATCTGTGGGTATTATGGGTCTGGCAAACCCAGGTCCCCAGCTGTTAGTAGCCTTGTTTCCGATTTTCTGCTTTCAGTGCTACTATCTATCTATTACTATTCTATATCTGTCAGTATAAATGAGGATCTCTTACTATAGTATGCGTGCTGTATGAATATTTTAAGACAGGAGAACTCTGACACAGTGCTCATTGTTTGCTAACTAACTGAAATATAATAGAGTGATTAAATTAATGCCACATAGTTATGTTAATTCTACAAATTATTAGTTTTATAAGATATAGAATTTTTTTTGCGATAACCACTTTGTAAAACATGTTTTTTCTCTTATCATTTTTTTGCTTTTGCGGATTGTGCATTGTAATGTACTGCTTTATAATACCGATGTTATTTGATGTTCGTTTTTTAATTGCTGTGGCATCTTTGCAATTTTCATAAATTTTACTTGTTAATAAACAGTCATAAAATTTGCCTGTGATCAGTTGGCTCTTGCAATGAGCAAATACTGGTGAACTCCATAAGGGTAACAACCAGAAATTGTTTTCATATTAATGACGCAGGAACCATTGTTTTTACTTGCTGACCGAATTAGGTCTACACTATCTTTTAAATAGGTGTCACAGACTGTGTTCTTTTTTTTCTGTTTGAAATTAGTAGATTTTAAAGATTTGTTGAAATTGTTGTGTTTTAGCAAGTAGCTGGTGACCTTTTGCCTTTTCTTTACACTTTTGGTTTCAGTAGGGTGTGAGAAGCCTGCTTGGGAATGTCCTAGCATGGCCAGAAAATTCCCTGCACAGTCTTTTCCCGGTGCGTTGGGGTTATGAAAGATCTCTGTTGGATTCCTTTCATGTTCGATTTCTTAAATCTGTTGCCATTTATGGAATAAATTCCTCTCCTAAATTTACTGTGGCGTTTCTGACTATCTGGGAGGTGACTGAGTAGTGGAACGTGTTACTTTTACACATAAACAAGAACGATCTGTCACACTACTACACTTTAAAACACAGTTTATATGTAATTCATGTCACACAGTCTCATACGGAACCTACATCCGCTTTCTTTTATATACTGTATATGATAAGATACTGTCATCCCCCTTCCCTTCTGTGTGAGAGTATGAATGAGCAAATGTATTTGTAGTTGCATGCTTGAGGGTAGCAGACAAGCCTGTCTGCTAGAGAACAGTAGGACCAACGTCGGAACAGGTAGCTACGCTTCCTAAAAGCAAAGAGGTTTCTATCCTTAGTATGGTTCTGTCCGTCCGTTGTCATGTTGGTATAGGAAGCTGCCCCTCTGGCCCCTTCCGTTGGTCTTTGTGAGCCACCCTCAGGAAGCACGCTCCGTAGTAGGCAGTTGCAGTCTGGCGGTGGCGAGCGTCTGAAGTGGTAAGATCTCCGGCTAAGCGCGTGTCTGCTAAGTCCATAGGACAATGGATTTGTTAAGTTCAGCCTAACTGAAAATTTAATCATCTTTATTTCGGGTTTAGCTCTAAAATATCTAAGGTTATCTTAAATTGCAGCATAGTGTAATTCTCGTGTGAAGTTCATATTAGTTTCCGGTTGTTGCTTTGTTACTACTTTGTGAGTAAAGTGGAACCACGTGTTGATCAGTAACTCTAACTAAGTTCATCAATCTTAAATGTGAATGCTTGTGTGATTATAACGTCTCGGCTTGACAATATTTTACAATATAGCAACTTTTCTTTATGCTTTTCTTTATGTTCAACCCACGTGGAGTGTACTTTGCGAGACCAGTACCACGTGCTTATATAACTGTTTGACCCATCAGGTTAATAATAAGACATTAGTAACCAGTTCAAGGTTTTTCTTTTGTCAATTGCTTTTCGATCGAATTTATTTTAATTATCAAAATTACTGTGGAGTTATACGCTTTCTGTAAACCAAGTTGACCACGTGGAGCATGTGGTGTAATCATCAAAGTAGCCTTCAGCTATTCCTTTTGGGAAGATTTTACAAAGAGTTAATATGAATTTAGTATACCAGTGTGTGGTAATTACATGACGGACAGGATTGTGTTACAAACGTAATTTCTTTGGGTGAAAACTGAATCTGTTGGTTGTGGTTAATTTCTCCTTGCTTATGTTTCAACGTTCTTTGGGTGTTGTTTTGTGAATGCAGGGTTGTATGCAGTCTCCCAATCTTGGCTCCATATTTGATGTGTTCCGTAAGATTAAAATCTCACATTTTTACAATCCTTAAACAAGGCACCAGCTCAGTTATAACTCACGTATAATATGCTGAAATTTCAATGAACAATCTTAAAATAAATTTCCAAATATAAACTGATTTCTTTCTTTTTATTTAAATTCTCTTTTTATATATATATATATATATATATATATATATATATATATATATATATATATATATTACCGGTTTTGTATGACTATTAAAAGATTATCATTAATGTTAGTCTGCTTGGTAAACCTAGACTAAATATCTGATGAAACAGTTGCCCAGTAATCCACGGTTAACGTCCCCAGACAGATCACGGCTTTTAACCCGCTTTTATTCTACTATTAGCACCCGATTACAGCATAGCACAATTCATGTAGCAACTTTACAACTGTTTGATTCGTTTCTTCCCCTGGACGGAAGTCGGCACTGTGCCTTTTCGTTCAATCCCTATACAATTTCGGTGTCCCATCGTGAATGTGAAGCTAAAAAGGGTTACAGTAAACTTGCAGTGGTCTGTCGGATACTACTCCTTGGAATCGCAGGAAAGGTTCAATGCACAGACTGTTTGAAACGTTACTCCCCATGGACAGAATTCGACATTGTGCCTTTTCTGTTCAATCCCAATGAAAGTTTTGTGCTCATCGTCTATGTGAAGGTCCAAGGGTTACAGTAAACCTTCCGTGTTGCAATGGAATCTAATACTGGTCTCCCAGGAATGTATCCAACACAGACTGTTTGATGCGTTACTCCCTCTGGATAGATGACCGATTTCTGCCCTTTGTAGTCAATCCCGATGCAATTTCTGTGTTTCATCGTCAATGTGAAGGTAACAGCGTTACAGCAAAACTGCAGTGGTGCATCGGAATCTACCTCTGTACTATCATAAAAGGCGTTACTC
This sequence comes from Schistocerca serialis cubense, assembly GCF_023864345.2. Taxonomy (NCBI): domain Eukaryota; kingdom Metazoa; phylum Arthropoda; class Insecta; order Orthoptera; family Acrididae; genus Schistocerca; species Schistocerca serialis. Next base: position 58,463,180 of record NC_064648.1, on the reverse strand, counting down.
CGCCAGGACAGACGTCGGCATTGTGCCTTATGTATTCAATCCTGGTGCAATTCCTGTATTTCATCGTCAAAGTGAAGATCACAGGGTCACAGTAACCTGCTGTGGTGCATTGGAACCTAATAATGGTCTCCCAGAAAAGGTTACAACACAGACAGTTTGAAGCGTTACTCCCCCTGGTCAGAAGTTGACGTTGTGCCTTTTGTATTCAATCACGAAGCACTTTCTGTGTTTCATCGTCAACGCGAAGGTCTAAGGTATACAGTAAAACAGTGGTGGTGTATAGGAATCCAATATTGACCTCCCATCAATGGTTCAAAAGCCAGACTGTTTTAATCGTTTCTCCCACAGGACTGAAGGGGGCATTGTGCCTTTTGTGTTCAATCCCGTTGCAATTAGTGTGTTTCATCATCAATGTGAAATACTAAGGCTTACAGTAAACCTGCTGTGGTGCATAGGAATCTATTAATGGTCTCCCTGGAAAGGTTCCAACACGGACCGTCAGGTGGCTTGCGGAGTATGGATGTAGATGTAGAGATGTAGACTGTTAGAAGCGTTACTCCCGTGGACAAATATCGGCATTGTGACCTTTGTATTCAGTGCCGATGCAATTTACTTGCTTCATCATGCTTGTGAAGGTTGAAAGCTTACATTAAACCTTCCGCACTGCAATGGGATCTAATTTCGGTCCCCCAAGAAAGGTTCAAAAGCAGCACTGTTTGAAGCGTTACTCCTCCTGGACTGAAGTCGGCATTGTGCCTTTTGTATTCAATCAGGATGCAATTTCTATGTTTCATCGTCAATGTGGAGGTAAAAGGGTGGCAGTCAACCTGCAGTGGTGCATCGGAATATGCTACCTGACTGCCAGTAAAGGTTACAATTACAAGCTGTTTGAATCGTTTCTCACCCTGGACATAAGTCGGAATTGTGCCTTTTGTATTCAATCCATATCCAATTTCTGTGTTTCGTTGTCAGTGAGAGAAACGAAGGGCTTCAGTAAACCTGCAGTGGTTCATGAGAATCCAATACCTGTCTTTGTGGAAAGGTCAAAGCACAGACTGTTTGAAGCGTTACTCTCCCTGGACAGAAGGCGGATTGTGCATTTTGTACTCAATCCCGAAGCAATTTCAATGTTTCATCGTCAATATGAAAGTCGAAGGGCTTCTTTAAACCTGTAGTGGATCATCGGAGTCTAATACTGGTCTCCCAGGAAAGGTTAAAAGCACAAAGTGTCTGAATCGTCTCCCCCTATGGACAGAAGTCGGATTTGTGCCTTTTGTATTCAATCCCGATCCAATATCTGTTTCGTCGTTACTGTGAAAGTCGAAGGTTACAGTAAACCTGCAGTGGTGCATCGGATCCTAATACTGGTCTCCCAGGAATGTTTCTAACAGAGACTGTTGGAAGCGTTACTCCCTCTAGACAGAAGTCGGAATTGTGTCTTTGTATTCAATCCCGATACAATTTCTCTGTTTCTTCGTCAACATGAAAGTCGAAGAGCTTCAGTAAACCTCCAGTGGTACATGGGAAACTAATACTGGTCTCCATGGAAAGGTTCAAAGCACAGACTGTTTGAAGCGTTACTCTCCCTGGACAGATGTCGGCATTGTGCATTTTGTATTCAACCCCATTTTAATTACTGTGTTTCATCGTCAATGTAAAAGTCCAAGCGTTACAGTAAACTTGCCGTGGTGCATCGGAATCTAATAGTGGACTCCCAGGAAAAATTCCAAGCACAGACTGTTTGAAGCGTTCCTCCCCCAGACAGAAGTTGGCATTATGCGTTTTGTATTCAATCACGATGAAAATTCTGTGCTTCATCGTTAATGTAAAGTTCAAGGGTTACTGTAAAGCTGCTGTGGTGCATCGGAATCTACTGGTGGACTCCCAAGAAATTTCCAATCACAGACTGTTTGAATCGTTACTCTGCTGGAAAGAAGTGGGCATTGGGCGTTTTGTATTCAATCCCGATGCAATTTCTGTGTTTCATCGTCAATGTAAAAGTCCAAGGGATACACTAAACCTGCCGTGGTGCATCGGAATTTAATACTGGACTTACAGGAAAGATTCCAAGCACAGAATGTTTGAAGTGATACTCCCCCTGGACAGAAGTCTGCATCGTTCCTTTTGTGTTCAATCCCGATGCATTTCCGGTGTTTCATCGTCTATGTGAATGTCCAAGGGTTGCAGTAAACCTGATGTGCTGCATCGGAATCTACTACTGGACTCGCAGGAGATTTCCAATTACAGACTGTTTGGAGCATTACTCCTCCGATACTGAAGTTGGCATTGTGCCTTTTGTATTCAACCCCGTTTTAATTCCTGTATTTCATCGTGAATGTAAAGGTCGAAGTGTTACATTACTCCTTCTGTGGTGCATCGAAATCTAGTACTTGTGTCAGAAGAAATGTTTAAATCACAGACTGTTGGAAGCGTTACTCCCCCAGGACAGAGGTCGTCATTGTGCCTTTTGTTTTCAAACCAGTTGCCATTTCTGTGTTTCATTTTTTTTTCTTTGGTCATCAGTCTCCTGACTGGTTTGATGCGGCCCGCCACGAATTCCTTTCCTGTGCTAACCTCTTCATCTCAGAGTAGCACTTGGAACCTACGTCACTAAATTTATTTGTCAACATTAGCATTATTCCCACCTTTTCATTGTGATAGTTTTTATTTCTGTCAATTAATTTATGAACATAATTCATTTAGACATATTCGATTGGTTTTTTGAAATATTTTTTTACTAAGACTTCACCAACTTTTACTCCCTCACTTTGCAATGAATCTTCTAAATTTTTGCCTCAGTGCTGGAAAAAATTCATTAAAAATTTCCTTTATCAAATATTTGTAATTATTTCGTCTATTCGATTTTATTTTATTTGGATTATTATCAGAATTTAGTGCTCCTGAATAGTATAATATATATGCATAATTTGATAAATGAGAACCTTTATACAATGTATTGATCTCTTCCATACTTACCTGCTTTTTAGTTAAAGGATTTGTTAATCCATCTTTTTCTTCATATCTCCTATCACCAATGGTTTATTTAGCTCCATCGAATTTTACTGGTAATTTATCAACGAATTTAAATAAAGCAACCAGTCTTAATCCAAAAATCTTATCTTCACTGTGATTAATATAGTCTATCATTCTTTCACCTACACTTATTTGTTTAACATGTTTATCCTTTTTTGTTTCTGTCTCTTCATTAATAAATCTTGTATTTCTGATTCACTTAATGTACAGTCACAGTGTGGACTTCCATATTCTTTAATTGGCGGTATATTATTAAATTCTTCTAACTGATAATGAGAATTAGGAACCATTTGCTTTTCAACTTGTCTATTTTCTTCAACAGCTTTCAAAACATTATCACCTAAACCTTCAATACTTTGTTTAACTTTTTCAATTGCATCGACAACCAGATGATCTTCTTTATTATATTTTTCATACTCTGTTCTTGGTTGTTTCTTCCATTTTTTAAGCTCTTCTCTTAACTGTTCTTTTACTGTTCTATTTCGACTATCTTTTTTAACTACTTCTTCATCATAGTTTGCAAACGTTTAATACAGATGAAAAAATATTAACTAAACATTTTTAACATCTATGTTTAACATTTATGTTTATGTTTAACGTTTATGTTGTTATGACATGTTGTATTTTATTTCTGAAATTTACTTCATTCGCTTTTTTAGTCATGTCTATCGTATAAAATCCAAATTGATCATTCCAGCATTTACTACACATTTCTATAAATTCAACAAACTTTAAATCACCAGCAACGAACTCATGATAAATATGATTTACATTTGTGTCATCTTGTTTAAGGATATTTAAAGAATTAAGATTATTTCTGACTAATGGTTTCGGTATTTTGAAGTAAGTTTGAACCAAATAAAAGCAATCAAGTCCTCTATGTCTTCCTCTAGTAAAATATTCCCTAATTATATTCTGATTTTCAAGAATGAAGTCTTCAAATACGAGTACTGAATTTTCTTGACATTGATCTAATGGAATAATTTCGTCCAATATTTTCAATAAAACTAGTAATATTTTTATTACACTTATCTTTATTTTTTTACACCTTTTTAATACATTCACGATATTTCAGTTGATCTAACTTTTAGAAGAAATGTACAAATGATTAATTTTATTCCAGTTCAACCATCCCAGTACTAGAATATAATGATCGATCATTAATGTTGTTTTACCATTACCACTTGCTCCTATGGTTGCACATCAAATAGAATTTGATAAAAGTTTACCATGTTTACTTATTGATTTCTTCTCTGGAATTCTTATTTTTGGTTCCCAATCACAATTCATTTAATTAAATAAATTGTTAATACTAAATGAGCAGATTATTTCAATTGAGTGGTAATTCATCTGTCTGAAAAAAGATTAACTGTACCTATACAAAACAGCTTTAGTAATATTGCATTGGTTCGCTTTTATTCAATTTTTGTAAGTCCAAATATTATGTTGATAAATAATAAATTATATTGTGATGGAGAAACGACAGAACTTCCAACTGGCCAGTATAGTTTGAAAAACTTAGAACAGTTTATTCATTCCAAAAAGCCTAGTATTCACATTCAAGCTGATGAAAGTTTAAACAGACTGTCCTTGAGATTGATGTTAAGTTATATATGGATATAAAAGATATTATCAATAGTGTCCTGGAATTTATGAAAAAAATTGTTGAGGCTAATGAAAAGACTGTTGCTAATGATGTTCCTAAAATTATTCCATTTGAATTAATAAATACAAATTTTAATTCAGTTTTCGGAATGTTTGTAAAGCATACTGATCATTTTCATCAAGAAACTGATATTATTACCTCATTGAAGCCTAATGCAGAATTTGGTAGACTAATAATTCATGAACCACATTATCCCTTAAATATTACTTTTTTTACTCAATTCGAAATTTAAAAATAACTACAACTGATGAAAATGAGAATTTGATTAACTTTAATGGTGCTTATATAACAATAATTTTAGAAATGTCTTAATAAATTTTATTCTTATTAAATCATGAACAAAATCGAGAGTTTTCAGTTTTACTGATTCTTATTCAATGAAAAGACTAAAGATAATCTAAATGTCTCCAATAAGAAACAGAGATTAATGTGAATATTGAAGGTGGATCAGTTCATCCATACCACACACAACTATATTTAAGTTTTAGTATTATCGTAGCTGATGTTACAGATTATCTATCATGTGATGGAAAATCCAATAAAAAATTATTATGTGGCAAGAGTTGTTTGAGGTCATCACTATATAGAAAGGAAACAATATTATATCTGGAATGGAACATCCATTCATTTCTTCATTTGTCCTTATGATATATGATTCGACTACAGGTGATGAGTTAACTGTGGAAGGTCATATCCTCAACAATGGTAAGATAAAAACTGAGAAAAATGAAGTACTTTTCCAATGGATTTGTTTGGTTGATTTTTCAAAGATTATAAAGAAGTGATGTAATTTTTACTTGGAGTTCAAGTGCTGAGATGCTATTCTCATATGAGCTGATAAAAACGATGCTGGAATTGAATTAAAAGATATACTTACAAAAAAAAGGAAAAGTTGTAGTAGAATCCATGGAAATTCGTGTTCTTCTTGTAAAGTATTAACCAGAATATTCATTGGAACTAAAAGAAGAAAGACTAAAAAATTTAAAAAATTTCTTTCTTTGAATCACAAATAGTTGCAATAGCCAGATGAGAAGGAAAAAGACATTTTGAACTAGATATTACTAATTATTATAATTCTTCAGAATTTGATATGCCTTCCTTTGTTTTCGTTGTTTTCCAAACTAATCGAAAAAAGTAATCAAATAATTGATTCTTCTTTATTCAATTATGTTAAATTACAAAATTTCTATCTGGAAAACGGAAGAAATGAAAGTTTTCCTCAAGAATTTCGGAATCTTGACCCACCAAATAACTATCTGAAAGCATATGATGCTTTCCTCGATTTTAAGAGAGTTACTCAATTGAAAGACGATGTCAGTGTAAATCCGTTCAGTTTTATTGAAAATTATCCTACTTTTTGTTATGAATATGACTAGGAGAATGAATTGTTACCCACACAGAAAACTACAATGAAATTAGTTGCCACTTTTAATGATAAAATTCCGAAAAATACAATTTCCTACATATTCATGTATGTTAAGAAAAATTTAAGATATGATGATCAGATTAGAATTTTGAGGGAAAATTTTGAATATTTTTTCAAATCTATATGAATGGATGTCTACTGAAGAGGATAAATAATACTAGCAATTCTGATTGGTTTATAAAGATCGGTGAGCTAGCGAAAAATGAATTGTATTACATTATGGGATTTAACTATTTAAATGCTAGATCTGAAATGAGAAATTATGTGTAGCTTGATACTAAATTTAAAATTATTTCGCCAGACAGGTTTAATAAAGTAATAAATGAATTGGACTTTCAGTGTTTTGAAGATGGTGATATTAAACTAAAGTATAACGGATTCGAGGGAGCTAAAATAATGATTATGTTTTTCATGAGCTATAGTTCATTGTGTGATTAATTTTTTATTGGTTTAATTTTTTATATCTTATTGTCTGGGTGGGTTGGATTTGCTCAGAACATGATCCCCTAGTGCAACCAATGTACCCAGTGAATGGTATACCTAGATGACATAATCATGTATCCAAAGAGTATTTATGAACATTTGGAATGGTAGCGTGAAGTGTTTCATCGTCTGTGTCCAGCATGGTTAATGTTCAGTTTAGAGAAATATTTTGTATTGCAAGAAGTTCAGTATTTGGGTCATATTGTAGGGCAAGACAGAATATGTAATGATCCAAAGCTAGTTGAGGTCGTTTAAAATTTTCCAACACCCACCAAGGTTAGGGAGTTGCAATTTTGTCTGCAGCTCACAAATTTTTACCATGGGTATGTTGCGAAATGGCCAGAAATTGGAAGACTCTCACGCAGCTGCTACAGAAAGGAGTGAAGTTTCATTGGACAGGTAAGCGTGAGGCGGCGTTCCAGAAGTTAAAAGACCTGTTGATGTCCAGCCGCATCTTTGTCTACCTGGATTCACCAGAGCACAGCATTGTCTCCATAAGAAGTAATTTTTCGGCGTAAGATGCCAACCCTTCGAGTTTTGCATAATCTGCCACAAGGAGACACCTTGTCAGTGAAGGATTTTGCTAGGAGAGTGAAACTTATCTGGAGACAAAGGCAAAAAATGAATACAAAGGTTTTAAAGAAACAGGAAAGAGCACATGATGTGAAATCAGTGTTACCTAAGTACCATGCAAGACACTGGGTCATGTTAACGAATCCTTATGTGCCGAAGGGGAAAACGAAGAAGTTTGTGTCACAGCATAACAGCCCCCACCAGTCAACAGAGATGATGTTGCTGGTTAACGTTAAATTGCAGCTCTGCAACTGCCCTTCGATAGTCACAGAAGCCGAATTATGCTGTTTAAGGGGATATGGGCAATTTGCCTAGTCTGATCGTAGATTCCATAGACTGGGGGAGAGAAACTGTGGGTGAGGAGAAGAAAAAGGAAAAATTAAAGTGAAGGAAACAGGATAACATAGCGAATTATCAGTATATGCTAGGACCTCGAGCATGGATCTGGGACAGAAATAAGTAGCAGCAGCAACTGGTAGTCATTGCTTCATTAACACCAGCCACTTGTGTATTCCTTGTGGTTATCATAGTTATTTGTTTCTTTTTCAAGAGAAGAGTTGCTCAAATTCCAACCCTCCCAAGCTTCAGAATACGGTTTTAATCCGATCACAATAGCATGGGAGTGTAATGAGTGAACATTCATGAAACCAAAGACTAAGTGTGCTCAAGGACCACAAGGAACAATTGTTTATAAGAGAGAGAACTGTAGTGAAATTAGTAATGACAAGCCACATTATATAGATTCAGAGGAAGTAGACTGTGTAAATATGATACAGTTGTTAGACGGTTCAAAATTGTGTAAATGGAGTCATTGTGTTAATAGATGTAAAAGCAGAATGAAGAAACACATTCTTTCCTTAGAGGTTGGGAGTGTAGAGGATCGAATGATTAAAGCGATTAAGATGGATAAAGGAAGGACTTTTACTGTAATGAAGTTATTTACAATGTGCAGAAATCCTGGGAACCAGAAGTCATATATGTGTCACATTCTATTGCGCCGATCAATGGTATGATACCAATGTGTAATTGAGTCGGAGGAGCGGCGAGTTCAGCAACACAAAAGAGAATGCTGTGGAACCATCCAGCTCGCTGCACGCCTTGGTGTCAATATCGAGGGCAGTAATCAAGTCAGTTACGACAGCCAAGCAACACCAAAATATTCCACCGACCTACTGGGGAAGCATAATTGCAGACGTCAGTGGCAGAATGCAATATTTAAGGACCGGTAGTCAGCTGGTCAACATCGACCATCGTGAAGTGTTGGAACGCGGAGTGTGTGTCACTTACTGCAGACACCAGTTCGGAGTCATCATTGCCATCGCAATCATCGTAATAGTCATCATCGTAGTGCAGGTCATCACCTAGAAGGCGCCAGAGTGACGCCGCCGCCGTAACTATCGTCAGACGCCATCAACAGACAGCAGCCTGTCATGGCAGCCAACGCTTGGAGTGCATTGTGGTAACGCAGTGTCGCCATCGTCCTGGGCCACTGCCACCACAAACGCTGTGACCTCTGCCTGAGACAGGGACCCTGGTCTTCCGACACCAGACAGCCGCCACTTGTGATAGCCCCAGAGCCATGATCAAAGGGAGGCCCGTCGTACATGGTTCTAGCTGTCGCAAGTATGATCCAGCTAGGCCCGAGCGCCACTGTCGAGGCAGCAGTTCCGAGTTATGCCAGCGCAGCTACAGACCCAGCATAGGGCAGCCAGGTGAGTGGAAGCAAACCTCGTCCAGACGGCCTACAACCAATATATGGCAGATAAGTAATAAATGTTGTTATTTTGTCATCATGAGCCATCCATGAAGACACCTGACCATCCTCTTCCTCACGCCTAGCAGGGAACCCATGTTCGATCCTGGCAATGGACAGTGGAGTCCATGCCTGTTAACATGGCCTGTTTACACTGGTATCTGATGTTGTCATTCAGAATGTTGTAATCCACAAACATCTAATTTCTTGTGTTTAGATACCCCACTTGATTATCAGCTGATTGTCTTGAAAATTATGACAACGTAAATTTCATGTGACATGTTCCATCATTCTTGATGTGAGTATTGTGAGCTGGAAGGAGTGGAATGAGCATTGAAAATTTTATGATGACACTTATGTTCACGATTTTTTAAGGTTTTATGAAAACTTATGTTGTTTTAGGAGTTTTATAAAATGATGATACTAACGATATTCAGGAAAGCTTTTAAAATGTTTTCTAGATTGTTATGGTAATGATATTAAGATGAGTACATTGCGAAGTTGTTGTGATCCTGAGGTAAAAGCAAATCTTAAACAGGACATTACAGTGAAAATTTGAATGGATTAGGCTCATTTCTTTAAAAAAAAAGCGAGTTCCTGTACTACAGCACTAAATAAAAACTATTATACTCTATCCCTTGGTTACAAGCAATTTACTTTTCACTTTGCTTCAAAGAAGTATTTTGTGGGTGTACCTTGTGCCTTTGTTATTACAAAGATTATTGTCTTCATCTATTTATGTTCTTATTCCATCTGTCATGGAGTATACATGAGTATACTGTGTTTCGTTGCGCCATAGTTCCATCTTTCATAGCAAACAGCTCCTGCAACCAAAGCAGTCAAATGATGTCATAGGTGGGTGTCTCAGGACCTCTCAAACACAAAGCATACTGAGGCAATAATAATTATTCAGTAAGCTGGCGCTGTAGATGACACCTCACAGAGCCTCTGAAAAAAGGAATCGCTAAATGTTATGGCACAAGCAGGGCTTCTGTAGGTGCCGAGATGATGGGAAAGCTGCGACAGATGATCTCATGTCTGTCCATCAGATTTTCTTGGCACCTCCAGCCTATTATATTGTAGTGACCAGGAGCATTGTGGTTTCAAAAACTCTACTTGGTCAGGCTTGCTATTATACAAGTTTAACTCAAACAGACATTATGCGGTCGTCACTAACTGCTAGCTATGAGGGAAGGTACATACCACTCTTCAAATAGGGATGAATCAGTAAGCGACGATCACTGTATCTACAATAGCCACATGTCTGCTCCTGCTAAGTCTGGATGGTGTCCACATGGTACTTCTCCACTGGTGTGACACCCACTTGGTATTTGCCAACAGACGTTAGTCGTCTTCCTAGCGGCGTGGAGGTTTGCGACTGGGCCTTCTAGCTGTCCAGTCGTCACAGCCTCAGCAGGAAAACAATGTCACTGTTCATCATCCTGAGCAGGGACACAGCACTGCTGTCATCCATGCTGGGTGCTGTGGTTTGACTCCACCTGCCCCAGTGTGCTTCAAACTGAGCAGCATAAACAGACCAGCTGTTGTGACTGAATTTTCTGTCCACCACTGGCTGCTGCACAGCAGCTGGCGCTAGCACTTCTGCTATTGTGCTGACCGCACTATTCCATTTGATGTCATCATTGCCCGAGGGAATATGCAATGCACTGTCTGTTCTATGCGCCACTGATGACACCAGAAGGCCTCTGCAGACTGAAGTAAACATACATCACGATGGATGGTTGCCATCTCCCCTGCACCACCTCCACTGCAGTAGCTTCATAGGAAATAGAGGGACTATTCGTCCAGTACAGTTTCCATGATGAACTATCACGACAACCTCCACCATCCCACTGAAACCAGGCCCAGGGTAGTGAATTGCAGACATCGTGACCTGTCACGACTAGCCACATACCCACCATGGCGGTCATGCAGCCCTGATGCTAGAGTTTCAAGTTATAAATCTACCGGGTGATCCAAAAGTCAGTATAAATTTGAAAACCGAATAAATCACCGAATAATGCAGATAGAGAGGTACAAATTGACACACATGCTTGGAATGACATGGGGTTTTATTAGAACCAAAAAAATACAAAAGTTCAAAAAATGTCCGACAGATGGCGCTTCATCTGATCAGAATAGCAATAATTAGCATAACAAAGTAAGACAAAGCAAAGAGGATGTTCTTTACAGGAAATGCTTAATATGTCCACCATCATTCCTCAACAATAGCTGTAGTCGAGGAATAATGTTGTGAACAGCACTGTAAAGCATGTCCAGAGTTATGGTGAGGCATTGGCGTCGGATGTTGTCTTTCAGCATCCCTAGACATGTCGGTCGATCACGATACACTTGCGACTTCAGGTAACCCCAAAGCTAACAATCGCATGGACTGAGGTCTGGGGACCTGGGAGGCCAAGCATGACGGAAGTGGCGGCTGAGCACACGACCATCACCAAACGCTTCTAGCGATATGGGGTGGAGCGCCATCCTGCATAAACATCGTACGTTCCAGCAGGTGTTTCTCAGCCAGGCTGAGGATGATGCGTTCTGTAACATGTCACAGTAGCAGTTACAAAACCAGAATCACGCATTTCCTCGAAGGAAAAAGGCCCGATAACTGTAGATATGGTAAATCCAACCCATACCGTGACTTTCTCGTTGTGCAAGTGGGAGTGGGAGTTGACAGACCCTCGGAGGGTGAAATGAGCTTCGTCCGTCCACAACACGTTACTCAACCAATCGTCATCTTCCGCCATCTTTTGAAACGCCCACACAGCAAATGCCCTCCGCTTCACTAAATCACCAGGTAACAGCTCATGATGCCGATGGATTTTGTACGGATAACATCGGAGGGTACGCCTAAGTGCCAACCAAACAGTAGTGTATGGAATGCCAGTGCGACGTGCGACTGCACGACCGCTGACTTCCCCGTGCATAGAAGAACCCGCTACAGTCTCCATTTCTTCCTGAACTGTCTCAGCAGCATTACGCCTTGTGCTCGGTCGGCCACTACCGGTCTATCGCCTAAACAACCCGTGGCTTCGAACTTCGAAATCATTCTCGCCACAGCTGCATTTGTCAACGGACCTTTACCCGTTCGAATCCCCTTCCTATGGCGATAGGATCGTAACGCTGAACTAGCACATTCCCCATTGTGCTAATACAGCTTCACTAAAAGCGCCTTTTCAGGTAACGTCAACATGCTGCGACTGCTGGCGCATCTGATTCTCTCTCTCATTACAGCTCCTTTTATACACTATTGTCATGTGCAGTCACTGACGTTTTGCTGCCCAGCGTCATCTGTCGAACATTTTGCGAATTTTTTTTCTAATAAAACCCCATGTCATCCCAAGCATGTGTGTCAATTTTTACCTCTCTATCTACATTATTCCGTGGCTTATTAAGTTTTCAAATTTATACTGACTTTTTGATCACCCGGTGTTTGTGTGGTGTCTGCTCTGTCAGACACGGACAGCAGGATAGACAGCACTCAGATGTATACTATTCTGCAAAATCACAACGGCTCCTTGATTTTTGGGTCAGTGTAGATACAGTAATATCGTCCGCATTCCTATGGAAATCGGTAATTTACGAGTAGATGGTTAATGGAAGAGTGACACTGTGTTGCAGCGTGCGATAAGTCATAAATCTGAGGCAGTCAGCGACTGTGTCCGGATGGCACCACTCATATAAAGGAGTAAATCTGGGTTCGAGTCCCGGTCCAACACAAATTTTCAACATTTCCCATTGCATTACCACAATACCCTGTGCATCTGAAAGTCAGTAATTCGCACCAACCACTTACCTCTCTTTCCCCATTCTCTCTTTCATATAAAAGTTTCAGGTTATTTAAGTAACAACTGAAATACTAGTGCATGCACTTAGAAATCATTATTTTTCTTTTTAGGTTACTCTTGCAGAAGTGTTTTACACATGCAGCCTTTGAACTTTAAAGCGCAAATACTACTTTCTTTATTTAGTTGCCTCGATATTGCATTTCTCGTGGAAAATAATCCATTAGTTTATTCTGTTACAAGATTTTTTAAGAAGTTAACCGATTTTCTGATTTTCAGAATTTGTCTAACGCATCACATATCGAATATAACTCCTGTGCTGGGTTTGGCTGTTTGTTAGTAAGTATTTTACCTTTGTGTAAATTGCAAGGTGGCACATACCAGAGGTAGTCTTCTTTTTCTGCTTTCTATCCTTCTCTTTATAATTCTTGTATACTATTTTTTGGATCTCTGTATTGTTAGACTTTTGGTTATGACAAAAACTGTCAAATTTGTAATAGTTTATGTACGAAGAATTCCTTGGGAGTGTAAAAGATGTAAGATGTATCAAGTTCATCTTACAAATTATTCCTTTTTGATGTCTCCTATTTATGAGGGATAATTTTAGAGGGATGGGAATTAGTTTTCATAATTTTGCCCGTCAGAAGAATTTCGACGTTTATCTGCAGGGCTATGATCCCATTTTCCATTCGTTGTTTCACTTTTTTGCCAAGTATCGGAGGTGGAGTTGACATTTCCGAACAGTTATTTTATTTGATTAATACGTAGACTACCAGTACCCCAAGATAAACTTAAACAAGCAACCCTTTGTGAATGCCATTCTGCATTGCTCTGAAGTTAAATCCAATCTGCTTCCTGTTCTTATTATTAAACGTCTAGCACATAGCTTCATTTTTTTTTTAATTCTCCCGAATATTTACTGGTACCTCCAGTGGTTCTTTGTAACATTCACGCCAGTGTCATGCCGGCCGTTGTGGAGGAGCGGTGCTAGGCGCTCCAGTCCGGATCCACGCTACTGCTGTGGTCGTAGGTTCGAATCTTGCCTCGGGCATGGCTGTGTATGATGTCCTTTGGTTAGTTAGCTTTAAGTAGTTCTAAGTCTAGGGGACTAATGACCTCAGATGTTAAGTCCCATAGTGCTCAGAGCCATTTCAAACGCCAGTGTCATCTCTGTTCCTGTGCTCAGCGAAATCACGTGGGTTCTTGCACTGGTGACTTTGCGTAAGTGGTTCAATTTTACCTGACAACCAAATTGATCATTTCTCTAGCATCTCTTGGCACTTTACTGCATCACAACATTTGTCTTTCCGATGTGTCTCCACTGTGTTTTAGTTTATGTAACAAATATCGAAAATATGATGTTACAATGCCTGTGTTGTTCAGAAATACGATATAAAATTTCTCTGGACAAGTCTGTAGGAACAGGCACTCAAGCGACTAAAGCCGTTATGAAATACAAGAAATCCATTCACAGTTACAAACCGTCAGCTGTATACCCGAATGACAACAGGAAAGATTTTTACCAGACCACAGCTCGAACCAGGATTTCCTGCTTATCGCAAGCAGTCGCCTAACAATTAGGCTATGCAAGCACGAGTCATGGTCAGACCCAAACTCCCGTATGTCGTCAACCATGTGCCTACAATCTGCACTCGTATATCCATTTTGTATATTCCCATACAGGAGAGACTTTTTTAATTTAAAGTCGCTTGCCCAGTTTCGGCCTGTGTCGTTTACAACTACAATAGAAAGTGCAGGCTTGTGGCCATCGCCTTCTTGTATCTCCAGCTCGCTGTGATTACGCGCAGAAGTTATGCCAGAATGTGCCTCGTTTGCGTCACATTCCACTGCATCATCGTTTGGCACAAATCTCTACTGTAATTGGAATTTTGCACTCATGTAACTTATTTCTGTGCTGTAGGAAACCTGATTTTTTCTGTTTTCGTTATTGGAATTTCAAGTTCATTTTTGTTTCAAAGAATTTCGGGATTAATATCCCGTAGGCCTTCGATGTCGAGAAATGTGTAAATATGAAACAAAACATGAAACACCTATGCAATTCTGTAAGGTCAGTTATGACACAGAATAACGTAACAATTTAGTTTTCTTTTCTTCTTCTTTTATAATACATGACAATCGAATGATAATGGCTTATTCTATGACTACTACTGTAGTCGTCTATTAGGTCTACAACTTTGCTTCCGCCCTTTTGCAATAGACGGCAGTAGTGGAAAGTAGTGGTGCAAGTCGTACGTCGTTAAGTGTCATACAGCAAGCTTAGGCACTAGAGTACATAAGGCCATCAAAATATTAGTCGATTTTTGATTGCATCATAGAGTTACTCTCGACTGAATGTATCAGCTGACGAGCCCAATAATCGTCACCTGCGGGAGGTTTTAATTTTCTCCTTTGATATGAAGAAATCTGCTGCTGAGGTTCATAATAAGCTGGGTAAGACCCATGATGAGACGTCTGTTAGTGACAGAACTTCACAGAAAATGGTTTCCATGCTTCACGATTGGTGATTCTGACCTCGAAGACCGGCATGGTTGTGAAAGAGAGAAAGCCTTCGATGCTACTGCAACCGACGGGAACAGTCACAGCAGATCGTTATCGAAAGCAATAGACGTGTCTGAGCCGAGAACTGAAAGACAAACGGCCACACTACAGCGATAGGCATGAAAAAATGAGTTTACAGCATGACAGTGCGCGACCCCATGTCGAAAATCCCGTCAAAACATTCCCGGAAACGT
This sequence comes from Schistocerca serialis cubense, assembly GCF_023864345.2. Classification (NCBI taxonomy): domain Eukaryota; kingdom Metazoa; phylum Arthropoda; class Insecta; order Orthoptera; family Acrididae; genus Schistocerca; species Schistocerca serialis. Next base: position 58,447,696 of record NC_064648.1, on the reverse strand, counting down.
TGAAATGGGAGGTTCTACCCCACCCACTGTATTCTCCAGATATTCCTCCCTCCGACTGCCAACTTTCTCGATCTATGAGACACGACCTAGCTGAGTAACACTTACAGTCATATGAACATGTGCAAACTTGGATTGATTCATGGCTCCACTCAAAGAGTCCCCAGTTTGCCCACAGTGGGATTCGTATGCTGCCCTAAAACTGGGAGAAAGCAGTGGCCAGCGATGGCCAATACTTCGACTCGTAAATTTTTTGTAAGTTTTTCACAATAAAGTCTCGAACTTCTAGAAAAAACGGCAGATGCAAAGTTGTAGACTGAGTGTTTGTTGTATATTTTATTGGGTTACATTATTTTTTACTTATGTATCTAAATGTGACTATGTGATATATGATGGTCACGATGTTTGATAAAGATGTTTACTGGTTTTTCATACTTGTTTACATTTATCATCAGATTGTCTTTGTCATAATTGCTTTGTTAAGTTGTGCTTGCTATAGTTTCATTTGAGTATTAGGTTTTACCGTAAGAAGGTTTGATAAACTGTTCACAACCAGGTTCAGCTTTTCTTTGTGCTACCACTGGACTGGCATATTTCTCTTTTTTGTTTCCTGGGGTTTAATTATATAATGGTTATGTAGTTGCAGCTATTAAGGTCAAGAAGTTTGGCGAGACATACTTGTATATACTTGTTTCTCATTTTCTGTGAACTCTCAGTGATAATTTATATTTTCATGTTAACGTGTCATGCAGTAAACACTGGATAAAAAAAAATCTTAAAATTCCATCAATTTTCAAAAGTATTATACCTTCTGGACAGCGTAAAGTATTCTCTTCACGCTATTTTCCCCGACAGTTTTATGTCTGTTGTGTGGGTCCCTAATTAGTTTTGATTAATGTTAATTCCCACTCTTAAAGTAGAAATTGCTTAATACGCTTATTCATTGGTATTGTCTTATTATTACGAATCTGATTATGATCATCTGAGTGTTTGAGATATTGTACAGCTCATTTTAGAAATCAATTTAGAATATCATATCACCTAAGCCAGAAACTGTAAAGGCCAGCAAAGCATTTTGTTATGCACATATGTTTTTATATTTCTGTTGTTGCAAAGCGAAGTGAACTGAGTCTGACCAAACTCAGTTACACTTTAAATATAATTTATTTAAAGGATCCATTCACCTATGTCCCATATATCTTTTCGAAAGTGTGAATGATGAACAACTCTAGATGTCACTCGAAACAGTGGTCCCTTTAAGTTAATAATTTTTATCTTTTCGTTTCTCATTAATTTTCACCTTCTGTGCCTAGTTTTTGTATTGGGGTATATGCCGCTACATGAGTGCTGTTTTGGTGTATCAAAACTCAAGGGCAGCACCGAGACCTTGCAAAGTTACAGCATAGGCCAGTATTTATTCAATAACTACACATAATGGGTAGGAACAACGGCTCCCATACCTATCTGGACATACATGTGAGTTCTTCTTTTGTAATTTGATTCAGCTAAAGGGAAGATGTCTTATGCCAGGTGTTTTCAGATTAGCTGGTACCACAGGCCACAAACTCCTCACTGTGACTATGTAAGCATCGCATCAATGGAAGAAAATTCTGTGTCATTTGTTTCACAAAGATTCATTTTTATTTATGTTTTATGCTCTTCTTACTTTAAAACATGTTTAGTGGGCTAATGACTTAAAGTGAAGAATTTCACTGACGCAAAGCATGTACTGTAGAATGCCCAACCCACTGACGACTAAACAATGCTGTTCCCCACAGGCCCACGTGCAGCTCATGTTACTGGAACTGCTCTGCTGTGGAAGTGTGCCACTTCAGAAAAAATCTTCAGTAAAATATTATTTCGAATATGGATCCCTCTGCCGCAGTTCCATATAGAGTGGCGTGACTCAAAAGTTGTTTAAGGGCAGAGCCACTCCTTTCCAGGCAAGAGTGAAAGTTAGGTAAAAAAGTTTACTAGAGTGAACAGTGAGTGGTGTACCGCCATCATATCAACTGCGCGAGCTGCGGTTTGTCCATCACTGGTTTAGGCCATCTGCAACAGCCGCTATCGTGTTTTGTCTCTGTTACGGAGCAGAAAACACAACCTTGATGATGTTCTTGAGACGGGGAACTCCACCTTATGGAGTGTGGCAATGTAACCTATATTAGGGCTATAATCCCAGACTTTAGTGATAACTCTCAACTGCCTATGAGACAGATCTCTTTGACTGTAATTATGTCTCAGTGGACCTCGACACAAACATTAGTTCCATTCTAGCCTCAAGGCACTTGGCATGGTTTACATTGCAGAAACTCGTATAGTCCCGCGAACACAGGTGACAGGATTTTATGCTGAGGTTTTATGAGTTTTTCTTAAGGATATAATGTTTCATTGTTGGTATCACATTCCTGAAGCCTCCTACTGTGGTGCCTCTTCCACAATTGATACATATTTGTTCTCCATAAGTTATTACTTTAGACGGAGCTTTAATTGTGTTTGAAGAGAAAACGGTTACTGGCAGCAATCTAAAAAGCTAATGAGTGCTTAACAATTTGAATTATAGCAATATCTGTTGAAAATCATTTGATCAGACGCTACAAAAAGAAGCTTAGCTTAAAGAATCGCTGCAGTGGGATATTCATGTACCCTGATCACATATTTTTACATGAAACGACTCCATCAGAAAACTCTCTCATATTCCATGAACTGTAGCGAAAGACATAAAATTACATAGATGTGCAATTTCACTGCTATAACTTGCAGAAATTTATACGAATTATAAATGAGTGACCTATGTAAGTAGCCTATGTTGTGCACAGTATTATCTTACCCCTTACACATGAAACACGATCAGTTAATAAAATAAATAATTTAACCTCGTTAAATGGGCAACTAACTCATAAACATCAATTACAGGAGAATTTTAATAACAGGAACAACATTTACACACAAAACGTAAATGAGTAATATGCATCAGAAATTATTTTTACACTTTTATATTTTAACGAGGAGCCGTTTTTTATATTTAAATGGCACTTGTATCATATTCCAGCATACTTAGTTCAATCAAGTTTCTTAGTTCAATCAAGTAATTCCAAACGAAGCAAACTGCAGTTATGCAAAGGACACAATGTACGAGTTTAAGTCAAATTATCCAAATCCTCCTAAGAATTAACTTTTGCAGGAGTCATATGCATTCCTTGAAAGCATACTTACAGTTGATACTACTGTGGTAACATGCAACTCACTTGATCTTTATGGCAACAGAAGTGAGCTGGCAGTGGCAGTGTAAAAATATCCCCTCCATTAGCAATATGCACAAACGAACAACAAGGAGCAGTGATACAGTTACTTGGTCATAAGGAGTGAAAGGGCCTGCAATTCATGGTAGACTATTAGCACAGTACAGGGACAGTAAATTGCTGTGATGAAGTGCTTTCAGGTGGGTCGATGATTCAAATGTGGCTGCAAAAAACCGACTCACTAACAGGAAGCAGGGCGCCTGTCAAGATCCACAAGGGCCGACAAAATGGAGCAAGCTCAATTGACGGTTTTGACGAATAGGCAGATTACTATCGATGGCATAATGTTTACATTGAACGTCAGTCATGGTTCTGCCAATACCATCATCCGTGATGAACTTGGCCTATGATAAAGTTCGTTTGTCATGGACGCCATGACAGCTCACTGAAGAACACAAACTTAGGCGTCTTGAGGTCAATCAATATTTACTTGACCATTATAACAGAGAAGGCGAGCCATTTTTGGAAATAATAGTGACACGTGATGAAACGTGGGCTCATCACTATGAGCCAGAATCAAAACGCCAGAACATGGAGTGGAAGTACCTAGAATCACCAGTTAAGAAAAAATTCTAGTCTGCAACATCAGCAGGAAAGTTTATGCAAATATTCCTTTGCATGGGATGCAAAAAACAAAATCTATTACTGTGCATTGCTGACTAACAAACCTAAACCAGCAATTCGCAATAAAGGATGAGGTGTTTTGTCATGGTATGTTTTACTGTTACGCAGTAACGCCCATCCTCACATGGCTCGCCTCATTCTTGACACAATCCAGAAATTATGTTTCGAGCCGCTGGAACATCCACCTAACAATCAAGATAATTCTCCATCAGACTTTTATTCGTTTGGCCGCTGAAAGAATCTTTGCGAGGTCACCGATTTTGCTCATCACAGAGGTGCCAGAAGTGGTGCATCAGTGACTGCTTCTCAACCATTGCAAACCTTTTCAGCAGACATACACCAGCTTGTGGACGGCTGGGCCAAGCGCATTTCAAAGAAAGAAAACTATATTGAAAAATAACGTGTAAATCAAATTGTATTTTTCAAGTAAACGGAGTGTCTCATCAAAAGTCCGAATAATTTTTGATTTACCCTCATGAAACTGTACCCTCGTCATTTATATTTCAATCTGGACTCCAGTGAGCAACTATGTTGGTCTAACCATGTATTGACTCATGTTTGAAAATTAAACAGGACCATTCAGACAGAACTGCCAGTCGCTCTGAACTCATTTATGGAGCAGATACGTCAGCTATTATCGTCTGCTGAAAAATTTTTGCTAGTACTTCTAGGTTGGTTACATGACAGAAACGTTGGCTTTGCTACAACGGTGTGTGTGTGTGTGCGTTTGTGTGTTTTTATGAAATTACCAAGTATGAAATTAATGGTGTTTTTTTTTTAAATTAATAGCTTGACATTCAGTTACTGTATAATTCCCACACAGTGAATATGTACTTCCTGTAGCGTATAGACTGTATTCGGTAAAAACCGTCTCTCGCGGTTGACTTACGTATTGTGCGCAGCCGATCTTCTTCTCAAGGCAGACGGATGCGTCGATCTCCACAATGTTTCTTCTCCGAAGATTTCATACTGGTTGAGGGAATTACACTGTACTACTTTGGAAATGATCTCTTACTCACAGAATACTTTCATATTATCTTGTCTGTATGTTCTACTCCACAATATAACAAATACATAAGTTTCACATGCGTTTCCATTTCTCGCAAATCAGCCCCGTCGGGAAAACATTAGTACTTAGTATATAACACTACAGTCTCTTTTTGTTTTAATAACCTCTTCTAAAACAGTTCTTCCTCCTAGCAAGTCAAACAACAGAGTATCTAGAGTCTCTAGATAAAAAATATTTCATTTGTTCCCAACAGTCACAACTGTTTCACTATCAAAGTGTGTCCCTTGATTACTCCTTGGACCGGACACACGGCTTCCAAGGCGTACGCGGCCCCCACTTGTCAGGGCCGCTCGTCTGACGCCGCTCCAGGCTTCTCGTGACAGCTGTCCTTCCTGCACACACAAATATGTGTGGCGCGGTAAAAAGGCTCTCTCACCTTCGTCGTTAAAATAGTGGGTGTTCGAGACGGTTGAGAGCCAAGTGTTTCTAGAATTTACCCCGAAATTCTCGAAGCACTACAAGCTGAGGTTCGTTTTAGAATCCAAGCCCTAAATCTCACCCTTTTATTTGAAGATAGCCACAATATCGGTGAGAACTGATGAAGTGAAAGTTTATATTTCCGTTTCTATATCAGTAACAGGGAAACAAGCACATTATAAGTGCTACATAGTTCATGCAAATCCTGTAACGTGGGGGACATTGAAGAAATTTGTAAGAGTAAAATCGTAGCAACTGCTGTTAATTGCAAAAGACGAGGGAAAATATGTACAAATGGAGGAAGGATAGTTACAAAAATGCTTCTGAGGGGAAATCACAGCCTGTCCAAATACGGTAATAAGAGAGGTGCCGGATTCCTGCACAGTGAAATTGTTAATGGGACAAAATTAAGTAAGACAATGCACTAAAGAAGTGCTAGACCCAGAATTGCACTTTCAGCAGGTTGAGGCGCATTGGTTGTACTCTACCTTTAACAAGATGGTAGTACCGGCTAGTTGTTTCGATCAGGGGAAGCTTACACTACCGACGAGGCTAGAAATAAACAGGAGTGATTTGTTATTAAGTGGAACAGCGTGCGAGATAATGGGTCCTGATCTCTGTCTGCCTGACACCATTTCAGGGATAACTCACCTGAATATTTCGGAGCCTCACTTGTACCGTCCAGAGGGTCTCACGCAACTAGTACCTGCCAGAAGTCTAAGCAGCTTAAATCAAACCCTAGGGTCGGAATTAACGCAGCCTATACACACGTTTCTGAACCAGCAGGGTGGACGAGTCTCCCTGGAAACCTTATTGCAGCATGTAAATTCATATAGGGAAAATCAGTACAGGAAAGAGACAATATTGACTATTTTCCTACCAACCACTACAGCAGCACTTGTTCTGCTGTGTAGTCCTTGTTTTGAAACATAGAAGACGAAGCACAAGACTGAGCTTGGGCCCAGCCATTGTTCAGATTCAAGTGGATTAGATGTCCTGAGCGTAAAAGCAACAGAATGGAGCTGAACGCACAGGAGGATAGTATTAAGAATAATTATTTCATTTTAGCTTTTAAGTTGGGCATAGAGAGTAGTAATTTTGCGAAAAGCCTATAATGAAACAAGTTACAATGTGTTTGAGTTAAGGGGCAGGACGAGGGGCCCTGTGGCAATGAGTGAGATTAAGTGATGGGGTTAAAGAAAACAATTGTTAGAAAAAATCTTAAGAGACGAAACAGGGCTGACAGAGCCAGTCGCCAGGAACTCTTGTGTAAAGGATAATCTAGTTTGGTTGACCTGAGGGACGGGATTTGATAAAAAGGAGGGCAGTCTAGCGTATCAACCTATTTGGTCCAAAAATACTCTGGAGCAGAAGTGATTTGCAACAGAGACAGCCGCAGGGAGGCGAGAGCGTTATGCGTTGCAAAGGAAAACACGGCCAAGTAGCATTGTGCACAGTATAGCAACATGTGACACTGCAGCACACTAGCGGAAGGATGGAAGCCTTTCCTCACTTGCTACCACGAAAGTGTTTAGAGTACAAGCCTTAAGTCTTAAACTAACATAGTCTACAGCATATAAGTACTCAGCCATTCGTGTAGTAAATGATTCTTGTCTTAGAATCACAGCCTAAACCATGAGCTTGTGACAACTGGAGTGACATCCCAGAATGCAGTATGGACTCCACTGTTCAACCACAAGACAGGGCAGCCCAAGCTGAGTCACAAGAAAGTTGCCCCCTCACTGGAGGAAATTCACCGCCATCATCAGCTGCGCTGACACGTTGTCTTCATGATCACAGCTAGAGATGTCGCTGATAGTGGCTTTGGAGTGACGCCATTCTTACCACCGTTCTTCACAATGTCAAAGACAACAGATGTCGATTCATTTGCATGAGAGCAACTGGACTCCTTAACCAAGCTTCTCCTGATGGACTATGGCCCAGGCCCAGAATAAAGAATATAATATAATATGTATAACAAATCTACTGTCATCCTGATGTCCCATTTTACTCTCCACTCTCTTAAAGCTCATTTAAAGGATTATTGCATGAAGTGCAAGATAAGAATTTTTTAAATGTGAACGATATTCCTCCACTTATGGCGCCTGCTATATATATTTCAAAAGAAAAGAATCCAAAAAAGGGCAAGAACATCACATGATGATGGTGATGCTAGTAATGAACAGTTACTCATAATGAGATTCATATTAGTCTTATTCTCTAAATACCACAGTATTAATGGTAATTTCATTATTAAAATTAATACTGTCAACAACTCCAATCCATTTTGTCATTTTAAATATCTATTTTAACACTGCATTGAGGGTTACTTTACTTAATTTGTGCCGAGAAACTTCATACTGATATTTTCAGTGTAGACTGTTAAAATTGAAGAATTATGAAGCAAAATTAACATTCTCAGTGATGCTGCATTAGAAGTGTGTGAATTAGAAGTTGTGTTTTTTTTTACTTGAGAAATTATGGTTATATTTATTGTTTCAACATGACATTACTGCGAAAACAACTTACGTTTGTCTTATTACTGAAGTACAATACCCACTAGTACTGTAGTATTAACAAGGACTCAAGCAAAAATGTGTGAATAAATAACTGTGCACAATAATGTAACAACATTACATTGAGAAATATTGCAAAAAATTTATGCAGTTCAACTCACAATCACTGTCAAAATTTATTATCGTGTGTGAACAAAGAAAGACACCAGAAATAGCAAGCGGATCAACATTATTTAAGTAGCCAAAACCTACTCTAATACTTGAGATAGCAGCCAGTACTACATTGCAAGAACATAAACAATAGAATGTAAATATTATTCATGTTTAATTAAATCCAAACGCAACTGTATTAAATTTACTTTCCAAAAAAGAAAAGCATAATCAGGTTTCAGGACCACGGTCCCATCTTTAAGTCACCTGAAAAATTGCTACTAAATGTGATCATCAAACATAAGCTGAAGGAAAAAATTGTAACATCTAAAAATAATTAATGTAGTCTATTGAATTTCAGGAATACATTTATCTAGGTAGCATATTTATTAATACTGCAAGATGACAGGTTATGTAAGTGCAAGAAAATCCTTAGCAAATGTGAAATGTTAGTACATTAATAACCACTGAAACCGTCAGAATGTTGAATGCAAGCATGCAAACGTGCATGCATTGTGTTGTACAAGTGTCAGATGTCAGTCTGTGGGATTGAGTTCGGTGCCTGTTGCACTTGGTCGGTCAATACTGGGTTGGTTAATGCTGTGTGTGTGACACTGGAGTTGTCGTCCAATACTGTTCCGTATGTAATCGACTGGAGACGGATCTGGTGATTGTGCAGACCAAGGCAACATGTTAACATACTGTAGAGCTATGTGAGCAAGTGTTATCCTGTTGAAAGACACCCCTTGAAACGCTATAGATGAATGGCAGCACAACAAATCGAATCAACAGACTGACGCACAGATTTGCAGTCAGGTTGTGTGGGATAACCATGAGACAGCTCTTGCTGTCATACAAAAACAAACCCTTGGCCATAACTCCAGCTGTAGGTCCTGTGTGTCTAACAAGCAGACAGGTTGGTTGCAGGCCCCCATCTGGTCACCTTCTAATCAACACAAAGCTATCACTGGAATCAAGACAGAACCAGCTCTCATCAGAAAACACAAGAGACCTGCACCCTGCTCTCTGATGACCTATCACTGACACTACTGAAGTCGCAAATGGCGGCGTTCTGGGGTCAGTGAAATGCATGCTACAGGGCAGCTGGCTCGAAGCTGTCAACGAAGTAACCGATTTGTAACTGTTCATTGTCTCAATGTGGTGCTAAATGGTGCTTGTATTTCTACTGCAGATGCAGTACGATGGCCCAGATCCATACGCCCCACATGATTGTCTTTTCTGTCATTAATGCCACATGGAAATCTGGAGCCCAGTCTACTTACGACCATACATTCCCAAGACCACTGTTATCAGTAATCATGTCCAGTGGCAACATTCCTGTCAAGTCGTTCAGCAATATCACAGAAGGAACACCCAGCTTCTCATAGCCTTGTCACATGACCTTGTTTAAACTCAGAGAGGTGTTGGTAACGGTGTCTTTGTCGTCTTAAAAGCATTCCTGACAAACGTCAGTTCACTACAGCCAGCCTCAAAAGTAAGTGACACTCAAGACCATTACAGCTTGTATTAAATACAAATCTGATTTGGATTCTCGTAGTGACGCTACTAACGCCACTCTTGTGTGACTGGCGCGAAAGGTGAATATACATCATTTTTCAGATGTAGAAACAGGCCTACAAACTTTTGTTTATGTGGTGCAACTCCTTCTTCGTGTTGCGATTATTTTTCAGTCAGTGTACTATGAAACTATAAAAAAAACAAAAAAAAAAATGGAGCAAAGTATTGAAAAGAATACCTCAGTACATACAGAATATACACAGAAGTCATCTAAAAGGGGGAAATATAGTGACTCTCTTGTACACGCCCTGTAAGTAGAAAATACATCTCATATATTTCATGGTTGCACAGAAAACCGTTCAGAAAACTGGGTCTATATAATATACAACAGAGCCCCATAAATAAAAGATTGTAATCACGCCCACTGATATCATGACATGAACTAATCACGGCGAAATAACGCATAGAACCAATACAAACTCACATGCTCATGGGTTAGGCTTGTCAGTAAAATGTGCTGACACACAGTGTGGTAAGCAGACTTCCACTCACCAACAATATAAAAAGTGCCTCCACGTGTAGATGTTAGTTCATACATGATATGTCCTCTTTATGTAAAGATTCTAACTTACCAATTCTGCATTCATGTGCATACAGAACATTGTACCAGCCGAACACCAAAATTAAAATGTCATGTGATGGTCAATGTACTGGCCCAAGTGCACAATGGCTAGCATCTCATGGGAAAGCTGTAACCTAGTATCCCTGCTATTGTCATATCTCAAATGTAATGAAAAAGCGCTATCACTAACACACTAAAACCGCCCATGGACAAGAGTTGCACTATTATTATATATAGCAACACCTGCAGTAAACCAATTGCACCTCTAACAAATGTGATAAAAAGTAAGTAAGTGGACATATCTCGTACAGTGCCAATAATAGTATCTGTTACCACCACGTAACACCACTAGTGAGGGCAGATACCACCATGTAACAACACAGACAAAAGATAGTCACTGAGTAGTAACCAATCTGAGCTTTCAGAAAGCTAATACCTCTTGGACCCAAATCTTAAATGAAGTTTTTAAAACAACCAACCTATAAAGATCACCGCCACAATGGCAACATCAATAAAATTGCAGTTAACAACCACATATTAGGAATCAATGTATGAATAAGAACATATTAAGAAAGGAGAACCTTCAGCAAGGAAGCCTATAAGTAACAAATGCATAATATAAGAACTAATCAACTGTGCTGATGTGGACAAGTCTACAACCCCCTGTAATACCTACTACACTTGTTTAATTCACGCTGAAAAAAGCACTAGATCTATATATGATTTACACAGCATAAAAAGCCAGTGGCTTTCTCTTGTCCATATAATTACACATCAACATACATGAGTGCATTAGCGCGAGCTCAAGAGAAAAAAGTCGTGGTGGAAGTAAATGAAAAATATATGATAATAAAAATCTAAAAAAAACCTGAGATTCTGTACCTTTTACAGAAAATAGGGTTTGTCTTCTGGGATACACTACCTCAAAAATATTATATATAGATACGAAGCATTCCATAAAGCCTTAACACAGTTTGTTAACATTAATCTCTGCATGCTTGATTTTACATTTCATGATTTCAATTTCTTCCAAGATGTCAGTGTTGGGCCTATAGGCCAGTTGTGGCAGATATCTGAATCTTCGCTAACATCCTGTAAGTTTTGGTTATTGAGCGCTAGGTGGAAGGAAACGAGTGACAGGATAATTCACTGCATGATGCTACTTATATGTGATATGTAAACTTCACTCGTTTGGCCTGCGAATCTGTAGTCACACTGAGGTCTATTAATCTCATGAACACCCGTATTGCCATAAGGTGAACCTGTCGTTCTTCATTATGTACAAACAATGGACCATTTTTCTTGGGTATCCTGGGTAGTAAACATGCAGCTATGACATTTAAGGCTCTCAGCCACCGACCAACCTTATCTGAGACTGGTCAACGTCAAGACACTCTGCAATATCCCTTCTTCTTGTCGTCCACATCCTGCTCAAGGAGGATACTACCCTCTGATCCGTTTTTCGTACCCCCTCTGCCAATATTCTCTTCTATTTGTTAACCATCTTCCAAGAATAATCTTTCACCTGGGCTGCATATCTAATGGTATCTAGTTCTCTCTTTATCTCTCTATTGTTCAACGGAATTTCCTGCACTCTATAGAGGATTGTTCTAAAGGCAACATGTTTAAGGGACGTGAGATGTCCAGAACTTTGTGTCAAATTGTCTGTTGTGGTGGCCATATGATAAAGACTGAACAGAATTTTTCTTTTCAGAGAGACGTTTAAATCCAAATAGGGTGGCTTATCTCCCAGTGATAATTCGACAGTAAATTTATTATAAGGATTTTGGCTATTAAGCACCTTAAATACTTCATCTACCTGATCCCTATTACCATAAAAATCGCAATTATTTCTTTAGTATACCCCTTATAGCCCATTTTCTTGTCCTTAAACTTTGGAAATGCATTAAAGAATCTTTGTTCAAAATGTGCCATGTGAAGCAGTGGCTGTGGGGGAGCCCTCGGCTAACCCCATATTTCATTCGTAAGCTTGTTCCCCTAATTATAAATAGGGCTACCAATCATAGTTTCATAAGATCAGCAAAGTTCGCAAACGTCTTGAAAAGTAGCGCCTCCCAATTTTTTATTCTGTTCTCAATGACGGTTGAGATTTTGATGTCATGCATAGTACTCGGTCAACTTTCCCGCTTTTCTGACAAAATCTGCAACCTCTGCTACTAGAGGATTCCTAATTGTAGCGTGTAGCATGACAGCATGCAACACAACTATGTCAATGCGTGAAAACCCCTAAGAAACAGGATGCACGAATTACAAGAGTTTGCCCACACATGGAGCATCCTCACATGGAGCATTCTCTCCTTCAGCGTGATACTGACAGACCACACACGAGGGCTGTGGCATCTGGAATAATCCGACGCCTTGGGATCACTATCATCAGTCATCCTCCATACCGTCCCGACTTGGCACCATCTGATTTTCATCTGTTTCCAAAAAAAAAACACGCCTTCGGGGGCACCAATTTGTTAGTCATGAATTGGTGCAAACAGAAGTGGATTTGTGTCTCTGCCAACAATTTTAATAGGAGAAGCAACCAACCTAATAATTTCAACGGATATGGCTCGAACAATCAATATAATGGGAATAATAATAGTGGGAATGTTAATACCGGTAACCGGAAACGGAAGTTTGAAGGGAATTCAGTGGATAATGGTGAACAGTGAACGGTAGGGTGGAATAATTCACCGCCGACTCCTTGGAAACAACCGTTAGGAAATATACCAAGTGGTAATCCCTGAAATAGAATGGTACCGGAGCAAAGAGCACCAGAGACTAGGCCATATGTCAACAATAGTGAATGGGGCAATCAAAATCACGATGTACGGGTTGTAGTGGTCAAGGAGCAACCAGGTACATCAAGTCAATCGCCAACAAACTTAGCCCAGCCCAGGTAAGTCTTCCAACACGGACTGGTGATGGGCAGGGGGCAAAATGAATTCAACCATTCCAGCATTGTGTTATGAGCCGCAATTTGTCCGATCAACTTGAGAAAACAGAAGCTTTACCTATGTTACCAGTATCTAATTGTGTGGTGTCAGGTGCTGTAGGAACCCATGCAGTACCCGTCAAACTGGAGACCATAGTATAAATAGATCTAGAGGGACATAAATTGAATGTAAATTATTTAATTACCACAGGACTATCCTACGATTGCATTTGGGGTTGAGATTTATTAAGGGATCACAAGGCAATACTGAACCTTAATCAAGGAACATGTTCTCTAGTACTTGACGATCAAAGAGTAGAAATTAAATTTATAAAGAGGGTCGAGCTTACAGGGAAGTATTCACATAGTTTTCAAGTAATCACTGAGACATCTGACATGATCGAAGATTGTAATAGATTAAACCAACTGTTATTTGAGTGTGCAAGAAACTGTGGATATCAAGCAAACCATTAACGACAAGGTTAGTGAATCCGAGTATTTGTCTGAAAATCAAAGAGTAGAACTCAGCGAGGTTTTAATAAATAATATAGAAGTGTTTGCTACTAAACCAGGCATAATTAAAGATTTTATATACGAGTTTGAAGTGTATCCCCACCAAACCTACTGTCGAGCGTCGTATTCTGTACCATCATTAAAAAAGGAGTTGGTAGCGAGAGAGATAAAGAAAATGTTAGAGTGGAAGATTATTGAATCCTCGAATTCATCATACAATTGTCCAATAGTTCAAGTTATTAAATCTGACGGGAGTGTTAGACTAGTTTTAGATGCCCGCAACATTAATAAAATAGTAAAACACGTAATGACAAGACCTGAGAATTTAGAGGAAATGTTACAGAGATTTCATGGAGTAAAGATATTATCTTCAATTCACCTGAGAAGTTCATATTGGCAGGTCATGATTTCAGAAGATTCTCGGAAGTATACAGCATTTATTTTCGCTGGACGCAGTTATCAGTTTAGGGTCTTGCCGTTCGGTGTCAACATCAGCAGAGAAGTTTTTATCACGGCCTGGATACGGTCCTAGGTCCCGAATTATTACAATCTGTGACCACTTACGTTAACAATCTGTTGATAGCAACCCAAACTTGGGAGGAACACCTTGCATTGTTGAAGGAAGTATTTGAAAAATTTAAAGAATTTGGTATAGCAGTTAACTTGAACAAGTCTAAGTTTGGAAAAAATAAAATCAAATTTTTAGGTCACATGATAACTCCGCAAGGAATAATGCCAAATCCGAAGAAACTTGACATAATTAGAAAATTGCCATATCGTAAGGACAAGAGACAACTTAAAGCGTATTTAGATATGGTGTCGTTCTTTAGTCGATTTTTACCTAATAAAATACTAAAGGACGATGGTTTGTTGAGGTTATTGCGAAAGAAGGTACCATGGATGTGGACTGACGCATGTACAGCCAGTTTCGAAAGGATACATAGTGCTTTGTTGAATGCTAGAATGCCTGCACACCCTGACTTGAATAAAACATTTAGTATAATGTCCAATGCGTCTGCTCTATGCTTTTCCAAAATGATGAGGGCAACGATTTAGATAATATTTCGATTATAGGATTTGCAAGTCGGATTCTAAGTAGTTGTGAGAGAGCATATACAGCAACCGAGTTAGAAATTTTGGCTATTGTCTGGTCGCTACAGAGATTCCGTTATTTCGTCTACGGACGTAGGATAAACATCTATACTGATCATAAAGCGCTGTCCTTTATGATGAAACGCAAATTATTACATAGTAGACAACTTCGGTGGTATCTATTGCTACAAGAGTACGATATTGACATCAAATATATCAGTGGCTAATCTAACATCATAGCAGATGCTTTATCCAGATTGCCACCTGGTTTGAGTGAATGTACTGAAATATCTCAAGCCACTAATAATTTTAAGGTAATGCAGATGGATGTACTCCGTCTTAAGAAAAGTTTTCGAATAATGTGTAAGGTAATAGCTAAGTTCCAACGCCAAGATCCAGTTTGGGGTGAAGTTATTACCTTACTGAATAACGAAAATCAACATGTAGTTAAGAATGTAGTTAG
This sequence comes from Schistocerca serialis cubense, assembly GCF_023864345.2. NCBI lineage: Eukaryota > Metazoa > Arthropoda > Insecta > Orthoptera > Acrididae > Schistocerca > Schistocerca serialis. Next base: position 58,432,469 of record NC_064648.1, on the reverse strand, counting down.
TTGCTGATGTTCTGTGCCATAGGATTAAAGGTAGTGAATATAAATAGAAAGTATGTATACCTAAGGTACATGTTAGCGATCTATGTTGGTATGTTCATCATTTATGGGGACATTGTGGACCTGAGAGGTGTGCGGCGGAAATCAGTGAACACTGTCTCTTCAAAAATCTGAAAAGGGAAGTGCAACGAGTATTACAAACTTGTGTGGTATGTAAAAGGCTAAGCCAGTGAACTATAGCCATAAGGGAGAATTACATCCTATAGTGCCTAAGCAACTGTTATATTTAGTATCTTGTGATGTCTTTGGACCCTTGCCCAAGTCGAGAGGGAACTTTAGATATGCAGTTGCATTTTATGAATTATTTTCCAAACATATCAAGTTATACCTGCTTCGAAGTACCAACACCAAGCAGCTATTAAATATATTTAGTAAAAAGTATGTGCCAGTGGTTGGGAAACCAAAGGTGGTACTGACAGACAATGCGTCTTATTTTGTCAGTAACATATGGGAGGATGGTTTGTGTAAATTGAATGTCAAATGTATTTTTGTTAGTCGCTTTCACCCTGTCGAGAGGGTATTTAGAGATTCCAATAAGTTTGTAAGAGTACACGCGAGTTGGAAACATACTAAATGGATCGATTTATTGCCAATGTTCGAAAAAATGCATAACCAACTACCTCATACCAGTAGAGAGTTTCCACCATGTCATGTAATAGGATTAAGCGAAGCAGATGATTCATGGTTCAAGCCACTGCCTAGCTGCACTTCTATCCAACTAAATAGAGAGCAAATGTTATGTACAGTCAAACAAAGATTAACTTTGAAAGCCAACAAACACAAAGCTTGATACGACCGGACACTGAACAGAATTGTTAGCTACAACGTTGGAGATTTGGTACTCTTAAACACTCACCTGAAATCGTCAAAAATTAACCGTAGGCATAAGAAATGGCTTATGTTATACGAAGGACCATTCAAAATCGTAGGAATTCCTCATGGAGGAAGCTACTTATTAGGCAATTCACAGGATCAGTTAAAAATAAAAAGGTTATACCCTCATAAAGATTTAAAAAGATTGTACATGTGAAATGAATTTTTTTTATAAAATTGCACTTAGTTGTAGATGGAAGATGTTCCGATGATTTGTGGTCATTGAACCCGATTGGTATTGCAATGTGAAGTAATTGTGTTATAGAAATTGGTAAGTTATGTGTAGAAATGAGTTGTGTTGTTGCTTAATTTCATTTTAATGAGTTAACTTTGATACTTCATTAATACATTGTTAGCGTTGGATAACGATTATGGTGAAAGGTACTGAAAATATACAGAAGCCTAGGCACCTTAATCTTTGATGTTATTAAGTGTTTCAATTTCACAAACAGTGTTATCGGTGATGGATAGACATCAAGGTTATAATGAATAGTACTGCAAGACAGTAACCTTGAAGTGTTACCGTAAATTGATGTAATAATTAAAGAAGTCAGAGCATTAGGTACTGTGAACAGACGGAAGCCGACGTGCACTGTGACATAGGTTTTCGTCCAAGTTCGTATTGCAAACGTGTGGTGTTTAGTAATCCAGATCCAAGTGATATTCTAAGGATTTTATCACGTAATGGTACTAACAAGGGAACCTCCCCATCGCACCCCCCTCAGATTTAGTTATTAGTTGGCACAGTGGATAGGCCTTGAAAAACTGAACACAGATCAATCGAGGAAACAGATAGAAGTTGTGTGGAACTGTGAAAAAAACAAGCAAAATATACAAACTGAGTAGTCAATGCGGAACATAGGCAACATCAAGGACAATGTGAGCTCAAGAACGCCGTGCGACTAGTAGACGAAAGGACGTGCCTCTCCAATGGGAACCAAAAACATTTGATCGCAATGTCATAGGTCAACCGATTCCTCCACAGGTAAACACGTCTGATGTAATCTATAGGACACTTGTGGGGGCATGTGCGTCACATGACAGGAATATGTTATCGACCCACCTTCCTTGTACACTTGGCGAATGGGTAAATAGATTCTTCTACGTTGCCTGATTTAGGTTTTCTTGTGGACGTGATAATCACTCCCAAAAAAGTTATGAAACATAACAGTTTGACAGATAATAATTTTATGAAAAAAAAATTAAACTTTTTACTCGAGGGAAGACTTGAATCAGGGACCTCTCGCTCCGCAGCTGCTCACGCTAACCATGGGACCACGGCGCTCCTAATCTGACGCTATCCTTGATGTTGCCTATCTTGCGCATGGACTACTCAGTTTGTATATTTTGCTTGTTTTTTCCATAGTTCCACACAACTTCTTCCTGTTTCCTTGATTGATCTGTGTTCAGTTTTTCAAGGCCAACTTATAATTAAATCTGAGGGGGGTGCGATGGGGAGGTTCCCTTGTAAGCGAAACTTATTATAAAGTGTAAATACGTGATGATGATATCCTAATTTTAGGTGGTGACTATAATAATATTTGTCGTAATTCATAGCTCTGAATATGACTCGATGAGACTGTGAATATTGCATTGATGATCAGTAGTGAATGAACTTCTAAATGTTAAGATGAAAACAGACTCCTAAAGGAGAGCAAACTAAGATATATTTCATGCGTGTGTGGATTTACTGTATGGAATATTCTGTGCTATGTCTATATACTTAGTAAATGAATGATATAAATGTAGGACTTAAAACTCACAGTACTATATAAGGAGTATGTCGAGAACATTTTTACGGAATTACCGAGGTTAATAAATAAACATGTGTTTGTCGTGGTGTGATACAATTAATAGTTTTTTTGTTTCATGGGAGGAGTCAACGAGACAACTGAAGCAGTGGCAGCCATGTGTCGAACAGCCAAACTGTTTGCAGTACCATCGGGGATCCTGCGACAACAGCCCGGGATGCATGCTCGAACAAATAGCGACTGACGAGACAATTGAACAACAGACAACTGTCGCAGCGAACAGCAGCTCAATAATGCAGAGTAATCTTAATGCGGCCGCGCTGCTACTACAAGAAGCGGTCGCGTGGAAGAAACTTAAATCGCGTCCATCGAGATGGCGCTGAGTTCCTGTATAGGGTCGTGGAGTCATCTCAAAAAGTTAACAACAAAACAGCTAATTAAAGGCGGACGGATCGTCTAATGAAGAACCACCCAGCCAACAATCATGAAGAACTTGATTGCACGGACGGATCGCATAATCAAGAGACGTCCAACCATAAAATGTAGCCGTACGTGAAGAATCATTTAGCCTATGATCATGAAGAACTTGATCGCACGGACGGATCGCATAATCAAGAGACGTCCGACCATCAAAAGTGGCAGTACACGAAAACTGATAATCTGCATAGTCAAACGAAGAGATGTCTAATCAAGAATACTAACGGTTCGACAGCATGGACGGATAGCCAGATCAAGAGACCGCCAGCTGTCGAATACATAAAAAGTAACTCCTGAATCTGTCTGCCATTCGAAACTAGCGATCTAACTGCATTGTTATGTAGTCTCATAAGAAGAAAAAAAGTCCTCACTGCATTCCACACTAGATCTGCAGCCCAACCGGGTGATGTGATGTGGACCTTGATGACGCTGCTTGCTGCTGGGCCCCTATCAAGTCTCAAGACACATGAAATACATGACATTTATAAGTCGTGGCTTCCCACCGAATATGTAGCAAATTAATGTACATTTTGTTTGAAATATTTGCGGCATGTACAAGCGTCGTTGCCAGAGATCGATGTATTCATTCTCATACCATTATAATGAAAGAAAAACCAAGACCCATAACACAACAAAACAAAGCACACAAAAGCCCCTAGACTGAAATAAATTATCCTCCAATGGCCCCTGAGATAAAATAAAAATAAAAATAAGAATGAGATCTGAAAAAGAAATAAGAGAAAGAAAAAGAAAAAAGTCTCAAAGGATACCCAAAATGCAAAATAAAGAAAAAGTTTTCATAGGTATTAACCCTTATGGTATTAGAAGAATGCTAACCGTGTAACAAGTAAACGGTTACCATTCTGGGAGGGGGGGAATGTAACACCTCGGTTCAGTTTACAGTGATAAAAGTTATAGAAATAATAATTTAAAATTAAGAATACAATTTTTATAGGGGAAAATAGTGTAGAATCAGATTTCGGTAACTACAGATCAAAATTATAGTGTATCAGCAAGTAGTTTAACGTCTAAGTACAGCAAAGCCACGGAAGCTCCGTCATGGAGAAGGCAGTGACGTTAAAGTTTTGTGATGAAAAACCTATATAAAAGCCTGATCGTCATTATTGCCACCTTTTTTCCTTAATTGTTTCGTTAAAGGGCGGGGAGCCAGTGTCAGTCAGCGAGACAATAATTAGATTGGAAATTATCGTCTTAAGATTCACGGTAAACTGTTAGAATAATACGGAGATTAAAAGTGATATAGTGAACGATCTCTGACTGTTGGTAGCAACGGAGTATTAAGGGGATTTTAGGACTTTCGTGCTAGATTGGAACTTTATGGAGATATAGACGACAGAAACTCAAATTATCTGCTGATACGAGTGAATTCAGAGGTACCGGTATTCAAATATTAACGTGTGGACTTTTGAAAGTGCTGTGTGCCGTTAGTTGCGAATCTGGACGTAGAGCGCGTGCATATCGGCATTTGCGGACTATTTAGATTCCTCCAGGCTAGGAACCTTTTAAATAGACAATCATTCATCACCATATTAATCCTTGAATATAGAGTGAAAGTCAAATACAAGAGTGTTGTACTTATTTCATTTACCTAGTACTAATCAGTGAAGGTTTTATGGAACCAAAGCTATTCAGCAGTAAGTCAGCACCATCTAGCGGAAAGCGTAGGCATTAACTAACACGCTAATTGAAGTGAACGTTTACGTGTTTACGGACTGCTTAATATGAACTTTTGCGACTCTTTGACGTTCCCACTCCCTCCAAAATGTGGTGCAGGCTGTCTTAATCATAAAAGGGGAAAGTTTTAGCCGGGCAAATTACTAAATAAAAGCGATATTTACAAGACTCACAGTAATAGAAAAACACAAGGCCCGCACCTCGTCGGAAAGTCGTCCCTGTCACGTCGGGAAGTAAAGCCGGAAAACCTACCGACGATACGTATCTACGAGCAAACGTCTACGTAGAGTACCTAAAAAGGGAACCACAAGAGATTTTGGAGATGCTTCATGTACATGACATTAGGGAAGAAAACTTGCATATCCAACCTAGCGGTCTGATGCTTAACTTCTTGAAAGAAATTGAAACCATACAATGCAAAACTATCTATCCAAATAGTGCCCTTAAGGCGCAATCTAAATTAAGGCATTATGGCATGTTTAATAACAGTATAAAGTGTTTTCAGAGTAATGCTTTCTAATAGATAAACCCATACTCTATATAAAGCATAAGGGGTGTCAGTATTCAGTATTTAGATTTATATGAACGTATTTTTACTCTTGCTTCTGCCATCTATCATTTCCCTGGAGCTCACACTATTTCTCTCTTCCACACTGGAGTGTGATAATATTAAAATTTTTTCAAACTTTCGTTCTTTATACAGCCAAGCTGAGTTTCGCTGCAGAGCCATGCTCAGGCAGGGATTGCTGGTCTGGTAGCAGTTACCACTGGATATAGGTCACCAGCCCACATTTTGGTCCAATTCATATCATTCTGACGACGAGAATGCTGACAAGGCAATGCTTAGGTGAAGCGTTGCTGACAAGGGAACTCTTATAGGAAACCCTCCAGCAACAAATCAGAGAACTGGAAATGGTAATGTGGGATCTGACCTGACTCACTTTTGGCAGCTAGCCCTCGACTGGATCATCTGTCCCTCTCATGAGCAATATGCCCCTTAGTCTGTTAGTCGCCTCCCAAGCGCGACTTGTATCCGTTAGATGTTGATTTCAGAAAAAAAAAAAAAATTCAGACAGTTGTATGGAACCACAATCCATTTGTCATTTTGGATAAATTCCCTCGATTTTCATGCACTCCCAGACGCCCAAATCCTAAAATTGCCTTGCCGTCGCCAATTCCTGTACGCAGATATCATCTGCAAGATTCGAATACACTGTCCACTTTGACATACGAATATTTTGTTTTGCCGATGGATGCCACGTCTCTGTTACACACCTTGCTGCACGTCGTTAGCGCTTAGTAACACTACACTTTCCTATACATGTGATGGAGCGGTCTAAGGCGCTACAGTCATCGACTGTGCGGCTGGTCCCGGCGGAGGTTCGAGTCCTCCCTTGGGCATGGGTGTGTGTGTTTGTCCTTAGGATAATTTAGGTGTGTAAGCTTAGGGACTGATGACCTTAGCAGTTAAGTCCCATAAGATTTCACACACATTTTTTATACATGTGTTGAGCTCGGCCAGACTACACTGTGAATCGTTTTCCCAACCTTTCTTGTCATTCAGATGCGTCCACATATGCCGCGCTGCGTGAAAACTCGCGTGGGCTGCTACTCCTCAACGTTCCGGCCACAGAGGCCACAGAGGCACATCCTCTACGCCGCACTGCCACCATATCGTTGTGGGTGGCAGTCCCGCCCGAGCCACCGCCTCCGTCGCTATGCCTTCATTCAGCGAGAGTTCCAGTGACCACCGTGAGTCGGTGCCACATTTTAGAGGATCCTGTTCGTCGTTCCTGCCGTCGGCGTGCCGTTACTGACGTCGATGCCGTCGCCGGCGCATCTTTCCCTGCCGAAAAATTAAAGTAAGTCCGACTAGCCATGCTTACTTACACTCTGTCGTTGCTTCTCTGTGAGCTGCCGTCGCTGTAAATCGTTGTAATTAGAACCTAATTTTCATTCAAATATTGTGACACATTTCTTGTCAAAGTTCCGTGGTTTCCAGCTAACTGTTTTTCCTGTATTTTATAATCATGTGTAAGAGCGGCGGAAGCAGCCGCTGCTGGGAATGTCAACACGGACCCTTTCCATACATCAGCTGAACAAATTAATATACTTACCTGTCAGAAGTTAGTGTTACGGGAATAGAGTGAAGAATTGGCGCAAATGGATAAAACTGAGCACAGAGCCTGTTGGACAGCTGCAAGTTTTTCAGGAACTCCCACAGCTAGTTCCGCAGCATCTGTAGCAATCATTCCAAGAAGCTCCTCTGCAGTCTCTTTTATACCTACTGTTGAGTGGTACTTAAGAAAATAAATTAGTGAAATCAAAGTGAACTAGAAATTAGAATATAAATGAAAAACTTGGTTTAGTTTAGAGAGTTACATACTGGCAAACAGCGGGCAGAACAGCAGAACAGCAGAACAGAAGAGACAATGGCCGTGAAGTCAGAAAGTTCCACATAAGTGGACGCTGTCAATTCAGCAGTCAGGGCATCGCCCGACCGGCTCACGTGTTTCTCATTTGTCGCATGTGAGCGAAGGCCCTCGCCTACATCCCAAGAGCCAATGACCGACGTTAAGAAGATTCTTCGAGATGCTTTTCAACGTGACACAAGAGGCAATGACCAGCTCAGGTGTTTCTCGGTCGCCACATGTGATCAAAGGGCCTCGCCTACATTCCAAGAGCCAATGACCGACGTTAAGAAGATTCTTGGAGAAGCTTTTCAACTAGACAGAAGAGGCAATGACCGTGAAGTCGTTCACCTACAGTAAACTGAAGTGATAAATACGCGAGACGCAGTGGGCCCGACGGACGGAGACGAAGACGAAAGATGGAGACGAGAGACGAAGAACACGTAGAAATGAAGAAGCATAGCAGTAGCCTTCAGTCAGTTTCGGTGCTGAAGACCGTCATGCAAGAAGAGACTACATCATGCACAGACGCACCAAGTCCGCCGCTGTAATGGAATAGCAAGCAGCAGCCTCAGCGCCAGAAGACAGAAGTTAAAAGGTACTTGAAGTCTGATTTTTACGTACCTGGGTGACTCGTGAGGACAGGAAGGAGACGGCCTCACATCAGCAGTCACCTGTGAGCTGGGATGAAGATCTGACAGCCGAAGACTGGCAAGCGGGAGTCCATTGTTCGAGTCTGGGACACTGGCCTTCCCCCGTCGCGCCGCTCCGCTGGCCGACGCACAACACACGCGGCCGCTTAGAGAAGGGAAACACTGGGACTCCACATCCAAGGTATCACCATCCGATGCACGACTTCGCTCTCAATAATTAAACGGGCCACAGCGCAATGCGCGTCTCCAGTCAGCTGGGCGAGACGACGACACGAGATACACACTGCCATGCGTAATCAGACGCCGCCGCTGCCGCAGCAGAAGGCTACGCAAACGACACAGCTGCCGTTCTCCGAACCAGAACATCCAGTAAGATACAGTTGTACAAAACTTTCAATAAAAGTTATCGTATGTAAAAATGCTGTTTCATTCTACCTCATACCCGAGCCAAGGAAGAACCCACCCCGCCCACATGTTGTTAAGAGAGAAAAATTGATTAATTTAATATTTTCACCCTGACAGAAAGCTTTAGAATGCTCATCCTGACAACTGACTAGCATCAAAAGAGAGAACCCAGTTACATTTAGTATCACAACTGTTACACTACATTTCTGGGAAAGCCAAATGGAGGTGTTACCACTTTCTCACAGAATGTTCACGATGTGGGGCATTTTTGGACTTGGCCGAATGGAATTTTACTAAACATTGTGAGGTTAAAGTTGTCAGATGACAGACGTAAGTATGTTTAACATGTTGATAAAATCTGAAGAAATTCAGTTCAATTCAATTCAGTTTATTACTACGAATCTTAGACCACTTTTCTGGAAACTCTAAATTCGTTAATAATGGTGACATACAATGTTTCATATCACATTTGTAGTAGTAAATCATGTTAACGGCAACCACTGGTAATATTAAAGTAGAATTGAAACAGAACATTAGAAAAATAAGAATTAATTTTAAAAAACGTAAAATAAGGGGAATTAACTCAGGATCTTAAGAACCTCAGGTTTGCCAACTATCTAAGCTACTACTACTTCTAAACCTATTGTTGATACACTATTCTACAACACCATTGGTATGTGCATGCTTCGACAATCCTCAAGTCAGTGTATATCCATGTAGATGGTCACTTAATATGTGTATGCGCCTATTATTATTTCTAACTCAGAAAATACTTTTGTGAACTGTTGACACTATTTTGATACTCAGAGCGTCCACTTGATCTTGTAGACTGAAAGTTAAGCAGTTGCCTTTTGGATATCTGATGTGAAATCATACTGACTTTACACCTAAAATTATGGTCACTTGTAATTGTTTGCAGATTGCAGTCTAATTACCTGAAATCTCTCTCTACCTGAGAAAGGGGACATCTGAGAACGACATGATCACCATAACCTTCCTCTCCTCATTCACAGATTCGTGTGTTACTACATCCCACATGGTGCAGATGTTTGAGATATGGACCGTGCCCTCGACCTCGACCTCGTGCACCATACCTCGTCGTGCACTTTGAATCTGTTCCTGATGCTTGACAACATGCGTTAAACACTCCTTGCAGTGCTCCTAGCGTCCCAATCAGACTGCTATTCATCTAACTTCCAGGCTCATAAATGTCTTTTGTCACTAATATACATCCTGTGGTCTCATACACATGATTATACTGCTCACACCCTAACCAAAACAGCACTGGCCTGTAATATACCACGATATTCATCAGACATATCCCGACTATCACCAATTAACTCTCTACAGGTTGTAATGGTACTTGAATTACGCAACCATTACCCCAACTCACCTGAATCTCTCGATACCAGTAATATTCTACTGTTTCTGTAAAGTAGTCAACGTATTTACGAGACAACATTCAGATTTGATTTCATTTATGATACATCGATATGTTTATATTGCAATGATATTATTCTTATGTGTATTCTTTCTTTTGTCACTATGATCTTTGACGTACTTGTAGCTCTGATTTTTGGGCGCGTAAGCGATTATTAATTAGTTGTTAACTTGTTAGACAGTCGGACCTTGAGAAGGTCAAGTCTTGGACGACATGTTGGAAAGACGCGTACTGTAGTCCGCTTATAAAATGTGAAATTTAACAGTGACTGTGAGGAAGATGTTTTCAAGTATGTTTTGTATTGTGAAGTGATGTTTTGTGTTTACGTGATATTGCAATAAAAGCAAGTAAAAGGAAGTGTAACTTAAATTCGGAGTGCTGATTTTTTTTTTTTTTTTACATCACCATTGTGCTAACTTTGAAAGGTTTAATCTTGAAGAATGTTTTGAGAAGTGTATCTACATAACTTTTGAATATAGCATGATAAAACCTAGCCCTCTTTGCATCCGAGCTTGGAATCACAACCACCTAGATTTACAACGATTGAGCCATGATAATACGAGACCAGCGTGGAAAATGCGAAAAGATGAGTGCCTAGTTTTTTCATTATTACATGAAATGACTATTAACTGTGCACTAATGACACCTGCCACATAATATGACTGTTGTTGCCCGAAAATGCAGAATTTAGCAGCGTGGGCAACACCACAATCGTTATTAAATGCTAACCTTTGTTGTGGTAGGGTTGTTAGAACGTGGGGGCTCAGCCAGGATAGGCAACACCAAATATTCAAAAATTTAGTGTAGATGTGCTTCAGGAAAAGTGCATAGTGAATCTGTTATGAAAAATATCGTCAAATACTTAACAATCAAAAGGAGACAACCACAGGACGAAAAATGGACGCAAAAAACAATGGGACGACAAAGAATTTAAAATAAACACTACGACTGGATTCCGATGGAGAAGACTTCAGCTATAAGTTAAGTAAAAATTCTAACGAATTTTGTTAATTGGTATTGTCATTTCTAGTGGTTCATTTTCTGTTAACAGTTAATAATGGATAAAATTAATGAAGGGGAAGAAATAGTAGGGGGATCCAAAAATTGATAAGTTAGAATTAATTATGCAGCTTCTGAGTAAGCAGAATGAAAACATAAATAATTTAAGATCTGAAATGAGGGCTGAAATTGACGAAAGGTTAGGGGAGAATTTGACTAAGCAATTAAATGCAATAACAACTGAGTTAACTGAGGTCAAAAATACACTGGAAGGTAACTTAAAGCTGGTAGAATCGAGGGTAGACAATGTGGATAAAAAAATAATTGTTTTTGAAAATGAATTCATTGCTGAAAATAGTAACAGAGCCAGGGAAATTTAGGAACTTCAAAATTAAAATGAATCACTAGATGAAAAATTTAATGACTTGAAAGTAAACAGTGTTAATGCAGTCAGAAGCATTGAGAAAAAGGTTGACAGTTTAGAATCAAATCTTACCAATAAATTAGACACATTGAAAACTAAAATAAATCAAGTTGAAGAATATGCTGTTAACAATAATTTGCACAGTCATGGACCAGTATGGTCGAACCTGTTAGTGAAAAGTTTTCCTTGTGATAATTTGCACCCAGATGATTTTTTGCACCATTCCAAGGATAATTTTGTGCCAGGAATGTCTGATAATTCAAAAATTAAATTTGTCAAAAAAATTCTTGAAGGGGAGGCCCCAACCTGGGCTAACCAAAATTTCGATCAGTGGGAAACCTTTGCAAATTTTGAGAAAAGCTTCTTAAACAAATTTTGGTCAGAATCTGAAAAGGGGAGAATTAAATCTGTATTTTTAAATGGACCTATTTTCAGAGGGAGAGTGGGCACTATGAAAGCATTTTGTAAAGATCAACTGAGAAAATTAATACATTTAGATAAACCTTTTGATGAAATGACCTAAATAGATGTGCTGAAAAGAAGGCTACCTGAAAAATTGCAATGGGATTTAGTTCATGGGTCTGATGATTCTGTGGAAGAATTTTTAAAATATGTGGATAAATTGGATAGGGCATTAGAAAGAGGGAATATGCAAAATTTTAACAATGGTGAACACCAACAGGGGTGGTGGTATTCAAACAGGTATGGAGAAAGAAGAGAATACAGAGACAATAGATATGAACAACACAGGGGAAACAATAGGGATCATGAAGGTAATGACAGGGACAGGGATAGAAATTTTGGAAACAGAAACAGATGGGATGACAGAAACAAGGGGAACAAAATTGGAGATCAAACAGAGAAAACAGGCAGGGAAATACCAGATCGCCTCAATGAGGGTCTGCAGTTCTGGGGCGAGAAAATTTAATCACAATAGGACCTACAATAACACCTGGGAATTTACAGACAGAGGAAGAAGGAGAAATGTAACTTATTATTACAATAAAACCAGTGAAAGACAAAACAAATACACACCACAAATAACAGACACTCATGTTCAACACCAAATTAATCCTTTAAATTTTGATCAGAAATTTTGGGATACAATAAGAGAAAATAATCATGTTGAAAACAATAAGGTAACTACTTCTGAAAACAAGCCAGATGAGGATATTGCAATTGTACCAGAATTTTATAATTGGGTAGAGAATAATAATCTATGTAATTCTGAAGTATCTGACAAACATTACAGCTCTGATTTGAATAAGTTATTTAATGAAAATGAAAAGTTATGTGAAGAGAGAGAGATGGAACTTAATGTGACTGTGGATAGGATGCATGATGAGGAAAGTTTTGATTTTGATGAAAATATGGAAGCTAATGATGTTGTTGCGAGTTGTACGGAGGTAAGTAATGGTGAGGTTAATGCTGTGGGTGAGTATCAAGTATTCGTCGAGATTATTTCAAGTGAAGTAGTGAAGCTATGTGATAATTAAGTTGATAATTGTGAGTATTATGATGAGGTAAGTGTGGTTAGTAATGAGGAAGAGGACACTCATGCATCTGAAGAACAGGTAAAGTTAAGTCAGTGTAACCAGTTTAATGCACCAGAGCACTGTAATGTTGTTCCAGCTAATAGTATGAAGTATTTAAACCCACATACAAGTTCTGAAGGAAAAGGTGAAAATTTTTTTTAATATTATGGAACAGTTGCAATTACAAAACAGATAGGGAAGAGTTGTGGAGCTATTTAGCTAAAATTTGTAGAATGTTATATCCTCACTGGTGGCAAAGTGTAAAATGTAATGAATATCTGTTGTATGCTCAACCTGTTGTATCAATAGATGATGATAATGAAAGTGTCAATGTGTGTGTGAAGCTGTTAAAAACTGATCAGGAAAATAATGAGAGTAATTTTATAGAAATTGAAAATGACCTGTTACATGAACCATTAAAAGAGAAAGTAGAAAAATGTGAATTAGAATGTCCGTACATTAAAGCTAAAGTAAAAAATTTGGACGGTAAATGTCTCATTGGTACAGGGAGTCCTATTTCAGCTATTTCAGAAAAATTCAGAAATAAAATTAAAGACAGTGTTGATTTTGTTGAGGCCCCTGTGATGGGAGTAAAGCCACGAGTAAACAGATTACATCTAAATTAACCAGTGATTATTTCAATAAGGTAGGTACTCCACCAGCAATCTTGTCAGACAATGGCTCACAATTTACATCAAAAGTATGGAAAGACTTTGTTGAAAATGCAAACATAAAACATACTTTGATTTCTGTTTATCACCCGTCCAGTAATCCAGCAGATAGGTACATGACAGAGATAGGAAGGTTGTGCAGAACATATTGTAGTAAGAACCATATAAATTGGATTGAATATGTAAGTGATTTCGAAGACATAATGAGCAGTTTGCAACATACATCCACTGGCTTTTCACCATTCGAAATTATGTTCAACAAAAGACCAACTGGCTTTATTACTGAACACATAGACTTTCCAGTTTGTCAAATTTTGTCACCTCAGGAGAGAGAACAAATTGTAAAAGACACCATGAAAAAACAAGCAGATTACAGAAAGAAAAGACACGATGCAAAAGGCAGGTTTTCACACATTAAAATTGGTGATTTGGTTTTGGTTAAAATGAAAAAAAATCTAAACTTATGACTTCAGAACCAAAGAAATTTTTTGACATTTATATAGGACCATTTGAGGTGAAAGAAAATCCTCACCCAAATGCTTTTCAGATTAATCTACCCAAAATCTAGGAAATTATTTGGTTTGAGAAATGTAAGTGAATTGAAACCTTATAAGTCTGATACCTAGAATGAAATTTGCAAATCTCAATAACCTGGAATACAAGGAACATTTTTCACATTTTATATTGTTTATGAAGTTTGTTTCCTATCATGTGATATGGATACTATATACGGTACTGAAGCTTACTCAATGTAATTTCTATTTTGATGACATGTGATATACATACTATTCATTGAGTATATGCCTAGATGTAAGAAAATATTTTGATGGTTGCCTCTGCATTTTATTTTCTTTGTGTGGTAGGACATGTGCTATTGTAGTTGTAGTTTACTCATGTTAGTTATTAGACATATGACATTAATATTTTCTGCTTACTACTATTTTCTTCATGTGCTGATGTCATTTAGCTGAAAACATTTTGTTGCTGTTATTATATTTTCTGAGCCTATATGTTGGAAAAGACTGGCATTGGAATATTATGAACAGGCTATGCCTGCTTATTTGCCCACTTGACAGTTGGGATTTTTGAAATTGAGGACTTTCCACACTGTGGAATTAAATCATTCTTTTGTGTATTATTGATGAACCATTCTGTCTGCCTATGGAGGCAACACAAAGATACTGACAATTGTCATTTTTCTTAATTTTGTCTTTTTATATAACATGTTTAGAATTAGTGTGATACCTTTTGATATTTTGCATATTATGTTGATGAAATCAAGAGGATGCTTGTTGTAAAATCCAACCTCTACTTTTGTCATTTTGATAATATTTTTTTCTGTTTTTGTAAGACTCAGTGTAACCCTGAGCATTTTTCTTCCTTTGTACATGTCATATTGTAGGTTTTTATGCTACAGTTAGATTGGATCTGTATCGGAGGGGGGTGAATATTGGGATACACAAAATATATCAGTGATGGGCTTCTTAAGCTACTGTAGGGAGATTATCACAGTCATCCGTTCTGCCATGTTTGCGTTGTATTTTATATCGGTGGGCGGCTGTTGACATTCTTCTCTCAGTTATGTTTTTTGAGCCCTCCCCTTTTATTTCTTATCCCACTGCCTGTCACTGATTCTATTCTATTTTTCTTCTTGTGCTGATGAGAGGGGGCTAGGCTGAACTCTCCACTAGTACCTATTCCTATCTTTCTTTTCCATCCACATATTTTGAAGTATCGCTCCTCCCTTGTTGCAGTGTCTGTAATTGTACCATGTCCTTATGCTCTTCAATACAGATCAACAAGCAATTGTTTTCTTAAATGCTGTCTGGTAATACTTTTCTTTGTCACAAATTTCCATGTTAATGTAGTAAACTCTACCTGGTTGAATAACTTTGAAATTAATTTCCAAATTTATCTATACACTATCATACCATATTATAGTAGGGTAAAAATTCCAATTACTTTCACATCAGAATGTTGAAGGCCTATGAATGATAAAAAAACTTGCTTATGACATGTCACAAACAAGATTTTTTTAAAAGTAATGTTAGAAAATGAGAAATTTAATGTGTGTTGCAATATATAGAATTTTATTGAATATAAATAATTTTTAGACTACTATAATATTTCATATTGTTTCTTTTACATCATTCTACTAGTGTTTGCTCATTCTTGGTGACTCAATATAACACTGAATATTTGTATAGAAATTTATACTGAACTGAACAGTAAAGCCTATGTAATAATTTCAGATAAAGAACCCACCAGCTAAAAGGAACTATGTAAAGGAAATACCAATGGACCTGTTATTAGAGGAAAACTTTACTAGGAGAACAGGAACTACAGTGTTGAAATGGACAGTGAGTATCATTCATTCATTTATAATACGAGACCAGCGTGGAAAACGCGAAAATATGAGTGCCTAGTTTTTTCATTATTATATGAAATGACTATTAACTGTGCACTAATGACACCTGCCACATAATATGACTGTTGTTGTCCGAAAATGCAGTATTTAGCAGCGTGAGCAACACCACAATCGTTATTAAATGCTGACCTTTGTTGTGGTAGGGTTGTTAGAAGGTGTAGTGCGAAAGTCACAGTGAGCTGCAGAAGTACGCTCCACTGAATTCGTCGCAGTGTTGCTGATTAATCTAAGATGATGTGTCAAGATGCTGACAGTAAGTCCATAATGGTGTCGCAGTTAGCTTCGTGATATGACCACACCACATGAAATGGTAATTTATAGTCAGCAGTACCAGCGCAGGCAATATTATGCATACTTTTGGCCGCTTTCTGAGTAACAGATTTTTAGTGTTCTAGACAGTTTTTTTCTCGACTAGAAGAAAGCCTAAATATCTACTAGCAGAGCTGCATTTTGCAGGTATTCTGTCAAGCCTCAGGGAAGGATTCCTACTAAGAGAAAACCTTCCCTTCAGAAGTATGTATGTGATTTTATGAACAGCTATAGTCAGTTTGTTGCTCTTGCACCAACGCTGCATCTGAGAAAACACATCACTCGCGTTTGCCTTAAGTCTCGGCCTGGAGTCGGCAGACGCACCTGCTAGGATGTCACTTGCGTATGCGACAACACCTTCAATAGCATCTGCCCCAGATGTAACAGGGTTCAATACTAAGATCCCAAAGCAGTGGACCACTTACGGGAATTTGAGGACAGTCCTTGGTAATCTTTTTCATTATCTTTCCCTGAAGTCCTGGCATACGATTTAGCAGAGCACTTGTAATCTCCCCACGGAAAATTACCCTCTACCACGCAATAATTAAAAATGGTCAACCAAATCACCCACATGTATTTACGTTTGAAAAGTATCTGAGCAGATTTTCTAGTAATATATGCGCCGACAGCTCGTCGACGCCAAGGTATTTTTCTAGTACGTTTATTCTTTGGAACAACAGAGGTACAGAAATGTATGCTCCATGGTTATTATAGAGAGAGAGAGGAACAGCTTCGGAAGTATCGGTTGGAAGATTGTCGGATTGCTAAAGGAGATTTATTTACTCCTCTTCGCGCTAAAGCGAGCTAGGAAAGTTTGTGCCGCTAGCGTGATAGATAAAGAGAAAGAAAAACCTGTAAAAGAAAATTACATGAGGCTTGGAACCAACAGAAAACGGAACATGTACGGAAATGGATTCAATATACAATTTTCCTCAGAAATAAGGTTTGTGACCATTTTATTCTAGAGTGAATGACGAATGAGTTCTCTGTCTGAACCATTGATGATTGTCTGGGCCCTGTAATTAATTGGGAAGTTTCAGCTGTGACGAAGAGAGCCTGCAATCTCTGAGTTTTTTGAAATCGTCCAAAAAGGCTTCGTCCACATCTGAAATTTTAGATCTGTCGTAAACTGAACGAATTGTTCAAACGATTGATTTTCCCAACTGAATGCAGCGCTTAATAATAATAACAAATGTAAAGATCTTTTCTAGCAAGCCAGTCGCTGAATAATAAGACGAAGGGCTCCACCAGAGATTCTACTAGGCTGATTTCACGTAAATAATATATTTAAACTGTACACAGATAAAGGACAGAGAGAGAGAGAGAGAGAGAGAGAGAGAGAGAGAGAGAGAGAGAGAGAGAGTGAGAGAATCCTCCATTAGCATAATTGTTTCTCTGTCTTTTCACGGATCAGCCTAACTAGAAAACACGAAGCCCT
This sequence comes from Schistocerca serialis cubense, assembly GCF_023864345.2. Classification (NCBI taxonomy): domain Eukaryota; kingdom Metazoa; phylum Arthropoda; class Insecta; order Orthoptera; family Acrididae; genus Schistocerca; species Schistocerca serialis. The sequence goes on along the minus strand of NC_064648.1, from coordinate 58,414,902 downwards.
GACTTTGTTGTACCGATTTATGTGTGGGAGGGAAACAGCGATAAAGGCGACAGATACACTTCTGTACAGACAAAACATTACACCAAGTTAGCGGCAAGCTGCATTGACATAGACTTTCATCATTTACAAAAGCAGAGTAGAATTTATTATAATGGCCAATCCGTGACAGGACACGTTTTTGGACGTTGTTAAAATAATTTTGTTCTCTGTTTCATGTGAACTACGACGAGACAACTTAACTTGGAAATAAGAAGAAGTACTCGCAGGCAAATTAAGTGGATCTACAAACAAAATTAGCACGCTGGGCGCAGAAAAAAGGCGAGATCTATAATTTTTTATTAAAGCTTGCTAGTATTGAGGAAATAGACGTAGATTTGAACATTTACTAATTGTGTTCATGCCAGATGTAGTTTGATTGACCTGCCCTAGTTGCATTTACCTGTATAAGTACTATAAGAAAGTAGCCGCAGAAGTATTCTTGTGTGAAGGGAGATATATACATATTGACTGTAGAACATTTATATGGTTTTAACTAGGGCAATGTTTAAGATGAGTCAAGCAGAGCAGAGCAACACGCAACAGCCTTCAGCTGTGAGCAGGGATAATAGTGATGTAGTAAGAAGTGTTGTAGAAACGATCGCTACAGATAGTGCAATAGAACGCCCGGTAGACACGGCTGGAGATGTAACAGCAAGTATGCAACATGGATTAGATCCATTAGTAATTATCATGAGACAGATGCAGATGATAACCGAGAGCATGAATAATATGAAAACCGACATTAATGCGAAGTTAGCCTCAGTTACCGAGGGGCAAAAAGGTTTGAATGCGAAATTAGCCTCAGTTACTGAGGGGCAGGAAAATCTGAAAGCTGAGATTAAGCAGCAGTTACATGACAGTTTTTCCGAATTAGAGCAGCGGATAGAGGCGAAGACAAAGGAACTTAAAGATCAGGCCGAAGAGACGGAACGAAAATTAACTGCACAAATAGAATTGGTTAAAGCTCAATGTGAGGAATCTACTCAACGGGTACGTGTAGAAATGAAGGAGTATGTGGCTATTAAGATAGATACCGTACGGGAACAGGTGGAAATGGTTCCGCAATTAGTACAAAAGCAAGATGCCATGTCATGTGCAATTGCGCAACTTCCTGAATTGGCATGTACGCAGACGAACCTAAAGGAAAGTGTTGAACCTCTGACCGAACGTCAAGACGTTATAGACCACCAAATTAATGTATTAACGGGTAAATTATCCGAAATCACATTAGAAAACAAAAGGCTAATGTGTGAAAACGTTGAGCAAAATGTTAAAGCAGCATTCCAGAGTCTATGCGGCAAACAGGAAGAGAATTTGTTTGCGAAAGGACTTGAAGTGCGACAGCAGTTAGGTGCTGATTTCGAGCATTGGAAACAAACGATAGAAGAGTCGATACGCGTTTCACAACAAGGCTCAGAACAAATGAATACCGGCCAGCAGCAGAAGTTGGCAGCGTCTGTAGAGCCAGTTACTGCACATTCGCACACGATACCTACTTGTGTGAGTAACTCGAATATTAAATTGCCACGAGCTAGGTGTTCGCGTGAAGTTTTATCTGACGGAGATTACGAAAGCCTTTGCCATGCCGAAGAAAAAATGATAAAGCATCGGCAATTCCAGATTTTTGACACTGACAAAAGGGGGGTCCATCTGATTGTTTTTATCCGAAGTTTTAGAGGAGTGCTACCCAGAAATTGGTCGGAGTGGCAGAAAATCAGTTTCGTGACTGGGTATATACAAGGTTCGGGGGCGATCTGGGCCTCGGACATGACTTCTGTTTGCTCGACATATGACGATTTTGAGAAAGCGGTTTTAGCAAAATTCTGATCAGAAGGGGTACAGGAACGCCTAAGGCAGGAGGTGCTCTACCCAGAGCCTTTCTCTTTTTCAAAAGGAAGCCTTAGGAAGTATTTTGAAAAATATATAAACAAAACTAGATATTGGGACAGTCCTATGCCTTTGCCAGACATAATAAACATACTTAAGGCAAGATTACCAACTAACATCCGGAATCAATTAATTTACGGGAACGATAAAGACTTGGAGTCGTTCCTCACGACGTTAGATCATATAGAGATTATAGAAGAGAGCAACCAGAAAGCCCGTAACAACAGATTCCAATATAGGGGGATAGAACCTCCGTCAAATGGTAGGCAAAGGAACGCACAGAGATCGATAAATAGTGGAGAAACCCCTCAAAATCTCAATAATAATACCGGCAATAGTCTTGCGAGGGGCTATCCAAGGAACAACAGGAATGGGAAACGATACAATCCCGTATGGGGGAACGAAAGGAATTTCAGACCGCAAGCCTGGAACAATAACAGTAATAGAAAGTGGAATCAACCGGGGGGAATAGATTCAAATAACCAACATCAGTGGGGACGGACATCTACGAATCAACCAGTAATTACCGAAGTGACGGACGATGTCAACCACCAGGCGAATCAAAATCCTACAAACTCGTAAGGACCCACTCGTGCCCCGGAGGAGCGGTCAACAATTGGTTGAGGGGCAACAGGATATGTGTACCCATGCTAACGTATAATGATGGACGATTACTGGCAGATGAATTGACCGAGGACTTAGAACTCCAAGATGAGGATAAGGAACAGGTGGCAGTAGCCGAAGTGCAAGTCATTTTGGAGACTGTACCTATAGTGGCGGTTTTGGACACAGCTGCAACCACGAATGTTATTTCGGAGGCTCTATTCAACAAGATCAGAAATATAAGACGAGTACCAATTTTTACAGTTCAAAATTGCAGAATAATAGGCGCCGTTGGGGCTAGATCGGCTAATGTAAAAGTGCAGTCACTACTTAGTGTAGAAGTCGGAAATGTAGCATTATTAAGCACATTCCTTGTTGTAAAGAATTTGGTAGTAGACTGCATTATAGGAGTCGACAGCCTACGTCAATACAGATGCAGAATAGATTTTGAAACAGGAAAAATTTGGTTAAATGTAAATAAACAAGAAATTGAGTTGGACTTGTTGAAAAAGGAAAGCCTTTCCAATAAAATATAATAGTGGGATCAGTGTGCAAGTAATCAGGACTGCACAAAATTCTAAACAGCACGTAAATAATGAGTTCCAAGTCAAAGGAGACTTCGGTCAATTAGTGTATGAGAAGTTAAAGGAATCCGACTGCATTATTGAAGAGCAGAAGAAGTAGCTCAAAGAATTATTATTAGTGTATGAAAACGTGTTTGACGAAAGGCCAGGAGTTATTAAGGGATACATATGCCATCTCTACGTTAAGCCACACGAAACGTATTGTAGAACTTTCTATCCTGTTCCCTGGAGGTTAAAGGCTCAAGTTCAAAAAGAAATAGATCGCATGTTGAAATGGGGTTATCGAACCCTCTAGAAGCCCATACTGCTCCCCATTGTTGGTCGTGCCAAAAGCAAAATGAACGCTCGTAAAAAACATAACAATAAACTGTGTGTGTAGTGATAGAAACCTTTAAATTGAAATAGTTAATCAGTGACATAGAGTATAGAAATAGTGACTAACTATTATTATCGAGTGTTGTAAAGAAGATAGTGGAGATAGGCTTCACCTGTGGTTTGGGTGAACATAGAACTTTAGCATTGCTAATGTCATCAAGAAGAATGAAATGTTTCCCGCAAATGACGCGGAATAATCAAAAGAGGTTCCGAGTGAATATTCATATATAATCTCATGTGAACGCTTACATGTGTAAACGTGTGAAGGGATGTGTTGTGGTAGTGAATCGTGAGTGACGGTTAACGCCGCAAAGATAATTTCCCGCGCAAAACAGTCGACGTCGGCGCGACAATTAAAAGCGATATAGACGATACAGATATGCTTTGTAAGAGACTCGCACCAAACGCGAGGATAAACTGATTCATGTTGAACTCTAAAAGGAACAGGTGTTATAATTAGAAGTTAAGAGTTTTTAATTTATTAATGAATGATTAAAGAAAGTAATATTCATAGATTCAGTAGTAATTTAATGGTTCGTGTTCGTTTGGGAATTTTGTGTGAAAAATCCATTTCCATATATGAGCATGGATGAACACCGTATGAATCAGAGAGTAATTGAAAGAAGCGAATCCGCATCCCTCAATGCTAATAACTTTTACATTTCAGCGCTCAAGCGAAGAAATATATGTATTTAGAATAAAAAGTTTTGAGTATAGCTAAATTATATGACTTATCAATGAAATATGGATGATGTCTTGGTATAAAATGAACTACACTTTCCATTATTCGATGATTTGAATCCAAAATCTATAGTAAGTTACATGAATCCTTTAAATTACGAAGAACAAATCAGTGATAGAAAATGTGTTAGAACTTTTGGACATATAAGCACAAGTGGGGAGGCAAAGTCAAAAAGAGTATTCAAAAGGGAGTAAATCGGATGATGCTTTTGGCAACATCATTAGTTAATGGTTGAATTCCTTGAAGTACGTCGTAACAAAAAGGATCCATGAAGCCATAAGGATTTTGCTTTCAAAAAGGAGAATCTTGGACGGTGCAACCTAATCAGTTCTCTTACAGGAAGAGTTTTCCTTTTGGTCATTCCTAATTCTTTTGGAATGAATGTTGCATGTGAATTCGAGTATCCCTGTTCCTTCTACTCTTCCCATTGTGGGCCGCGTAGAAGTTCAACTACAGAGGGGGCCGCATAGAAGACCGACTACAAATGTGGACGTCGGGGACATGCAAGACCAGGGGGAGTTTAGCACCGCAAGATATTGTACCAGGAGCAAGATTGTAAAACGAGAATTCACGTTATTTATTGTAAAACTTTTTTTTTGCTAGAGGCACAAACCACTATTCTCCAAATCGTGATACAAATTGATCCCTGTCTTTCCTTTAGAGATCTATTTCAAAATTATATATTTTTTTTCTATAGGCTTTCCTATCTTCTATGTACCGTAGGCTGGGGGTCTAGGCTTAAGAGGTTTTCCAAGGTTTCCCTGCTTAAGAAAGTTCCCGAATGGGTAGACCCTGACATCAGTTCATGAAAGATCATCTTCCTTGGTTGTGCACAGCAAATATAACACCTAGATGCACGTAAAAGCAATACAGCCACGGTACCGGTCTCTTCATTTCTTCTGTCTTCAACATTTCTTTTCTTCGTCTGTCTCAAATATAATATTCTTTTTCAGTCGGAGGACTGACAATCATCACATCCTGGTTATCCACGCTAATAGATAGCTCGTGAAGTGTGTTCGGTGAATCAAAATTGAGCTCACAAACTTCGCTCGCTGCGAGGGGCATTGTAATCTCCCCACCGAAAACTACCCTCTACCACGCAATAATTAAAAATGGTCAACCAAATCACCCACATGTATTTACGTTTGAAAAGTATCTGAGCAGATTTTCTAGTAATACATGCGCCGACAGCTCGTCGACGCCAAGGTATTTTTCTAGTACGTTTATTCTTTGGAACAACAGAGGTACAGAAATGTATGCTCCATGGTTATTATAGAGAGAGAGAGGAACAGCTTAGGAAGTATCGGTTGGAAGATTGTCGGATTGTTAAAGGAGATTTATTTACTCTTCTTCGCGCTAAAGCGAGCTAGGAAAGTTTGTGCCGCTAGCGTGATAGATAAAGAGAAAGAAAAACCTGTAAAAGAAAATTACATGAGGCTTGGAACCAACAGAAAACGGAACATGTACGGAAATGGATTCAATATACAATTTTCCTCAGAAATAAGGTTTGTGACCATTTTATTCTAGAGTGAATGACGAATGAGTTCTCTGTCTGAACCATTGATGATTGTCTGGGCACTGTAATTAATTGGGAAGTTTCAGCTGTGACGAAGAGAGCCTGCAATCTCTGAGTTTTTTGAAATCGTCCAAAAAGGCTTCGTCCACATCTGAAATTTTAGATCTGTTGTAAACTGAACGAATTGTTCAAACGATCGATTTTCCCAACTGAATGCAGCGCTTAATAATAATAACAAATATAAAGATCTTTTCTAGCAAGCCAGCCGCTGAATAATAAGACGAAGGGCTCCACCAGAGGTTCTACTAGGCTGATTTCACGTAAATAATATATTTAAACTGTACACAGATAAAGGACAGAGAGAGAGAGAGAGAGAGAGAGAGAGAGAGAGAGTGAGAGAATCCTCCATTAGCATAATTGTTTCTCTGTCTTTTCACGGATCAGCCTAACTAGAAAACACGAAGCCCTGACTTTGTTGTACCGATTTATGTGTGGGAGGGAAACAGCGATAAAGGCGACAGATACACTTCTGTACAGACAAAACATTACACCAAGTTAGCGGCAAGCTGCATTGACATAGACTTTCATCATTTACAAAAGCAGAGTAGAATTTATTGTAATGGCCAATCCGTGACAGGACACGTTTTTGGACGTTGTTAAAATAATTTTGTTCTCTGTTTCATGTGAACTACGACGAGACAACTTAACTTGGAAATAAGAAGAAATACTCGCAGGCAAATTAAGTGGATCTACAAACAAAATTAGCACGCTGGGCGCAGAAAAAAGGCGAGATCTATAATTTTTTATTAAATCTTGCTAGTATTGAGGAAATAGACGTAGATTTGAACATTTACTAATTGTGTTCATGCCAGATGTAGTTTGATTGACCTGCCCTAGTTGCATTTACCTGTATAAGTACTATAAGAAAGTAGCCGCAGAAGTATTCTTGTGTGAAGGGAGATATATACATATTGACTGTAGAACATTTATATGGTTTTAACTAGGGCAATGTTTAAGATGAGTCAAGCAGAGCAGAGCAACACGCAACAGCCTTCAGCTGTGAGCAGGGATAATAGTGATGTAGTAAGAAGTGTTGTAGAAACGATCGCTACAGATAGTGCAATAGAACGCCCGGTAGACACGGCTGGAGATGTAACAGCAAGTATGCAACATGGATTAGATCCATTAGTAATTATCATGAGACAGATGCAGATGATAACCGAGAGCATGAATAATATGAAAACCGACATTAATGCGAAGTTAGCCTCAGTTACCGAGGGGCAAAATGATTTGAATGCGAAATTAGCCTCAGTTACTAAGGGGCAGGAAAATCTGAAAGCTGAGATTAAGCAGCAGTTACATGACAGTTTTTCCGAATTAGAGCAGCGGATAGAGGCGAAGACAAAGGAACTTAAAGATCAGGCCGAAGAGACGGAACGAAAATTAACTGCACAAATAGAATTGGTTAAAGCACAATGTGAGGAATCTACTCAATGCATACATGTAGAAATGAAGGAGTATGTGGCTATTAAGATAGATACCGTACGGGAACAGGTGGAAATGGTTCCGCAATTAGTACAAAAGCAAGATGCCATGTCATGTGCAATTGCGCAACTTCCTGAATTGGCACGTACGCAGACGAACCTAAAGGAAAGTGTTGAACCTCTGACCAAACGTCAAGACGTTATAGACCACCAAATTAATGTATTAACGGGTAAATTATCCGAAATCACATTAGAAAACAAAAGGCTAATGTGTGAAAACGTTGAGCAAAATGTTAAAGCAGCATTCCAGAGTCTATGCGGCAAACAGGAAGAGAATTTGTTTGCGAAAGGACTTGAAGTGCGACAGCAGTTAGGTGCTGATTTCGAGCATTGGAAACAAACGATAGAAGAGTCGATACGCGTTTCACAACAAGGCTCAGAACAAATGAATACCGGCCAGCAGCAGAAGTTGGCAGCGTCTGTAGAGCCAGTTACTGCACATTCGCACACGATACCTACTTGTGTGAGTAACTCGAATATTAAATTGCCACGAGCTAGGTGTTCGCGTGAAGTTTTATCTGACGGAGATTACGAAAGCCTTTGCCATGCCGAAGAAAAAATGATAAAGCATCGGCAATTCCAGATTTTTGACACTGACAAAAGGGGGGTCCATCTGATTGTTTTTATCCGAAGTTTTAGAGGAGTGCTACCCAGAAATTGGTCGGAGTGGCAGAAAATCAGTTTCGTGACTGGGTATATACAAGGTTCGGGGGCGATCTGGGCCTTGGACATGACTTCTGTTTGCTCGACATATGACGATTTTGAGAAAGCGGTTTTAGCAAAATTCTGATCAGAAGGGGTACAGGAACGCCTAAGGCAGGAGGTGCTCTACCCAGAGCCTTTCTCTTTTTCAAAAGGAAGCCTTAGGAAGTATTTTGAAAAATATATAAACAAAACTAGATATTGGGACAGTCCTATGCCTTTGCCAGACATAATAAACATACTTAAGGCAAGATTACCAACTAACATCCGGAATCAATTAATTTACGGGAACGATAAAGACTTGGAGTCGTTCCTCACGACGTTAGATCATATAGAGATTATAGAAGAGAGCAACCAGAAAGCCCGTAACAACAGATTCCAATATAGGGGGATAGAACCTCCGTCAAATGGTAGGCAAAGGAACGCACAGAGATCGACAAATAGTGGAGAAACCCCTCAAAATCTCAATAATAATACCGGCAATAGTCTTGCGAGGGGCTATCCAAGGAACAACAGGAATGGGAAACGATACAATCCCGTATGGGGGAACGAAAGGAATTTCAGACCGCAAGCCTGGAACAATAACAGTAATAGAAAGTGGAATCAACCGGGGGGAATAGATTCAAATAACCAACATCAGTGGGGACGGACATCTACGAATCAACCAGTAATTACCGAAGTGACGGACGATGTCAACCACCAGGCGAATCAAAATCCTACAAACTCGTAAGGACCCACTCGTGCCCCGGAGGAGCGGTCAACAATTGGTTGAGGGGCAACAGGATATGTGTACCCATGCTAACGTATAATGATGGACGATTACTGGCAGATGAATTGACCGAGGACTTAGAACTCCAAGATGAGGATAAGGAACAGGTGGCAGTAGCCGAAGTGCAAGTCATTTTGGAGACTGTACCTATAGTGGCGGTTTTGGACACAGCTGCAACCACGAATGTTATTTCGGAGGCTCTATTCAACAAGATCAGAAATATAAGACGAGTACCAATTTTTACAGTTCAAAATTGCAGAATAATAGGCGCCGTTGGGGCTAGATCGGCTAATGTAAAAGTGCAGTCACTACTTAGTGTAGAAGTCGGAAATGTAGCAATATTAAGCACATTCCTTGTTGTAAAAAATTTGGTAGTAGACTGCATTATAGGAGTCGACAGCCTACGTCAATACAGATGCAGAATAGATTTTGAAACAGGAAAAATTTGGTTAAATGTAAATAAACAAGAAATTGAGTTGGACTTGTTGAAAAAGGAAAGCCTTACCATAAAATATAATAGTGGGATCAGTGTGCAAGTAATCAGGACTGCACAAAATTCTAAACAGCACGTAAATAATGAGTTCCAAGTCAAAGGAGACTTCGGTCAATTAGTGTATGAGAAGTTAAAGGAATCCGACTGCATTATTGAAGAGCAGAAGAAGTAGCTCAAAGAATTATTATTAGTGTATGAAAACGTGTTTGACGAAAGGCCAGGAGTTATTAAGGGATACATATGCCATCTCTACGTTAAGCCACACGAAACGTATTGTAGAACTTTCTATCCTGTTCCCTGGAGGTTAAAGGCTCAAGTTCAAAAAGAAATAGATCGCATGTTGAAATGGGGTTATCGAACCCTCTAGAAGCCCATACTGCTCCCCATTGTTGGTCGTGCCAAAAGCAAAATGAACGCTCGTAAAAAACATAACAATAAACTGTGTGTGTAGTGATAGAAACCTTTAAATTGAAATAGTTAATCAGTGACATAGAGTATAGAAATAGTGACTAACTATTATTATCGAGTGTTGTAAAGAAGATAGTGGAGATAGGCTTCACCTGTGGTTTGGGTGAACATAGAACTTTAGCATTGCTAATGTCATCAAGAAGAATGAAATGTTTCCCGCAAATGACGCGGAATAATCAAAAGAGGTTCCGAGTGAATATTCATATATAATCTCATGTGAACGCTTACATGTGTAAACGTGTGAAGGGATGTGTTGTGGTAGTGAATCGTGAGTGACGGTTAACGCCGCAAAGATAATTTCCCGCGCAAAACAGTCGACGTCGGCGCGAGAATTAAAAGCGATATAGACGATACAGATATGCTTTGTAAGAGACTCGCACCAAACGCGAGGATAAACTGATTCATGTTGAACTCTAAAAGGAACAGGTGTTATAATTAGAAGTTAAGAGTTTTTAATTTATTAATGAATGATTAAAGAAAGTAATATTCATAGATTCAGTAGTAATTTAATGGTTCGTGTTCGTTTGGGAATTTTGTGTGAAAAATCCATTTCCATATATGAGCATGGATGAACACCGTATGAATCAGAGAGTAATTGAAAGAAGCGAATCCGCATCCCTCAATGCTAATAACTTTTACATTTCAGCGCTCAAGCGAAGAAATATATGTATTTAGAATAAAAAGTTTTGAGTATAGCTAAATTATATGACTTATCAATGAAATATGGATGATGTCTTGGTATAAAATGAACTACACTTTCCATTATTCGATGATTTGAATCCAAAATCTATAGTAAGTTACATGAATCCTTTAAATTACGAAGAACAAATCAGTGATAGAAAATGTGTTAGAACTTTTGGACATATAAGCACAAGTGGGGAGGCAAAGTCAAAAAGAGTATTCAAAAGGGAGTAAATCGGATGATGCTTTTGGCAACATCATTAGTTAATGGTTGAATTCCTTGAAGTACGTCGTAACAAAAAGGATCCATGAAGCCATAAGGATTTTGCTTTCAAAAAGGAGAATCTTGGACGGTGCAACCTAATCAGTTCTCTTACAGGAAGAGTTTTCCTTTTGGTCATTGCTAATTCTTTTGGAATGAATGTTGCATGTGAATTCGAGTATCCCTGTTCCTTCTACTCTTCCCATTGTGGGCCGCGTAGAAGTTCAACTACAGAGGGGGCCGCATAGAAGACCGACTACAAATGTGGACGTCGGGGACATGCAAGACCAGGGGGAGTTTAGCACCGCAAGATATTGTACCAGGAGCAAGATTGTAAAACGAGAATTCACGTTATTTATTGTAAAACTTTTTTTTTGCTAGAGGCACAAACCACTATTCTCCAAATCGTGATACAAATTGATCCCTGTCTTTCCTTTAGAGATCTATTTCAAAATTATATATTTTTTTTCTATAGGCTTTCCTATCTTCTATGTACCGTAGGCTGGGGGTCTAGGCTTAAGAGGTTTTCCAAGGTTTCCCTGCTTAAGAAAGTTCCCGAATGGGTAGACCCTGACATCAGTTCATGAAAGATCATCTTCCTTGGTTGTGCACAGCAAATATAACACCTAGATGCACGTAAAAGCAATACAGCCACGGTACCGGTCTCTTCATTTCTTCTGTCTTCAACATTTCTTTTCTTCGTCTGTCTCAAATATAATATTCTTTTTCAGTCGGAGGACTGACAATCATCACATCCTGGTTATCCACGCTAATAGATAGCTCGTGAAGTGTGTTCGGTGAATCAAAATTGAGCTCACAAACTTCGCTCGCTGCGAGGGGCATTGTAATCTCCCCACGGAAAACTACCCTCTACCACGCAATAATTAAAAATGGTCAACCAAATCACCCACATGTATTTACGTTTGAAAAGTATCTGAGCAGATTTTCTAGTAATACATGCGCCGACAGCTCGTCGACGCCAAGGTATTTTTCTAGTACGTTTATTCTTTGGAACAACAGAGGTACAGAAATGTATGCTCCATGGTTATTATAGAGAGAGAGAGGAACAGCTTCGGAAGTATCGGTTGGAAGATTGTCGGATTGTTAAAGGAGATTTATTTACTCTTCTTCGCGCTAAAGCGAGCTAGGAAAGTTTGTGCCGCTAGCGTGATAGATAAAGAGAAAGAAAAACCCGTAAAAGAAAATTACATGAGGCTTGGAACCAACAGAAAACGGAACATGTACGGAAATGGATTCAATATACAATTTTCCTCAGAAATAAGGTTTGTGACCATTTTATTCTAGAGTGAATGACGAATGAGTTCTCTGTCTGAACCATTGATGATTGTCTGGGCACTGTAATTAATTGGGAAGTTTCAGCTGTGACGAAGAGAGCCTGCAATCTCTGAGTTTTTTGAAATCGTCCAAAAAGGCTTCGTCCACATCTGAAATTTTAGATCTGTTGTAAACTGAACGAATTGTTCAAACGATCGATTTTCCCAACTGAATGCAGCGCTTAATAATAATAACAAATATAAAGATCTTTTCTAGCAAGCCAGCCGCTGAATAATAAGACGAAGGGCTCCACCAGAGGTTCTACTAGGCTGATTTCACGTAAATAATATATTTAAACTGTACACAGATAAAGGACAGAGAGAGAGAGAGAGAGAGAGAGAGAGTGAGAGAATCCTCCATTAGCATAATTGTTTCTCTGTCTTTTCACGGATCAGCCTAACTAGAAAACACGAAGCCCTGACTTTGTTGTACCGATTTATGTGTGGGAGGGAAACAGCGATAAAGGCGACAGATACACTTCTGTACAGACAAAACATTACACCAAGTTAGCGGCAAGCTGCATTGACATAGACTTTCATCATTTACAAAAGCAGAGTAGAATTTATTGTAATGGCCAATCCGTGACAGGACACGTTTTTGGACGTTGTTAAAATAATTTTGTTCTCTGTTTCATGTGAACTACGACGAGACAACTTAACTTGGAAATAAGAAGAAATACTCGCAGGCAAATTAAGTGGATCTACAAACAAAATTAGCACGCTGGGCGCAGAAAAAAGGCGAGATCTATAATTTTTTATTAAAGCTTGCTAGTATTGAGGAAATAGACGTAGATTTGAACATTTACTAATTGTGTTCATACCAGATGTAGTTTGATTGACCTGCCCTAGTTGCATTTACCTGTATAAGTACTATAAGAAAGTAGCCGCAGAAGTATTCTTGTGTGAAGGGAGATATATACATATTGACTGTAGAACATTTATATGGTTTTAACTAGGGCAATGTTTAAGATGAGTCAAGCAGAGCAGAGCAACACGCAACAGCCTTCAGCTGTGAGCAGGGATAATAGTGATGTAGTAAGAAGTGTTGTAGAAACGATCGCTACAGATAGTGCAATAGAACGCCCGGTAGACACGGCTGGAGATGTAACAGCAAGTATGCAACATGGATTAGATCCATTAGTAATTATCATGAGACAGATGCAGATGATAACCGAGAGCATGAATAATATGAAAACCGACATTAATGCGAAGTTAGCCTCAGTTACCGAGGGGCAAAATGATTTGAATGCGAAATTAGCCTCAGTTACTAAGGGGCAGGAAAATCTGAAAGCTGAGATTAAGCAGCAGTTACATGACAGTTTTTCCGAATTAGAGCAGCGGATAGAGGCGAAGACAAAGGAACTTAAAGATCAGGCCGAAGAGACGGAACGAAAATTAACTGCACAAATAGAATTGGTTAAAGCACAATGTGAGGAATCTACTCAATGCATACATGTAGAAATGAAGGAGTATGTGGCTATTAAGATAGATACCGTACGGGAACAGGTGGAAATGGTTCCGCAATTAGTACAAAAGCAAGATGCCATGTCATGTGCAATTGCGCAACTTCCTGAATTGGCACGTACGCAGACGAACCTAAAGGAAAGTGTTGAACCTCTGACCAAACGTCAAGACGTTATAGACCACCAAATTAATGTATTAACGGGTAAATTATCCGAAATCACATTAGAAAACAAAAGGCTAATGTGTGAAAACGTTGAGCAAAATGTTAAAGCAGCATTCCAGAGTCTATGCGGCAAACAGGAAGAGAATTTGTTTGCGAAAGGACTTGAAGTGCGACAGCAGTTAGGTGCTGATTTCGAGCATTGGAAACAAACGATAGAAGAGTCGATACGCGTTTCACAACAAGGCTCAGAACAAATGAATACCGGCCAGCAGCAGAAGTTGGCAGCGTCTGTAGAGGCAGTTATTGCACATTCGCACACGATACCGACTTGTGTGAGTAACTCGAATATTAAATTGCCACGAGCTAGGTGTTCACGTGAAGTTTTATCTGACGGAGATTACGAAAGCCTTTGCCATGCTGAAGAAAAAATGATAAAGCATCGGCAATTCCAGATTTTTGACACTGACAAAAGGGGGGTCCATCCGATTGTTTTTATCCGAAGTTTTAGAGGAGTGCTACCCAGAAATTGGTCGGAGTGGCAGAAAATCAGTTTCGTGACTGGGTATATACAAGGTTCGGGGGCGATCTGGGCCTCGGACATGTCTTCTGTTTGCTCGACATATGACGATTTTGAGAAAGCGTTTTTAGCAAAATTCTGGTCAGAAGCGGTACAGGAACGCCTAAGGCAGGAGGTGCTCTACCCAGAGCCTTTCTCTTTTTCAAAAGGAAGCCTTAGGAAGTATATTGAAAAATATATAAACAAAACTAGATATTGGGACAGTCCTATGCCTTTGCCAAACATAATAAACATACTTAAGGCAAGATTACCAACTAACATCCGGAATCAATTAATTTATGGGAACGGTAAAGACTTGGAGTCGTTCCTCACGACGTTAGATCATATAGAGATTATAGAAGAGAGCAACCAGAAAGCCCGTAACAACAGATTCCAATATAGGGAGATAGAACCTCCGCCAAATGGTAGGCAAGGGAACGCACAGAGATCGATAAATAGTGGAGAAACCCCTCAAAATCTCAATAATAATACCGGCAATAGTCTTGCGAGGGGCTATCCAAGGAACAACATGAATGGGAAACGATACAATCCCGTATGGGGGAACGAAAGGAATTTCAGACCGCAAGCCTGGAACAATAACAGTAATAGAAAGTGGAATCAACCGGGGGGAATAGATTCAAATAACCAACATCAGTGGGGACGGACATCTACGAATCAACCGGTAATTACCGAAGTGACGGACGATGTCAACCACCAGGCGAATCAAAATCCAACAAACTTGTAAGGACCCACTTGCGCCCCAGAGGAGCGGTCAACAATTGGTTGAGGGGCAACAGGATATGTGTACCCATGCTAACGTATAATGATGGACGATTACTGGCAGATGAATTGACCGAGGACTTAGAACTCCAAGATGAGGATAAGGAACAGGTGGCAGTAGCCGAAGTGCAAGTCATTTTGGAGACTGTACCTATAGTGGCGGTTTTGGACACAGCTGCAACCACGAATGTTATTTCGGAGGCTCTATTCAACAAGATCAGAAATATAAGACGAGTACCAATTTTTACAGTTCAAAATTTCAGAATAATAGGTGCCGTTGGGGCTAGATCGGCTAATGTAAAAGTGCAGTCACTACCTAGTGTAGAAGTCGGAAATGTAGCAATATTAAGCACATTCCTTGTTGTAAAAAATTTGGTGGTAGACTGCATTATAGGAGTCGACAGCCTATGTCAATACGGATGCAGAATAGATTTTAAAACAGGAAAAATTTGGTTAAATGTAAATAAACAAGAAATTGAGTTGGACTTGTTGAAAAAGGAAAGCCTTACCATAAAATATAATAGTGGGATCATTGTGCAAGTAATCAGGACTGCACAAAATTCTAAACAGCACGTAAATAATGAGTTCCAAGTCAAAGGAGACTTCGGTCAATTAGTGTATGAGAAGTTAAAGGAATCCGACTGCATTATTGAAGAGCAGAAGAAGTAGCTCAAAGAATTATTATTAGTGTATGAAAATGTGTTTGACGAAAGGCCAGGAGTTATTAAGGGATACATATGCCATCTCTACTTTAAGCCACACGAAACGTATTGTAGAACTTTCTATCCTGTTCCCTGGAGGTTAAAGGCTCAAGTTCAAAAAGAAATAGATCGCATGTTGAAATGGGGTTTGACCGAACCCTCTAGAAGCCCATACTGCTCCCCATTGTTGGTCGTGCCAAAAGCAAAATGAGCGCTCGTAAAAAACATAACAATAAACTGTGTGTGTAGTGATAGAAACCTTTAAATTGAAATAGTTAATCAGTGACATAGAGTATAGAAATAGTGACTAACTATTATTATCGAGTGTTGTAAAGAAGATAGTGGAGATAGGCTTCACCTGTGGTTTGGGTGAACATAGAACTTTAGCATTGCTAATGTCATCAAGAATGATTAAGGATCTAACTGACCTTCAAGAAGAATGAAATGTTGCCCGCAAATGACGCGGAATAATCAAAAGAGGTTCCGAGTGAATATTCATATATAATCTCATGTGAACGCTTACATGTGTAAACGTGTGAAGGGATGTGTTGTGGTAGTGAATCGTGAGTGACGGTTAACGCCGCAAAGATAATTTCCTGCGCAAAACAGTTGACGTCGGCGCGAGAATTAAAATCGATATAGACGATACAGATATGCTTTGTAAGAGACTCGCACCAAACGCGAGGATAAACTGATTCATGTTGAACTCTAAAAGGAATAGGTGTTATAATTAGAAGTTAAGAGTTTTTAATTTATTAATGAATGATTAAAGAAAGTAATATTCATAGATTCAGTAGTAATTTAATGGTTCGTGTTCGTTTGGGAATTTTGTGTGAAAAATCCATTTCCATATATGAGCATGGATGAACACCGTATGAATCAGAGAGTAATTGAAAGAAGCGAATCCGCATCCCTCAATGCTAATAACCTTTACATTTCAGCGCTCAAGCGAAGAAATATATGTATTTAGAATAAAAAGTTTTGAGTATAGCTAAATTATATGACTTATCAAGGAAATATGGATGATGTCTTGGTATAAAATGAACTACACTTTCCATTATTCGATGATTTGAATCCAAAATCTATAGTAAGTTACATGAATCCTTTAAATTACGAAGAACAAATCAGTGATAGAAAATGTGTTAGAACTTTTGGACTTATAAGCACAAGTGGGGAGGCAAAGTCAAAAGGAGTATTCAAAAGGGAGTAAATCGGATGATGCTTTTGGCAACATCATTAGTTAATGGTTGAATTCCTTGAAGTACATCGTAACAAAAAGGATCCATGAAGCCATAAGGATTTTGCTTTCAAAAAGGAGAATCTTGGACGGTGCAACCTAATCAGTTCTCTTACAGGAAGAGTTTTCCTTTTGGTCATTGCTAATTCTTTTGGAATGAATGTTGCATGTGAATTCGAGTATCCCTGTTCCTTCTACTCTTCCCATTGTGGGCCGCGTAGAAGATCAACTACAGAGGGGGCCGCATAGAAGACCGACTACAAATGTGGACGTCGGGGACATGCAAGACCAGGGGGAGTTTAGCACCGCAAGATATTGTACCAGGAGCAAGATTGTAAAACGAGAATTCACGTTATTTATTGTAAAACTTTTTTTTTGCTAGAGGCACAAACCACTATTCTCCAAATTGTGATACAAATTGATCCCTGTCTTTCCTTTAGAGATCTATTTCAAAATTATATTTTTTTTTCTATAGGCTTTCCTATCTTCTATGTACCGTAGGCTGGGGGTCTAGGCTTAAGAGGTTTTCCAAGGTTTCCCTGCTTAAGAAAGTTCCCGAATGGGTAGACCCTGACATCAGTTCATGAAAGATCATCTTCCTTGGTTGTGCACAGCAAATATAACACCTAGATGCACGTAAAAGCAATACAGCCGTGGTACCGGTCTCTTCATTTCTTCTGTCTTCAACATTTCTTTTCTTCGTCTGTCTCAAATATAATATTCTTTTTCAGTCGGAGGACTGACAATCATCACTTCCGGGTTGTCCACGCTAATAGATAGCTCGCGAAGTGTGTTCGGTGAATCAAAATTGAGCTCACAAACTTCGCTCGCTGCGAGGGGCATTGTAATCTCCCCACGGAAAATTACCCTCTATCACGCAATAATTAAAAATGGTCAACCAAATCACCCACATGTATTTACGTTTGAAAAGTATCTGAGCAGATTTTCTAGTAATATATGCGCCGACAGCTCGTCGACGCCAAGGTATTTTTCTAGTACGTTTATTCTTTGGAACAACAGAGGTGCAGAAATGTATGCTCCATGGTTATTATAGAGAGAGAGAGGAACAGCTTCGGAAGTATCGGTTGGAAGATTGTCGGATTGCTAAAGGAGATTTATTTACTCTTCTTCGCGCTAAAGCGAGCTAGGAAAGTTTGTGCCGCTAGCGTGATAGATAAAGAGAAAGGAAAACCTGTAAAAGAAAATTACATGAGGCTTGGAACCAACAGAAAACGGAACATGTACGGAAATGGATTCAATATACAATTTTCCTCAGAAATAAGGTTTGTGACCATTTTATTCTAGAGTGAATGACGAATGAGTTCTCTGTCTGAACCATTGATGATTGTCTGGGCCCTGTAATTAATTGGGAAGTTTCAGCTGTGACGAAGAGAGCCTGCAATCTCTGAGTTTTTTGAAATCGTCCAAAAAGGCTTCGTCCACATCTGAAATTTTAGATCTGTTGTAAACTGAACGAATTGTTCAAACGATTGATTTTCCCAACTGAATGCAGCGCTTAATAATAATAACAAATGTAAAGATCTTTTCTAGCAAGCCAGCCGCTGAATATTAAGACGAAGGGCTCCACCAGAGATTCTACTAGGCTGATTTCACGTAAATAATATATTTAAACTGTACACAGATAAAGGACAGAGAGAGAGAGAGAGAGAGAGAGAGATAGGGAGAGAGGGAGTGAGAAAATCCTCCATTAGCATAATTGTTTCTCTGTCTTTTCACGGATCAGCCTAACTAGAAAACACGAAGCCCTGACTTTATTGTACCGATTTATGTGTGAGAGGGAAAGAGCGATAAAGGCGACAGATACACTTCTGTACAGACAAAACATTACACCAAGTTAGCGGCAAGCTGCATTCACATAGACTTTCATCATTTGCAAAAGCAGATTAGAATTCATTATACACTATTACAACAAATGAGAAGTCAGCTACTACAGAGATCATTTATCCACTTTAAGGTACAAGCTGAATGAAGATTTTGTTGATCAAATACGAGCTGTGTCAGGTGGCACATATACGTTAGGGTGGGATGCCACATGTAATGACGTGTTAACTGAGGTAGCTAGAGCTAGAACAATTGACGTCTTCATACGTGGAATAAATCTGCAGATATGTGGCCTCACATACTTCACTGCATGAGGCAGTAAGACCGACACTTTTTTGCAAGGAGGCTGCATGGTTCATCTCTACTCTGTCGCAAAGCAATAAGCTGCGCCACGTTTTTGCAAACGACACGAATTCCAAACGCTGATATGCCAGTAGGGGGATCAGGCCCCACCACCCATCCTCCACGTAACGTGGGTAATGTATCTAGCCCAAGACAGAAGTGTAAATGAGGTGGCTTACATAATTTTAGAGGACAATATCAGAGGAAGAGCTGCCAAAGTGTCAGTAGATACAGGGGCTCAAATTAGAGCATTATTTGTTTCTCTCAATGATAAGAGTACACTTAAATCGTTGCGCTGTAACATTAGTGGATTAAGAAAGAAGTAATACTGCCCATAGGAAAATGTTTTGTAAACCTGCAGATGGATGGTAAGAATTATGGTTTTGCTAGCTAAGTTGGGAGAAGACGCAGAAGGGATTTCAGTATAATTCTAGAGAAGGATTTCCTACATCAGAATTTCAGTGCGAAAATAACTGTAAGAGCAAGAAGCAGCTGAGAGAAGGAGAATTTGCACAGTAGCGACCTTACTTAAAAATCGGGCCTATGAGGAGTTAGCACATTCCAGTGTCAAAGAAATCTGTTGTACTCGGTATTAAAGGAATATGCTCGGTTGTTCGAGGAACAGCAGTGTATGTCAGTCACTGACGTTGTACAACACGAAATTAGAACTTAATACATCAGGCCAATTGCTTAGAAACTGGACAGGCTCGGAACTGGACAGATTCCTATTTTATCTACAATCTGTTGTTCAGGATATTACACAACAACAGCTGACTGTAAGGATAGGTCATTCCTCTGTGAACCCACGCTTGGTCCCTACCTTTGTGGTACCCACAAAGGCAATCAGTAGAGTGAAAGCCTATCGCCTATGCATTAACGTACAAGCAGTAAACAAGGTAACTGCCACTGATACCTACCCTCTATCCCATATCGACGAAACATTGGACAGATTGGGAAACAGTAGGTATTTTACTACCTTTTACATGCATTCTAATTACCACCAAATTCCGATTGCACCAGAATACCTAAGAAAACGCATTTGTGGTTCCATGAGGGTTGTATGAGTTTTTACACATGCCTCTCAGCCTTAGAAATGCGTCTGTCACTTTCCAAACATTCGCTGACTTGTTAATAAGGTAATTGAAGCCTACAACATCTTTGGTGTATTTGGATGACATCATATTTTCAAGGAGTACTAAGGAACATTTGGTGAGATTGAGGTACGTTCTATCAAGGTTACAGCATACATATTTGAATTTAAAGTTTTTTTTCTGCACAGTCAAAGGTTAAGTACCTGAGACATATTATCGGTTCAGATGAGGTTAAGAC
This sequence comes from Schistocerca serialis cubense, assembly GCF_023864345.2. Lineage (NCBI taxonomy): Eukaryota > Metazoa > Arthropoda > Insecta > Orthoptera > Acrididae > Schistocerca > Schistocerca serialis. The sequence goes on along the minus strand of NC_064648.1, from coordinate 58,394,489 downwards.
AGATCCACAGCTAACCAAAGCAGTTGAGACTCTTCCAGGCCCACTAACGCTAAGGAGATGCAACTTTTCTTACCTTCACTAATTATTATCGTCTTTGATAAAGGATTATGCTATGACAGCCAAACGATTTATTAAATTGTTAAAGTAAGGTGCAGTCCTTGAGTGGAGAGAAGGATTTGAGTAGGCTATGAAGAAACTTAAATATTATTTGACAGGTTCACATTAATATACTGATTCTGAAAAGCCTTTTATCCTTTGAACAGACACCTCGAATATGCTATCAGTGCTGGTCTTTGTCAGGAATAATTGCTAGCACTAACATTCAGAGTCAACTATTGCGGATGTTATTTCTACAGAAGAAAACTCGCTGTGGTCTCTAATTATATTGATCTTTTGTAGAGGCTCAGTTTAAAGGACCCCAGAAGTTATTTGACTCGTTGGGCATTACAGTTATCAAAATAGGATTATGGCACATGCCACAAGCCAGGCCGTTCACACCTGAATGCTGATGCACTGAGCCACAAGGTCAAAATGATTCATACTGACAATGTTTTAATAGAAGAATTGAGAGATGTACAATGTCACTGGTACAATTCTCTTCCACATTTTGTCACAGTTGATTATATTGTATACCACATAAATCCCCCTGAGCAACAGAGTCATAATTGCAGAAAGAGTTGCATGTATAATAGCTCAGTATCATGACAGTTCGCAGGCATGTCATAAAGGACAAAAAGCCATGAATGCCAGAATAGACACACGGTATTGATAAGAAGTACATACAAAACTACTTCCCTTGTGGTCAGAGGTCAGTCCCACCATGGACTTAAATTGCCTTGCAAACACTGCTAGACACTACAGACGTTACAAACCCGTTGCAGAATGTTGCCTTAGACGAAGTCTGACCGTTCCCACAGACCACACAAAATTATTAATATATCTTGTCTGTCACTGATCTTTTCCTAGATATCTAATTCTAGTAGAAGTAGCAGGTATGACTACAGGAATAGTAATGAGTGCCTTTGTCAATAGTTAAGTTTTATCATTCAGAAGCCCTGATGACATTTTGACTGAACAACGGACTAATTTAATGTACACCATGTTTCTACAAGTGTACAAATAACTATGAACCCAAAAATAGAGAAACATATCTTTTCATCCAAAAGCTAATAGCCACCTCCAATGTGTTCATCAAACAGCAGCTCGGATTTTGTCTTACTACATAAACCACTCGGTGACTGGGAGAAGTAGGTCGCTTATGTAACTTCTGCGTAAAATAGTCATGTACATGAATCAACTAGGTATACATCCTATGAGGAAGTATATGGATGGTCTATGAGCCCCCCATCTGAACATGATAAACTCCCATCTGTCGTGGATCTGGCAGAAGTTGTCACCTAAAGGCTATCTGGAAGCAGATAAAGCAAAATAAATATAAGCTACCCAGAAACAAGACGAATGAAGTAACAAAGGGTCTGTACTTTCTCAGTGTAAAGAAAGTGAAGACTAAGAAATTCATGCCTCAATACGAAAAGCCTTATTCCATCACACTGACTTCTGTTTATGCAGATATTCATTTTCTGACCATACAGAAGTAGTACATTCTGACTGGTTACAGCTGTACCATGGTCAAGCTCTGCCACCCTCTGCAGTGTCACTTAGTTCAGCTCAAAATAATCTATAACAAGGCACATGTACTATCATACAGAAATGCAGGGAAAATAGGACAAGTTGCTGTCAGCTCATCCTCAGTATGCCTTGAGAAATGAGCACCCTTATGTCTTAAGGTCATGGGATTGAGGTATTGTTTGTTGGAACGAGTTTTATGTGGTACTTTATTCTGTCTAGGAGTGATTTCACTATGGGCAGAAATTTATTTTATTGATATGGTTGTGAGTAATAATTCTGTCATTCAGTCAGTCATTTTGAGTGGCTAGTGCAAACGAATTCTGCTAGACTGTAGAACCAGTCTCCAGTTGAGGCTAGTTGGCCATCTTTCTTTTGCAGTTTTTTTATGCAAGATGGTGCAAAAATTGCTTTCTAAAATCGGAGTGTGCCTTGCTGTAATATAAGTTACTGTATATTAACAGCAAAGTAACTACAGCACTGATAATGTAAATGATTAAACGGTGACCAGAAATAACTGCTTATAAAGTGGACAGGAGTTTAGAGAGATCAGTTGTTTTATAATAATAAAGTACCAGTAAAAGAGAATGTGAGGGGCTACTATTCAACATCATCAGGAGATTTCTATGTTACTCAGTAAAGCTTTAAACCTTCCTATAAATGAGAAACGCACTGTGGTGATACATGAATAACTGTTTGTTAGTTTTGCATAATCTGCACTAAAGATTTTACATAATGTGAAACGGACTTTTTACGAACACATTTACACTATTGCAAACGAGGTTCAATCAGTACTACATTGTTATAAGTTGAGAATTATAGTTTTGAGGTAGAACAATGTTTTACTTAACCAGCTCATAAGCGGCACTGAAGTGAAATAAATAATTGGAGACGTTAAGTAACATACTGTCTTTCCAGTAGCTGCTATTGATCGAATGATTTGCTTACAACAATACATATTTTTCTTTTGCCGAGTTTCGTACGAAAAAAACCTAAATAAATTTTCACTTATTATCAGATGTCATGCTATTTCCACTTTACTATCAAAATTTACTTTAGAATTCACTGTTCTCTTGTCCATAATAGGCACGTAAACTTCTTAATTAAATACATGAAGAGACAAGAAATAAGTACATTCATTCATATAACAGTTAACAACATAATTTGCAACAACCAGACAACCTCCATATCAAGTGTTTGGAGTTAACACTAAGAACTAATTCATGCAATGAATAACCTACAGAGATCATGTCCTTGACACACTCACCTAAAATTTGCAAGGCACAGCTATTTGAAGTTACCCACGACTCTTGTATTATACACTAGTGGGAAGTTATAATGTATAAGACAGTATTATCTCGAAGTTGTGTTAGCCTTTTGTAAACAAAGTATAACTCACACTGCAAGATATTACTAGCAGTCAGGCAAACACGTGCATATAGAGTAGCAAACGTTACTGTTTGGCAGGACCTTTGCACGTCAGATGATTTATATTCTTTGTATCTAAGGGATAACACAACAAAAATAAGTCCTTGTCTTCGTAATTTGTGGTGGAATGTATAGTACTACATGTGGATTGATTTGGTGAAACAAGCGATTTATGGTTACCAATTTTGCCATATGCCATTATAGGAAATGTATTACACCTTTAAAAACTATACTTCCCTCGATTCTCCACCTAGTTTACAATAGACTTCAGAGATGAAATCTTGAACATCACAGGTATGTACATTGTCAGAAGACACTGTTACATCTTGAGACCATAGATCAAGCATGACGAAAATGTAGGGGTATCAACGGTAGGTCAGGAGAACGAAAGCATTATATACTACTTCTGTATCACAAATGACTTAACTCCATTACCAAACAATGATACTTGAAAGGCACTAAAGACACAGAAGGTGTCAAATGTAGTTTCAGAGCAATGGTTTGTGAAAGGTAATGTGTACCTATGGCCCATTCTATATGAGGTTAAGAGACAAGCAATGTCAAGCAACAGTAACATCTTCACTGTCGTATGGACGAATGAGAATTACTTACAGTTCTACAAAGAAGGGTAAATGCATTGATTGTTGTAATTACACAGTGATGGACTAACTGCTCCTCTCACTGCGACAGTTACTCTGAAAGCATGGCTTTCAAAGTGGTTCAAATGTCTCAGAGAACTATGGGACTTAACATCTGAGGTCATCAGTCCCCTAGACCTTACTACTTAAACCTAACTAGCCTAAGGACATCACACACTGCCATGCCTGAGGCGGGATTCGAATCTGCAGCCATAGCAGTCGCGCGGTTCTGAACTGAAGCTCCTAGAACCGCTCGGCCACAGCGGCCGGCTGTTCTACATTACTTGCCACCATTGTGCAAAAGCGGACCTCAGATGTTATCTACGTCCTCCATTGATTAAAATGTGGCATTCAGCAGTACAAAACCACATTTATCAAGCAGTTCCTGGCTGATGCACCTGGCACCACAACAATTTCAGCCTTGCTCACTCCTTCAAGAAGAAATATGAATAATAAAGTCTTTTTCCAATGCGGCCGCCACCAATGTTATCAGTTACAATCATTAATTAAATACTCACTAACCCACAATTTTGTGCATTTGTCCCTCTAGTGATGTGTTTTACCTGCCAGTTAGGCCCTGCTATTTTGATGACGCGAATGCAAACTCATCTGGTGACTACCATTCCGTTTATGGTAAGATTTACAATGCTTCTTGGAATCTGTTCAACTGCTCTGTGCTTCCCCATCTGTCACTAACCAAAAGAGCAGTGGATATGCATACATTACTGATACAGGTTATTTTTGTCACCCTTTCATATCCACTGATATGTACCACATTATGCATTGACATGTAGTACACTGTAAGTAGCTATACAATTAGTCACACCTACAAAGTTAATGTACTACTTGCCAGCACTGCATCACTGAGAAAAACTTTAAATGCTTCACCTCTTTTAACTCATTTACTTACCTCACGTATCTATAGGTGTTCCTGCTCATTTCACATTCCCTTAACACATTTCCCTTTGACATACTTATATGGCAGCAGAATAAAATTCTATGGCTTAATGACACAAATCTTGTATGGCAGCAGCACGCTCACTTCGATTCCTACCACTCGTAAATTCATTACACGTTGATAGGCTGATGAGAGACGAAAAACGTCTGATTCATCGAGAAACAAGCTCCTGCCCTTCCTTTTGCTTCCCATTATGATTAAATGTAAGTTGCAGTAATTGTATTGCATGATGTAACCTCTTTTCCTGTTAATATATATCTGTTTTCCAGTTCATATTGTCATGTTCTGCGATCTGTTTTTATCACCTAATTTAATTAAAACTGGCATCAACCAGTTAGGTCCTTCAACAGTCACAAGACTACAATCCTAGCCATCATAAGTTTGGACAGTTGATCATGATTCCCTTCCTAGTTCACCTCCCATCCTCATTGCACTACCCATTATATTTTAACACGTTATAATTATAAATGTAACCAGTACTCTCAATTTTAATTTCGTTACAGACAATTGAAGCTGGTTTGGCCATTTTCCTAACAGCTGTGTTCTTTCTCATAGCTCACCAAGGAAGTTAACATTACTGGGTATGTCTATTGGCTTCCATTTTGACATCCTTGTCCTAAATCTAACATCTCCATGTTCATGCCAGTTTACACAATAGACAATTCCAAAATGTGGTTTCATTCTCATTAATTTTCAGAAAAGTGGTGATAGAAACTCACATTTACTTTCCCAAAGAAGTATAGAATTAGCACAACTACAGTAAATCTTACACATTAGCCAACTGTTGGTCTAATTCTGCAATATGCCAGGCTATAACGTCTTCTGTTCTTTCTAATAGCATACCAAAAACAACTGGCTGTGAATTCAGTCCCCTCAACATTCAGCCCTACTCAACATAAATCATCAGTATTTCTTTGAAAGAATATGAAACTTTTGCGAAGTTTCAAGACAACTAGCACCTGCAAACACTCTATAAATACAGCTGAGTAATCATTGTGGTTGCGAAGCCATCGAACCTTGGTACCCTATTGCTATTGCCTCTATATGAGTGCTATCTCTTTCAGCATGCAAGCAGAAACGACCAGACAATGTGTACTACCATCTCTGTCTTTTCACACTGATTTAGTTCTCCTTCACCGCATTACACACACTGTTTATCCTATGAACAAACAGTCACAGTACCACTCTGCAATGACATGCGAGTTGGGTTTAATGGAATTGCAGCTGTGCTGAAAACAAATATGGTACCCCTGATCAGACTGATGACGATCGCTGTGATAAAGCTCTCCAGGGAGATTCATTCTTTGTTATGCAGTACCATGAAATCCTAGTATCCTGGCATGTGCAGCTCAATCACATTGAAGACAACGTTTTGTTACCAACTGACAAATCCATAATATAGCTACTGTGCTAATACTGAAATAGTAAGAAATTAAAAACGCGATCCAGCGTGACTTAATAACTGTAGACAGGGAACTGTGCAAACTGACTGCTACTTCGGAAGTAACGACAGCCTTACAGATCTTGTTGTATAACATCCATGCAACAGTTGCATGTTAACACCCTGCACAGAACCATTCAGCCAAGACTGCAACAGAGCCTCAGCCCTAACTTATTGCCAGCTGAAACCTTCCAGCAAACCATAACTAATAATTCATTTCGTGCATCAGTACACATGCTAATGATCTACTCCATGTAGGAATCAACCTTGCTGTAGTATTGTACTGCTGCTATTGTACAACTGTCATGATCTACAGATGTTTTAAATGTGTAGATATCCCTGCCCAGACCTGCACCAGTTGCAAATCTGAGTGTTATGACCTTCTCTTTCCCTGTCGCCTGTGTAGCTGCCTATGAACGCAATGTCTGGCAAACAGACATCCCGATTGCTTGCAAGGGTTGTCCATCACACTGTCATGTAGTTCGAGTTTCAACTGTGCATTCATGCTAATTATTACAATAGTCCTACCTTATTACTCTGCGCTAGTGTCGTGAATTGTGAAATTGCAATGCTTTTAGAGGAAACTAAAGACTTCCCTTACTCTCGCACTGTTGCTGCTATGCACACATCTTTATTTATGCCCACTGGGAACAGACTACTGTATTTGGTAGCACAGTCAACTATACTAGCAGTTCTCTGCTGTGACCATGCATTTACAGTCCAGACTTATCGAGTTTCTCTAATGGTAGACTTTTATTCAATGTTCTTATTACGATGTATCACACCCACCATTAGGTTATTTGCTAATTTAACTTACACACAGAATAGCTTTTAAATTTTTCTGCTAATTTTTTCCGAAACATCTTTTGTGCTGGCACCCAACCGACACCCTGCCTACTTTATCAAAAAAATCAAAGGCTCACCTTCTGCAAACCACTGATGAATACTAGCTTGGGAAAACTGCAAGTTACCATTGACCACAGCACTGCACACATCACTGAGTGAAGTAAGCAGGAATACCTACATAGAGAGGTTGCCCCGGTGTCACCTCTCTTCCAGTCGATGTAGTTGTCATCAGAATGGTTATATGGATCATATGTAATCCACGATATTGTGAACTATTCAGATCACCAAAACCAGTGGTGGACGAGCAGCAGCTGTTGGGTAATTTTATACGTAAGTGGATTTTGGATCCTAGCGCAATTCAGTCAAGACTCTCGTTTACGACTAAGCATTAGGAGATGGGATGCTAATATGTATTAGTTTGTTTCCATTGTATAATTTTGTCATTTTGCGTATTTTGTAACATGGGACAGCATTACATTCCACTTAGTTAAGGACCAAACCAATGACGTACAATTTAACAATCAATGTCAATTAAGAACATGAAATAAGATTTAATAAAACCATGAAAGTGTTACAGTTGTCTTAATGAGATTGGTTTATTATGGATATATAATTAGTTTGTAATGTATCCTTCAACAACTTCGTAATTTCAACTTTTATACTACAAACTGCAGAGATTATAGGAAAAGTAATGTATCTTATTAATATTATTGAGCTAGACCTCCTCTCGTATGGAAATAACCAGCCAGCCTTCGATGATGCACCCCTTTGATGCAGTGTTACAGTATTTCATGATCTATTAGGCTAGACGTTCACAACTGGTAACATTTGGTGGCCCAATGCTGTCATTCCCAACCACAATACTCCATCACTGCCCACTGGCATCACCATTGCACAAGCTTAGCCACTGCCCAGCTGATGTATCTTGGCAGCCCTCATGCTGTCTCAGTACATGGTCAGCACACCTGTTGCCTCTGCACCACCACAACACTATCAGTGGATCATTTCAGCTCGCTGCGTATATTTCTGCAATAACCAAAATCAGCCAATTCGAACTCTAAATTATTGTACTATGATCTGTAACTGCTTAAATACTTTGGAGTTTTCTATTCCTGTCCACTTTTTTTACTGCATTTTGGAAATTATTTCTTTCCCCTATTAGAACGTTGTATCCGTTAGCAAGAGCCACTGGTCCAAAGAGACATTTTCAAACATTTAACTACTACTTTTGTAATTTTGAAATAATTAGCCTACTGCTATGGATGGGGAGTGAGACTGACAGACTGAGTGGGGAACACTTTATGAAATACATTTCACCGCAGAGCTGTGGCTAGACGGGGGCTGGTTATGTTCCAGTTACCGCTTTATATGCCTTGTTCACATTCATACCATTCTGACAGTGAGGTTGCTGATGGGACACACTTCCAAGAAGCATTGCTTGTGAGGAAAACCTTCTAGAAAACCATCCAGCAACCAATCAGGCCGCTGTTAATGGTCACATTGGGCCATAGAGCATAGCCAGGACCAATTTGGCTCACTACTGGCAACCAGCTTTCAGTCTGATCAGAGGTGCGCTTCTATCCCATTCTCCCTCAGTCTGGCCTTAGAAGTAAAGTTCTGATGTAAACACCAGTCAGTTGTTTTAAAGTACTCTCTATTGTTTTTTTAAACAATAAACTTGATTACCCTGTACTCCTGGATCCACAACCTACAACTGACTTGTCCTTGACAATTTTTGTACAATAGTTTATTCTGTAGTGATAAGCTTAGGTTATTATTTTAATAGGTGCAGTTACACTCTTTAATTTATAGGTATGTACTGTGTTTATGTAGGCTCAGTTCTTTGGGTGGTCTTCCACACAACCAGTGAATATGTTTATTTTCTGCTTACATCTCATGTACCAGAGAAACACTGTATGGCCCATCCATAGCTGACACCTATAGAAATTCAGACCATATTGTGCACCTTTTTTAACGTGTTACTACAAATTTTACTGTTTCTTAGAGATTCATAATATGTATAGTCGAAACACTTTGTAGTATACAAGATGGTCCATTGATCGTGACCAGGCCAAATATGTCACGAAATAAGCGTCAAACGGAAAAACTACAAAGAACGAAACCTGTCTAGCTTGAAGGGGGAAACCAGGTGGCGCTATGGTTGGCCCACTAGATGGCACTGCCATAGGTCAATCGGATATCAACTGCATTTTCTTCAACAGGAACCCCCATTTTTTATTACATATTCACGTGGTACATAAAGAAATATGAATGTTTTAGTTGGACCACTTTTTTCGCTTTGTGATGGATGGCGCTGTAATAGTCACAAACATATGGCTCACAATTTTAGACGAACAGTTGGTAACAGGTAGGTTTTTTAAAGTAAAATACAGAACATAGATACGTTTGAACATTTTATTTCGTTTGTTCCAATGTGATACATGTACCTTTGTGAACTTATCATTTCTGAGAACGCATGCTGTTACAGCGTGATTACCTGTAAATACCACATTAATGCAATAACTGCTCAAAATGAGGTCCGTCAACCTCAATGCATTTGGCAATACGTGTAACGACATTCCTCTGAACAGCGAGTGGTTCGCCTTCCATAATGTTTGTACAAGTATTGACAATGCGCTGATGCATGTTGTCACGTGTTGTCGGTGGATCACACTAGCAAATATCCTTCAACTTTCACCACAGAAAGAAATCAGGGGACGTAAGATCCGGTGAATGTGCAGGCCATGGTATGGTGCTTCGACAAACAATCCACCTGTCATGAAATATGTTATTCAATACAGCTTCAACCGCACATGAGCTATGTGCCGGACATCCATCATATTGGAAGTACATCGCCATTCTGTCATGCAGTGAAACATATTGTTGTAACGTCAGTAGAACATTATGTAGGAAATTAGCATACATTGCACCATTTAGATTGCCATCGATAAAATGGGGGCCAATTATCCTTCCTCCCATAATGCCGCACCATACATTAACCCACCAAGGTCACTGATGTTTCACTTATTGCAGACATCGTGGATTTTCCGTTGCCTAATAGTGCATATTATGCCAGTTTACATTACCGCTGTTGGTGAACGACGCTTCGTCACTAAATAGAGCGTGTGCAAAAATTCAGTCATCATACCGCAGTTTCTCTTGTGCCCAGTGGCAGAACTGTACATGAGGTTCAAAGTCGTCGCCATGCAATTCCCGGTGCATAGAAATCTGGTACAGGTGCAATCGACGTTGATGTAGCAATCTCAACATCAACGTTTTTGAGATTCCCGATTCTCGTGCAATTTGTCTGCTACTGATGTGCAGATTAGCCGCAACAGCAGCTAAAACACCTACTTTGGCATTATCATATGTTGCAGATCGTGGTTGACGTTTCACATGTGGCTGAACACTTCCTGTTTCCCTAAATAACGTAACTATCCGGCAAAGGGTCGGACACTTGGATGACGTCGTCCAGGATATCAAGCAGCATACATAGCACACACCTGTTGGGTTCAGATAGCTCTGAGTACTGTGGGACTTAACATCTCAGGTCATCAGTCCCATAGAACTTACAACTACTTAAACCTAAATTACCTAAGGACATCACACACATCCATGCCCGAGGCAGGATTCGAACCTGCGACTGTAGCAGTTCCAGACTGAAGCACATAGAACTGCTCGGCCACCGAGGCTGGCACACCCATTGGGCATTTTGATCACAATAGCCATACATCAACACGATATCGACCTGTTCCGTAATTGGTAAATGGTCCATTATAGCACGGGTAATGTATCACGAAGCAAGTACCGTCCACACTGGCGGAATATTACATGATACCACGTACTTATACGTTTATCACTATTACAGCGCAATCTATCACAAAGCCAAAAAAGTGGTCCAGCTAAAACATTCATATTGCTTTACGCACTACACGAATATGTAATAAAAAATGGGGGTTCCTATTTAAAAAAACGCAGTTGATATCCGTTTGACAGATGGCAGCGCCACCTAGTGGGCCAACTGTAGCGCCATCTGGTTCCCCTCTTCAAGCTTGACAAGTTTCGTTCTTTGTAGTTTTTTTCGTTTGACGCTTATTTCTTGAGATATTTGGCCTGGTCACTACCAATGGACCATCCTGTACTTTCAGATTCATCTGAATTGTCCCGAAGCCCGGTTTTTCTTTCCTTTTATTGGAAAATAATATTTAATGCAAATGTATGTGGGTGTTGGCTATTATGTATAACCTATACAGCATTTGTGGATGTCCTAAGATGGAATAAACTAATCGAATCACTACTAAGTGTCACAGATAAGGTGTAGCAACACAAAACAGTGCCAATCACGTAATTATAACTATCTCCAGTTGTTACATTAAATGGATCATACTAAACCACTTTCAACAATAACAAATAGGTAGGAAAACAAAATTAAAAACAATCGTTCTGAAATTAGAAATGAAGTATAAGTACAGATTTCTAAAAACGTTATGTTTATTTACACAAATTAAGAAAAATATCCACCATTCAAACACCTTTGAATAGAACATAAGAAATATTTAGTGCTCACATTCTGAGCTCTCCCAAGTGTTGTCCTTGTGTATAGAAATAACTGGAATCAAATCGTTAACACCTAATGTTTGTTTAACTATTTCATTTTGTGTAGAACTTACACAGTATTAAATGTTGAACAAATAATTAAGAGCTTTGGTGCATAACACTTATCTACATTATCTCTGAATCATGTACAGAGCTTTTAGAAACAAAAATATTTCACAAAAAATATAGCGATTGTGCATTGGTGTAAATGGCAACAAAGCACAGTGTATTTACTAGATTACACATTTTCGCTTCTGACTCATTTACGTGAAGATGCACTGATGGTAAAAAATGTCAAGAAAACTGCCCATGAGGAGAATGAACGCCACGTTTTATGCAAATGATGCAGTAAGCAGATTACAAGTGTATGAGTAGACCAGAGATTTATAAGGAATTGTTCTATCAGTTAGATAGGCTGCGAACATGTAAATTTTATGACGTAAGTGACTTTAGCAAAGGGCAAGTTATAGTGGCATTGCAGTCGGGGACTAGCGCCTCAACAGTGGTGAAGATGGCTGGCTGGATGTATGCTACTGTTGTGAACATCTGTGGAAGGTGCCTGAAAGGTGATAAATCATTAACCTTATGAAAAGGTGTAATGCATCTTTACTTCATCACTAATTATGGCGGTCAGATGCTTGCCTGCTCTGTCAAGCTGGACATTTGGCAATATGTGGCATATCTAATGACGTAAAATAATGCTGGAGCAGCCATACACGTTTTTGAACCCACAATTTAATGTACATTGTTGAACATGGGGCTCCACAAAATATGGTCACTCTATGTTTTTACATATAGATCCACCAAAATGTTCAATTACGACTGCAGTGGGCAAGGGATTATTCAGGCTGGAATGAAGGTCAATGCAAATGTCAAATGTCAGGATGGGTGACATTTCCAGTTACACCAGGTCAGTTGCCACGTCCAGATATGCTATCATCTAGGTGAATGGCACCAGATGCAGGCCCCATTAGGCTATGGGGGCAGTCACTTTGGATCCTTTGGGACATCTGGTAGTAATTGAAGGCATCATGACAGTTGCAGACTATGTGACCCTTATTGCAACTGCATAGATTCCTTCATTCCTGATGTGCTCTCCCATGGTGAAGGCATCTTTCAGCAGGATAACTGTCCATGACATATGTGCAGAACGACTCCACATTGCTCTGAATAGCGTGGTAACTAACACTGATGTCTCGACCACACCATTTAGCTGATCTGAACGTGTGGAATACAACTGGTGCATCATACACCCAGAAACATGTAAATGATGTGTCATGTCCATATCATGTAGAATTGTCGAAGTACTGTGTTCCAAGGGTGGACTAAAATGCTATTAAGAAGGTTGCTATGTTTGTTGTTACGTTTACTAATGCAGGATTACTACTAACAGAACATAAATGTAGCTAAACACTATTAATGACACAGTAAATCTCTTGAGAAAACATATCTGAGTAAAATAATTGTTATAATCATGTTTCTCCAGTGTTGAGTGTACTAGCCTGAATGAAGGAAGTGTCATGAATATATTTTTACTGTCACTGTCTCTAAAATACACAGTTACGAGTAGTACATGATGATTATGTTTGGAAGAATATGCAGCGAGTCATCACATTTCCTTGGCCTTATACTGAATATTGCATGGTACTTATGATTACTGACAAATGTAAGGATTTATCACAAGTCACAATCTTCTTGTCTCAAGATCGACAGGAAAAAGTAACAGTGTTAATGACCAAAACACATTTGATTCATGTTAGTAATACCATTTCTTGACATCTCAAGCTACATATATCGATTTTTATGTCATGTTATCTGTTAGCGCCCTACAGCACCCATCGTTGCATTTTTTTCACAATTCTACCACATTTTAATGTTATTTCACTGGAATTACAATTTATTGTCCCCCTGCTACATCCATTATTTTACAGGCCTTGAGGCCACCAACCAGAAAAAACCTATTTGCGTAAACTAACACATGCTTGTAGTTTCTTTCTTATGTGAAGTAATGCATGTGTCTTGAGAGTACTCAAGTGAGTGAAACTTTTGTCACAGATACCACATTTGTGAGGTAGACTTCCAGTGTGTTCTAATGCATGTGTCTTGAGATCACCTGATGTAGCAAAGGATTTCGCACATATCTCACATCTGTGAGGTTTCTTTCCAGTGTGAATTATTATATGTTTCTTGAGAGCGCCTAACACAGTAAAAGATTTCCCACAAATCTCACATTTGTGAGGTTTCTTTCCAGTGTGAATTAATAAATGTTTCTTGAAATCGCCTGACCTAGCAAAAGATTTCCCACAAATCTCACATTTGTAAGGTTTAATTCCAGAGTGAATTAATGCATGTATCTTGAGACTGCTTGACAAAGCAAAAGATTTCCCACAGATCACACATTTGTGAGGTTTCTTTCCAGTGTGAATTAATTTGTGTGTCTTCAGATTGTTTGACAAAGTAAAAGATTTCCCACAGATCTCACATTTGTGCGGCTTCTTTCCAGTGTGAATTAATACATGTTTCTTGAAATCGCCTGACCTAGCAAAAGATTTCCCACAAATCTCACATTTGTAAGGTTTCTGTCCAGTGTGAATTAATGTGTGTCTCTTGAGATTGTCTGCCCTTACAAAAGATTTCCCACAAATCTCACATTTGTGAGGTTTCTTTCCAGTGTGAATTAATTCATGTTTCTTGAGAGCGCCTAACACAGTAAAAGATTTCCCACAAATCTCACATTTGTGAGGTTTCTTTCCAGTGTGAATTAATAAATGTTTCTTGAGATCGCGTGACATAGTAAAAGCTTTCCCACAAACCTCACATTTATGAGGTTTGATCCCAGTGTGAATGAATTTGTGTATCTTGAGACTGCGTGGCAAAGCAAAACATTTCCCACAAATCTCACATTTGTGAGGCTTCTTTCCAGTGTGAATTAATTCGTGTGCCTTCAGATCACCTGACCTAGAAAACAATTTGCCCCAAGTACCACCTCTGTCGGTTCTGTTTGCAGTAAGTAGATCAGCCTGGGCACTGACATTAATAGCTGTAGATAAAGTTCCATAATTACTTGTTTTCTCTTTATCATCTGTCATATGTGTGTTACACTTGTCATTAGAGGACTCTTTTGAAGCTTTCCAAGTTTCCTTACATGAAGATTGCTCACTGTGTTCTGTGACAGAAACGTCTGGCTCGCTATCCAACAAGGTACTGCTTTGATGCTCATCACTGTAGCCATATTTTTCATGGTTGTCAGCAGTTAAGACATGAAAATTATCGCTCATTCTCAAATGTTTTTTCAAACTAACATTACTGTGAAATACCTCACCACACCACTTACAAACATACGAAGGTGGTTGCGTTCCATCAATGTGCGTAAACACATGCATTATGAGTCTGTATTTTGAAGGAAAGCTCTGTTGGCAGAAATTACAGCTGTATACATATAATTCCTTTTCCCTTGTACTACAGTCATGTCGGGTGGCAAATGAGCATTCCTTATCAGTAGTCACATCTTCTGTATTGGTACCGAACCCACGTGCTGACTTCTCCATATCTATCACCAACTCATCCTGCACCAGTCTATGGTGACAAGTTTCTTCAGATGGTATGCCGCAGCTCCCACCAGTACTCTCTGTCAATCTGAAGAGTGAGGAGGAGAATGTTAAATACTGAGACATACAACAAAGAAACAATATTTGAGTGACCATAAATCCAGTACTATAGGCCACAAGTCATAAAAGTGCATAGGAAATTACATATTCAGTAACTGTTACTGATTTAAAATTATAATATTCCACCATAAGCAAAGAACTGATGAGATAAAAGTGGTTTAAAACGAAAATAACCACAGGAAATTCAATAATGATTCATCTGTGTCAGTGCTGATTTGATCTGAATTTTTAGATGAGAATTAAAGTACTTCACTTTCACCTGTTACAATTTTTTTACAATACAGTGCTACAAGTTAATAGTCTACACCCATTTATTAAATGTATCAAAAAATGTATCAGTTACATATTTTAATTCAAAATTCTTAAGTTCAAGGAATTTCAGATTTATTTAAGATAAATAATTTCTAATTGTTCCTCTTCCATCTCTGTAAGTTCCTTCTCTTTGTTTTACCAACACTTTCACCTTTGGAAATGATAAATTTATTTCACCTAGTAAACATTTTTTTGTTTGATTCATGAGTCATGAACTAGTGCAAGCATCAATATTTTGATAAGGTATTTAGTATGGATGGTAATCAGGTGGATAATAACTGTTCATGAACGATAAGCAACGTCACATCAATCAAGGGGGAAAAATTTGCACACTGATGAATGAATGTGAATGACACACTTGCAGATGGTTTTAATCTAAAACTGTGTTTTTGGCACTGCAACTTACATGAAGCCTTGCACAATTGGAAATAGTCTGAACAGATGGAAATGATTGTAAATTTTCCACTACATTTGGAGTGAGCCCTTTTGAAAATTTTTACATCTTCCCCAACATCTGGTCACCTGGCATTGCAGATCACCATTGACTAAAGGACACACATATGAATGGCCACATCATCACCCATTAATTACTGAAGGCTAACACTACATATTGAGTGGCAGTGATAACAGCTGATGCATAAGGAACGTCTGTAGTATCTGGGTCCCATTATTACACCTGCAGTTAAACCCTTTCCCACAGAACAGAACTGTGATGGTTTACATGTCCCCAGTATGTGCATCATATTGGACATGAAAGATTATGAACTACTGAAGGTGTGCAGGCTCCAGTGTTTTCTTTTGTTCTGACAGTACCTTTTCACTTTTTTGCATTGTGTTGGGTATATAGTTTGGTCTGGCATGGTATCTGGTAAATTTCGAGTGTTTTTAAACTCTTTATTGGAATCACACGACTTTCTTAATGTAACTGGCATCATAGTGTGCCATATTCTACAAGTTGACAACTGAATCACTAAATATAAGAAAGACATAAAAAATATGCAAGTAAGGTTTCAAACAAATACCTTTCTGTTTCTCAAAGTACTAGAAATAGAACTTACAATTAAAATTTTATGCTATGCCAGTCAACCATAAACAAACCACAATAAGAAACAGAATTTCTGGAAAGCTTTAGCAAGAAATAAATTTTGATGTTAATTATTTACCAATTGTTTTGGAGACCACCATGTGAGCATTG
Organism: Schistocerca serialis cubense; assembly: GCF_023864345.2. Classification (NCBI taxonomy): domain Eukaryota; kingdom Metazoa; phylum Arthropoda; class Insecta; order Orthoptera; family Acrididae; genus Schistocerca; species Schistocerca serialis. The sequence goes on along the minus strand of NC_064648.1, from coordinate 58,377,781 downwards.
TGTAGATACTCTGTGCTTGTGTCATATCCCTAATCTTTACTGTACAGAATTTTTGTGGCAGGTACACTGATAAACTATTCATCTACATCTACGACATTACTCTATTCACAACAAAGTGCCTGGCAGCGGGTTCAATGAACCACCTTCAAGCTGTCTACCATTCCACCCTCGAACAGCACTTGGGGAAAAACGCGCACTTAAAATTTTTCTGTGCGATCCCTGATTTCTGTTATTTTATCGTGATAATCATTTCTCCATATGTAGGTGGGTGCCAACAGAATGTTTTCACAATCGGAGGAGAAAACTGGTGATTGAAATTTCATGAGAAGATCCCGTCACAACGAAAAACGCCTTTGTTTTAATGATTGCCACTCCAATTCATGTATCATGTCTGTGACACTATCTCCCCTATTTCGCGATAATACAAAATGAGCTGCCCTTTTTTTACTTTTTCAATGTCATCTGTCAGTCCCACCTGAAGTGGATCCCACACAGCAACACTCCAGAATAGGGCACACAAGTGTGGTGTAAGCAGTCTCTTTAGGAGACCTGTTGTACCTTCTACGTGTTCTGGCAATGAATCATAGTCTTTGGTTTGCTCTACCCACAATATGATCTATGTGATCGATCCAATTAAGGTTATTTGTAATTTTAATCCCTAACTATTTAACTGAATTTACAGCGTTCAGATTTGTTTGACTTATCATATAATCGAAATTTAGCTGATTTCTTTTAGTACTCATGTGAATAACTTCGTACTTTTCCTTATTCAGGGTCAATTGCCACTTTTCGCACCATACAGATATCTTATCTAAATAATTTTGCAAGTCGTCTTGATCATCTGATGACTTTACTGACGGTAAATGACAGCATCATCCGCAAACAATCTAAGAAGACTACTCAGACTGTCTCCTGTGTTATTAATATACATCAGGAACAATAGAGGGCCTATAACATTTCCTTTGGGAGCGCCGGATATTATTTCTGTTTTACTCGATGACTTTCCGTCTATTACTATGCACTGTGACCTTTCTGACAGGAAATCACAACTCCAGTCACACAACTCGGGGGATATTCCGTAGGCACACAGTTTGTTTAGAATATGCTTGTGAGGAATGGTGTCGAAAGCCTTCTGGAAATCTAACAATATAGCATCAATTTGACATCCCCTGTCGATAAGACTCATTACTTCACGAGTGTAAAGAGCTAGTTGTGTTTCAGAAGAACGTTTTCTGAAACCGTGCTGACTATGTGTCAATATCTCTTTTCCTTCGAGGGAATGTTCCAAAATCCTACTGCAAATCGACGTTAGTGATATAGGCCTGTGATTCAGCGTATTACTCCTACTTTCCTTTTTGGGTATTGGTGTTACTTGAGCAATTTTCAGACTTCAGCTACGGATCTTTCTGTGAGCGAGTGGTTGTATATACTTGCTAAATATGGAGCTATTTATCAGCCTACTCTGACAAGAACCTGACTGGTATACAATCTGGACCAGAGGCCTTGCCTTTATTAAGTGATTTAAGCTGCTTTGTTACTCTGAGGATATCTACTATGTTTCTCATCTTGGCAGTTGTTCTTGATTATTGGAATTCAGGAATATTTACTTCGTCTTCTTTGGTGAAAAAGTTTTGGAAAACCGTGTTTAATAAATCTGCTTTAGTGACAGTCATCAGTGACTTCACTGTTATCGCACAGTGAAGGTATCGCGTCTTGCCACTGGTGTGCTTTATGTACGACCAGAATCTCTTTGGATTTTCTGCAAGAATTCGAGACAGAATTTCGTTGTGGAAATTATTAAAAGCATCTCGCATTGAAGTACGCGCCATATTTCGAACTTCTGGAAAACTTTGCCAATCTTGAGGATTTTGTGTTCTTTTAAACTTGGCATGCTTTTTTCGTTGCTTCTGCAACAACGATACGACCTGTCTTGTGTACCACGGGAGATCAGTACCATCACTTATCAATTTATGTGGTATATATCTCTCAATTGCTGTCGATACTATCTCTTAGAAAACATTCCACAACTTTTCTACACTTACATATTCACATCAGAAGGAGTGAAGACTGTCCCTTAAAAAGGCGTTAAGAATATTTTTATCAGCTTTTTTAAGTAGATATACTTTGTGTTTCTTTTTGATGGTTGCAGTGACGATGGAAGTGCACGTGTATTTTATCAACACACATACTACAGCCTGGACAGTAACACTGCTGATGGTTTACACCACATTTGTTAAAAATTTTGGCATGATAGCTGTTACCTCAATTTTATTTCTTCCTTTGTTCTCTCGATTCTCAAACCAAAGAGCTGTCATTATGAGCCGGCCGGTGTGGCCGTGCGGTTCTGGCGCTTCAGTCTGGAACCGCGTAACTGCTACGGTCACTGGTTCGAATCCTGCCTCAGGCATGGATGTGTGTGATGTCCTTAGGTTAGTTAGGTTTAAGTAGTTCTAAGTTCTAGGGGACTGATGACCATAGATGTTAAGTTCCATAGTGCTCAGTGCCATTTCTTTTTGTCATTATGAACAAAAACAGCTTCTTACACTCGATCTCTCTACTTTGGTACCCCTCTACCCAACTAGTTGCGTCGAGGGATTAATGGGACTTCGCAAACTTTAATCCGTCTTTTGGTTGAGGCTGGTTGCGAAGTGTCATTACATATACAGGCTAGTATTACGATGATGTCACAACTCCCAAAGACTACCTCCCCCCCCCCCCCCCCCCCGGGGACATAATTAGTGTACCCCAACTGTCTGCATCCAGTGTAATCCATGGGAAAGTGCGAATGTCTGCGACCTGTGTAACTGAGGCGGAACGTGGGGACCAGCCTGGTATTCACCTAGCAGGATGTAGAAAACCATCGAAAAACCACATCCAGTCTGGCCGGCACATTGGCCCTTCGTCGTTAATCCGCCAAGTGGATTCAATCCGGGGTCAGCACGCCTACGCTAATCCAGGAAGCAGTGCGTTAGTGCTCTCGGCTACCCTGGTGCGTCGTTTCTTACATTACCGTGAAAATATTACATCTGGTTCCACCTACTAAGGAAACATTGTCAATGTACTTGATGCCAGGGTTGGAGACTGTTGTGAATACAAGCAAGCCTATTAAAGCTTTTATCTCAGAAATATCAAGCAAAGAAGGTATGTTCTTTTGAACATTTTTATATTATCCAGATTTTGTTTCATCACTGTTGAATCTCATCTAAAATACGTTGAGGGAAAAGTACACCTGATTTCTTGTTCTATGTCTCCATTTCTACCCAACGCATTACCACTAAGTCACAGGGCAGGAATCTCACAGCAATGTTACATTGTCTAGCACAAACATTGCTTGGGTTGTGCATTTCTCCATTTCAGTTTCCCCTACCATAAAAGCAGGAATCATGGTGATATGTCTATGTCCTCTGTTATCATTATCATTTCCACCAGCACCACCCAGACCCTCTTCTGAATTTGTATCACCAATTTCAATCATGTAATCTTGATGAATATTACTGTCATCCAGAACTTCATTTATCATTTATCCAAATATACGTTCAAGTACAGTTCTTTTACTCTCAGAACTCACGTATGATGATGATGATGATGATGATGATGATGATGATTGGTTTGTGTGGCGCTCAACTTCACTGTCATCATTCCAATTTTTACAGTCTTTTTTTACACAGTTCAATGTAGCTGCTGTCAAAAATGATGATGATGATGATGATGACAATGATGATGATGATGACAGTGCAAACATCCACATTGGGCAGAGAAAACCCCCAACCCAGCCAGGAATCGAACCCAGGATCCCATGATCCAGAAGCAGCAATGCCAGGTACTAGACCACGAGCTGCAGACAAAACTCATGGAGAATAATAAGTCTGTTCATGCTGGTTTGAATGGTTAGACACACATGGTACACACTGCATATTGTAAAAGACACTGACAGAAGTCTAATCACAACAATAAACACAAGCTGTTGATAAAAACCCCTGCTGAGTATCAATCATAGAGCGAGTGTGCTATCTCTGCAAGACGTCATAGGAACTTTATTATGAATTTACTGAGGGTAAAATTGTCTGAACAACGCCCTGTTATCATAACAAGAAGTCGATCCAAAGCGTTTTAAGTGATTAAAATTAAACTGACAGTGTTCTGGGTGCTGCAGTATGCGCTCTGTACATTGCACGATGCTGTGACATTGCAGGATGCATATTAACTGGTGTCCTCACCAAGCACACTGAAATATAATTTTTCATTTTCCGCCACCAGGTGAAAATATAGCGCTATAAGCGGTGAGTATGAGATTTCAGGGCAGGAAATTAGGAGAACGATCAGACCAATGATAATGGTGGTTCCGGTACCTTTGTTAGGATATGATCGAAGTTACATGTTCAAAATGGTCTATTGACTCTGCAACATGTTGTGTCCATGACATGGTATGACATAGTTAATAGTTGTCTACATCATATCCAGTGAAATCAGATTAACTGCCATCATATGATATCTTTCTGATCTGGAATATCTGGATACATCCCCAATAAATCTTTCACATACCCCAACATCCACGTCACATGAATTTACGTCAGGGGATCTCGAAGGCCACATATCTTGAAACTGCGAAGATATAATGCAGGTGATATTGAAGTTTACATGAAACCAATGGTTCACTCAACAACTGACATATCATCAAAATAATGGTGCACGTGTGTTCCAGAAATGTTGGAATCACGTTACATAACAAGGTCCTTATGAAGTTCAGATGTGAATGTTCACCTAAGAGGTGCACAACGTGTCATTATCTCCAAGGAACACTGACTGAGAATGAAGGGGGCTTGTGAAATCACACCACAATATCACATAACCTGGGTGCAGTGGATGGTCCTGCAAAAGATATGGGAGGAAAACCCCCATATGTGACAGTTCTGTGCATTCACAGCCCCATGCAGAGTAAAATATGCCTTGTCCATCCAAAGAATATTCCCCAGCCAAAAGTCATCCATTTCCATGCATGCCAAAAATGAAGGCAAAATGAAGGCGTTGTAGCCTATCTTGGGGCTTCTTTAGCAGCACACAGGGAGCCTTATAGAGGTACTAGTGTAAAATATGCCATAAAATCTTCTGAACTGTTGACTGGGGGAGGCACAGTCAGAGGCAGTGTGTGTGTGTGTGTGTGTGTGTGTGTGTGTGTATAGGCAGGGAGAGAGAGGGAGAGGGGTGGGGAGAGAGGGGGGAGAGAGAGGGGTGGAAGAGAGAGAGGGGGGGAAGAGAGAGGGAGAGGGGAGGGAGAGAAGGGGGAAGGGAGAGAGAGAGGGAGGGGGAGGGAGGGAGAGAGAGGGGAAGGGGGAGAGAGAGAGGGAGGGGGAGGGAGAGAGGGAGGGGAAGGGAGGGAGGGGGAGGGAGAGAGGGAGGGGAAGGGAGGGAGGGGGAGGGAGAGAGGGAGGGGAAGGGAGAGAGAGGGGAGAGGGGGAGACAGAGGGAGGGGGGAGAGGGAGGGAGGGGGGAGAGGGAGGGAGCAAGGGATCCTGTGAGAACTCTAGCACTTACTGCAGAATTTGAGGCAGCTGCTGCATGATAAGCTGAAGCTAAAAGTATATTCAACAAACACTATGGGAATCTGCTGCACCACTCAATTCACCTATTTCTTCAAATTCCTTGATTGTATTCTTCAACACATTTATTGACATGGGGCCTCTTCTCAGCTATTTATGTCAATGACATTACTGCAATGCAGTGCTGCTATTCTGATAAAACAACTGTACCACCTGTGCACGGCGTTTCTTCTCAATAGGCACTTAAACTTCTTAACTGGGTGTATATCAAGACAAGAAAATATTCCCAGACTTCCCAGCTAGAAATGCGCTTTCTACAGTGAAAAATTTTTTACTGGGTGGCAATACATTTTTCCATGTTAAAAGATGATATCGTTTCCATAGGAGCTGTAAACCTTATCAATCCCTTGAATAGTTATAGATTAATAAACCTGTATAGAACTTTGTCACTTTAAGAATCTCAACCTAGCAAAAATCAAAGCGTGTTTGAAAGATCTTTAATGCGTGGAAACATGTACACTACATATTTTCGTATCACTAAAGTATGAACACGAACTCCAATTACATCACAGTAGCTTCCAAAACACTGAAATAAAGATTGTGACGTGCTTTTGTAGGCCACGTATAGCTGTGTCACGTAATCTCGCCAGCCAACGAAAGCAGAGATTTAGAGCACAGGAGACGTGGTGTCAGCCAATAACTACATGAATGTTCAGCCGTGCAAACACTCAGATGGAAGAAGTTAATGGTATAAATTAATATACATGAGTAAAACTACAAGAAAAGGTAAGTTTTCATATATAAAAAATGTTTTTACCGTTTTTCCGAGGGTATGGTTAAGCAGGACCCTAAGAGCACCAGCTTCAATTTTAGCAGCTTTATATTTCCGACAAGCACGGTTATAAATTTCACTGATGTGCACTGGACACTTTGTGGGTTACATGGCTGAATACATGTTGCATAACGCACTGACTTTTTGCATAGTAAAGCCAGTTATATGTGAAATCGGTCAAGTACTTACTTCGCTCTTGTTTTTGAAAGGCAACTATACTTTTTGCCAGCATTATTGTATAATCTGTAATCAATGAAAGAACTATAATATTTATGAAAGACTAAACTCGAAATTTGGTCATCTTTTGTATGTATTACCTTTCCAAGATATATGAAATGCATGTGTGCCACGAAAATTTAAAATTTTGGCATAAATGGCTCGTCTTTAATATATATTAACAAATTTATGGGGGAACAAAACTGAAGACCATTCTTGATACCTCCCCCAATAGAGGACTGCTGACTTTTGCACACTATTTGTACTGTTAATTTGCACCCTTCTGCATTCTTCCACTTAAATATGAATTAAACTGTTTGTGCATCTCCTACTCACAGCAGGCTTTTAGTACTCTGTTGGAAGTAGCCATCAATTCCATGAGAGCTTTTACTTTGAGTGAATTTATCGTTTTCCTAATTCCAGTTCGAGAGGTGGGTTGAATTTCAATTTTATCAAATTGCATAGGTATTTCTTCTTCCATGTACAACCTTGTATTTTCTAATGAACAGCTAGATCCTAGTTTCCCTACAATATTAAAAAAAATATTATTAAAATTACTTCTTACTTCTGATTTTTATTAAACTTTTCATCGAGTTTGATAGGAATACAATCTTTCTGTGATTTCAACTGTCCTGTCTCCTTTCTAGCAATATCCCAAATTGTTTTAATTTTTACTATCAGAGGTGCTAATCAGAGACATAATGCACACACTTCTTGACTTTTTAATAATTTTTCTTAATACAGTGCAACAGTTTTTGTAATGTTTGGCTTTTTCTGGACAATCATTCCTTGAGGCTGTAAGATAAACTTCGGTTTTCTATATACATCATATTTTGATCTCTTTAATAAGTCACAGCTTTTTAGATTGTTTCTTACAATAACTTTTCGTTGTTTCCTTAAGGAAATTATTTTCACATTAAATTTGAAATTAGCATCAGGTTCCTTGTAGATCTCATCCCATTCTGTTGCTAGCTTTGCAATTGTTAAATTGAATGCACTATTTTGGAGGACTTTTGTATTACTTGCATGGAACTACATCATATAACTAACTGTGCATCACAATCATAAGGACCATTCTCAAAAAGAAAAGTATTTATTTGATCAAATTTCGATTTGGTCTATAAAACATCTGTGTGCTGCTTTCCTATACTACCTATGCAGCAAAATCAATAACTCATATGAGGTTGAAAGAACCAAGTCATACTTCAAGGTGTGTTTCACAAGAATTATGTTTTCCGAATATGTGTTGGTTATTTGTTCATAAATGATGTCTTCAAGGTAATTCATAATGTTCAAACAGATTATATTTTCCAATCTCCTACTGCACAGCGACGTTAATGGTATGGGTGTGCATTTCATTGGATTACTCCCAATTCTTGTCTTGGGTTCTGGTGTAATTTCTGAAATTCTCCTGTCTTCGGGTACAGACCTTTCTGCAGTTTATTTATTTATTGTATTTTTTTGCATGGAGACACCAACTGGTGTCTTTTGCAAACGTCATACCATTTTTTTTACAAGTTTAGTACAGTCATATATACATATGTGATTACATATACATGATACAAATGTACCATTCTACCTAATAAGGTACAATATTGGGTGTTACATCGCACCTATTACAAATATTCAGATTTTACACAACTATATATATATATATATATATATATATATATATATATATATATATATATATATATATATATCGGGTTCTTCAGCCGACGTTCATCTAACGATTTATCTGACGTTTCGCCAGCACGAGTGGCTGGCATTGTCAAAGCTTCACCCTCCATTGCCGGTGGTGAACTGGAGGCGAGCTCGCGGCCGCAGACTATATGTACCTGGCGCGCCAACGTCCGATGGCTTCTCCACGGTCATTTCCAGTGCGGTTCTCCTCTTGCTACCTGCGACGGTCGTTCGCTGCAATACGGGAAGCCAAGATCCGTTTAACTTAAGGCTTTCCTCTTTCTTGTTGAAACTGTTCGCGTGCTTTTGGATTTCTACAGCTTCTCTGAACAAGTGCGTATGATAGTGCTTCTCTACAGCCAGAACATCCGTGTCGGCGAATTTTATTACGTGGTCGGTCTCATTCAGTGCGTGCTCTGCCACGGCCGATTTCTCCACCTGCCCCAACCTGCAATGCCGCTTATGCTCTTTGATACTGGTGTTAATGGATCGTCCAGTCACTCCGACATAAACTTTTCCGCATGTGCAAGGTATACGGTATATTCCCGACATTGCAAGTGGGTCTCTTTTCTCCTTCGCCGATCTAAGAGACTCTTTGATCTTCCTTGTCGGTTTCAAAATCGTCTTTACGCCGTGTTTGCGCAATATATGGCCGATTCTGTCCGTCACTCTGGGAATGTATGGCAGAAAGGCCGTACCCGACATTTCTTTATCTGGTTCATTACTTCGCCGAGTGTTTGGCTCTGTTACACTTCTAATGTAATTTGTGGAGTACCCATTGCTCCTCAGAACAGTTTCCAGGTGTTGCATTTCTCGTTTGAGGTGTTGAGGCTCACATATTCGTCCTGCTCTCATTACGAGCGTACTAATCATGCCTCTTTTCTGTCTCGGGTGGTGGTTTGACAGTTTGTACAGGTATCGGTCCATGTGTGTCGGTTTTCGATACACGCTGTGTCCCAGGTTTTCGCCGTCCCTTGTGACCGGCACATCTAGAAATGGCCGTTTCTTGTCCTTTTCTACTTCCATGGTAAATGTTACGTTGGCATGGAGGCTGTTCAAGTGTCTCAGGAATTCACCGAGCTGTTCTTCACCATGGCTCCACACCACGAAAGTATCATCGACGTACCTGTACCACATCTTAGGTTTGCAAGTCGCCGAGTCCAGTGCCTGTGCTCCGAATTGTTCCATGAAGAAGGTTGCCACCACTGGACTGAGAGGACTACCCATGGCGACGCCTTCCAGCTGTTCGTAGAAATCGCCATTGCACGTGAAATAGCTCGTGGTGAGACATGCATGGAAGAGCTTTTTGATGTCTTGCGGGAACATGGAACCGATGTGCTCCAGAGCGTCGCTGAGTGGCACTTTCGTAAATAACGAAACAACATCAAAACTGACCAGGATGTCATTTGGCGCAAGTTTCAGTTTCTTCAGCTTCTCAATGAAATGTCCTGAGTCCTTAATGTATGTGTCGCTCTTTCCCACGTGTGGCTGGAGCAGAGAGCCAAGTGTTCCGCCAGTTTATACGTTGGTGAGCCAGGAGCGCTAATGATCGGTCTCAGTGGAACGTTGTTCTTATGGATCTTGGGTAATCCATACAGTCGAGGTGGTAGGGCTTCTGTGTTGCGCAGGTTTCTCTGTATGTCCGCCGGCAGAGAAGACGCCTTGATTAATCGATTCGTATTCCGACTGATACGCTGCGTCGGATCTGCGCTTAGTTTTCGGTACGTCGTCGGATCTAATAGGTCTCGGATCATTTGCTCATAATCTTCGGTCTTCATTACGACGGTCGCATTCCCCTTATCGGCAGGCAGTACCACTATACTCTTGTCGGCGTATCACTCGGAATACGAATCGATTAATTAAGGCGTCTTCTCTGCCGGCGGACATACAGAGAAACCTGCGCAACACAGAAGCCCTACCACCTCGGCTGTATGGATTACCCAAGATCCATAAGAACAACGTTCCACTGAGACCGATCGTTAGCGCTCCTGGCTCACCAACGTATATACTGGCGGAACACTTGGCCTCTCTGCTCCAGCCACACGTGGGAAAGACCGACACATACATTAAGGACTCAGGACATTTCATTGAGAAGATGAAGAAACTGAAGCTTGCGCCAAACGACATCCTGGTCAGTTTTGATGTTTCGTTATTTACGAAAGTGCCACTCAGCGATGCTCTGGAGCACATCGGTTCCATGTTCCCGCAAGACATCAAAAAGCTCTTCCATGCATGTCTCACCACCAGCTATTTCACGTGGAATGGCGATTTCTACGAACAGCTGGAAGGCGTCGCCATGGGTAGTCCTCTCAGTCCAGTGGTGGCAACCTTCTTCATGGAACAATTCGAAGCACAGGCACTGGACTCGGCGACTTGCAAACCTAAGGTGTGGTACAGGTACGTCGATGATACTTTCGTGGTGTGGAGCCATGGTGAAGAACAGCTCGGTGAATTCCTGAGACACTTGAACAGCCTCCATGCCAACATAACATTTACCATGGAAGTAGAAAAGGACAAGAAACTGCCATTTCTAGATGTGCTGGTCTCAAGGGACGGCGAAAACCTGGGACACAGCGTGTATCGAAAACCGACACACACGGACCGATACCTGTACAAACTGTCAAACCACCACCCGAATCAGAAAAGAGGCATGATTAGTACGCTCGTAATGAGAGCAGGACGAATATGTCAGCCTCAACACCTCAAACGAGAAATGCAACACCTGGAAACTGTTCTGAGGAGCAATGGGTACTCCACAAATTACATTAGAAGTGTAACAGAGCCAAACACTAGGCGAAGTAATGAACCAGAAAAAGAAATGTCGGGTACGGCCTTTCTGCCATACATTCCCAGAGTGACGGACAGAATCGGCCGTATATTGCGCAAACACGGCGTAAAGACGATTTTGAAACCGACAAGGAAGATCAAAGATTCTCTTAGATCGGCGAAGGAGAAAAGAGACCCACTTGCAATGTCGGGAATATACCGTGTGCCTTGCACATGCGGAAAAGTTTATGTCAGAATGACTGGACGATCCATTAACACCAGGATCAAAGAGCATAAGCGGCATTGCAGGTTGGGGCAGGTGGAGAAATCGACCGTGGCAGAGCACGCACTGAATGAGACTGACCACATAATAAAATTCGTCGACACCGAAGTTCTGGCTGTAGAGAAGCACTATCATACGCGCTTGTTCAGAGACGCTGTAGAAATCCAAAAGCACGCGAACAGTTTCAACAAGAAAGAGGAAAGCCTCAAGGTAAACGGATCCTGGCTTCCCATACTGCAGCGAACAACCGTCGCAGGTAGCAAGAGGAGAACCGCACCGGAAATGACCGCGGAGAAGCCCTCGGACGTTGGCGCGTCAGGTACACATAGTCTGCGGCCGCAAGCTCGCCTCCAGTTCACCACCGGCAATGGAGGGTGAAGCTTTGACAATGCCAGTTACTCGTGCTGGCGAAACGTCAGATAAATCATTAGATGAACGTCGGCTGAAGAACCCTATATATATATATATATATATATATATATATATATATATATATATATATATATATATATATATATATAGTTGTGTAAAATCTGAATATTTGTAATAGGTGCGATGTAACACCCAATATTGTACCTTATTAGGTAGAATGGTACATTTGTATCATGTATATGTAATCACATATGTATATATGACTGTACTAAACTTGTAAAAAAAAATGGTATGACGTTTGCAAAAGACACCAGTTGGTGTCTCCATGCAAAATAATTTATTTAAGTTTAATATTAATATTCACTTAAAAAATATAAACACTTGTCAATCAAGAAACATTTCAGTTTCACTTTGAATAAGTTCCCTTTTTGGTACCTTATAGAGCTCAGTAATCTGTTGCACCATATTTGACCACTAATGCATGGACTACGGTCTGTTTTTAATTTTGTTCTTTGTCTGTAGTAGCAGTCTTTATTTCTTGTATTATAGGCATGCATATCAGAGCACTTTGTTGCTTTGTTTTGATGTGTAACAAAAAATATAATTAATTTGTAAAGATACAGTGTGTAGAACGTGAGGTATTTATGATGAACAAAGATTTCCCTGCATGAATCTCTGTACCCTAATCCATGGATAATTCTGATTGCCCTTTTCTGTAGGGTTAATATTCTGTTCATATGTATGCCAGCAGCACAACCCCATATCTCTATACCGTAATTAATCTGTGCAAAAATGGTTCTATAATAAATTGTTTTTAACATCTAATGTGGGGCTACTTTTGATAACTGGCTGATTAGATGTAATGAACTGCTGATTTTATTGCATAAAAATTTGATATGGTTTACCCATCTTAGATTTTCATCTAAGTGAATACCTAGAAATCTCCAGCCTTCTGTGTCCACTACTTCAATTCCACCTATGTTACTGACAGAGATTTGGTGTGAGTTTGTAAGTTTAAATGGCAATAACTGAGATTTACTGATATTAACTTTCAAACCTTGATCTTGGAAATAAGTAGTTATTTGATGTAGTCCCTCAGTTGCTACCAACGTTAACTCATTATTTTGTTTACCAAGAAATAACAGTGAGGTATCGTCTGCATAAGTTACCAATTGGGAGTTGAAAGGTTGCTCTATATCATTTATGTACACTAGGAAAAGGAAAGGGCCCAAAATTGAACCCTAGGGTACACCTTGTGTGACTGTCTCATATTTGGACTAGAAATTAATGATCTGATTATTGATTTTGTAAGTCAGCTTTGTACACAGCTTGCGGTCAAATAAATATGTAGCCAGCAATTGCATGGATGCAGCATTTACATTGTATGACTCAAGTTTATTTAAAATAACTCATGGTTTACCGAGTCAAAGGCTTTAGTAAGGTCTAGAAATATGCCAGCTGCTTGCATTCCTTGCTCAAGGGTACCATGTGTTTTGTGAAGAAATTCCGTAATTGCTGTGATAGTAATATGATCTTTTCAGAATCCATGTTGTGTCTCTGTTAGGAACTAATTTTTCAAGTAATAGTCACTAAGTTGTGTCAGCAGCACAACTTCAAATACTTTGCTGAAGACAGGTATTAATGATATGGGCCTGAAATTTGAAACCTCTTCCTTGGATCCTTTTTTATGCACTGGTTTAACTGTGCTCCATTTCAATACATTTGGAAATGTATGTTCTCTGATACTGCAGTTTACCAGGTGGGTGATTATTTTAACTAATTCCTTATTACATTTTTTAATCACGATACTACTCAAACCATCCCATCCAGATGAGAACTTATTCTTTAGGTTATTTATTATCCTGCCTATTTCCTTTTCACTTACTTGTTTGAATTCAAAGGGTGGCTCTTCAAAGGGGCAGAGCTTTATCTCACTACTCACAATTGTGTTATCAACTGGACTAACAGCTGCAGATATAAAGTATTTATTGAAAACATTGCAAACTTTATTAGGATATCTAACTGTGTTTCCTTCATGTCAATTTCAGTTTCTGGCTTCAGTGTGGCTTTGCGAAATTGATTTACAATTCTCCATGAGGTCTTGGCTATATTGTCTGATTGAGCTATTTCACTGCTGTATATCTGTTTTCTTAGATCTGAAAGCTCTTTCTTAAAGATTTTCTTGGCTTCGTTGTACTTGGCCTTAAAAACCCGCAGGTTTGTTGACTTGTGTAACACATCCAGGTCCTGGAAGTTTTGACTGAGTTTCATCATATTTGCTGGAAGTATCAGTCTGTTGGTTTTTGCACTTTGGTTATGGGTGAACACACTTTGTATTTTCTTAACAGGGCAGCATCTGTCAAAGTGTCTTAGCATAGTATCATAGAATTTGGCCCATCTGTTTTCAGATCCTTCTGTCTGGTAAACCAGATCCCAGTCCTCTATAGCTAATTTATTTCTTAGGGCAAGGATGCTACCCTCTTTTAGGATTCTTTTATTTTCGATAACTTTTGTCATTTTTGGGATGCTTGTGTTTACATACTCTACAAGCTGGCATTTGTGGTCAGAGTAGTGAAAATCCATATCCCAGCACCTAAGACTGTCTTTAATATGTTTACATAGTATAACGTAATCAATTCTGCTAGATGTGGACTTTGTTACCCTGGTATCACTATTTACTACATTTATGAGATTATATGGGTTAAGAGTATCTATTAACCTCATATTACACAAACTGGAAGATTTTGCCTCAATATTCAGATCACCAAGTATAGTTAGATCACTGGGACCACAACGTCCCACTACTCTACTAAATATGTCTACGAAGCTGACTACATCAGCCTTTGGTGGATGATAAATCCCAATAACTTTATGTTTTCTCATAACCTCTCTACACTCTTTGGTGTGGACTTCAATGCCTGTCACTTCAATCAAGCCTTCTTTGTTGTACTGGTCTAGATAGTTCATTTTCTTGTACTCAAGATTCTCACTAGTGTAAACTGTCACACCACCACCCTTATGTTGCTGTCTACAATAACTATTTGCTAAGAAGTAGCCCTCTAGTTTACAGTAAATAATTTCATCATATTTTAATCCATGCTCAGTTAACACTACTATATGAGGTGACTGTTCATTTACAAAAACCTGTAATATATTAAGCTTATTTCTAAGGTACTATATGTTTAGGTGTATGAGCCTTAGTGGTGTTTTTAATAACTGGTCACTCTATCTTCCTTTAAAATGCACTGAGTTGGTTCACTTACATAAGTTCTGGATCCAGGCATTAAAAGTGTTCCTGTTCTTTGGCGATCTTGCATTTCTCGATCTACTACCCAACCTGGCTTCTGTCTGTCTAGTTGTCAAGGTAGCTGTTGAGGTGCCTTCTTGCTCCGTACAGTCCGAGGAGTTGCCAAACTGCCTGGTGTTGCAGTAACTGGAGTTGTATACTCTACCACATTTGATTGAGTAAGTGATGCTGAAGAGTCTGCAGTTGAAGAGTTGTATATGACTGCTAAATATGGAGCTACTGTATCAGCATATTCTGAAAGGAACCTGAATGGTGTACAGTCTGGACTAGAGGCATTGCCTTTCTTAAGTGTTAAGCTACTCCACCACATTTAGGATACCTACTTCTAAGTTACTCATTTAGGCAGTTATTCTTGATTACAATTCAGGAATACCATGCTTTTCCTGTGAATGAATTTATGAAAACCGTCTTTAGTGACTCGCTTTAGTAGCACTGTCGCCAATAATTTTACCATTGCTATTGCGCAGTGAAGGTATTAATGCACCTTGTCGATTGCATACTTTACATACAACCAGAATTTCTTTGGGTTTTCTACCAGATTTCGAGACAGAATGTCGTTCTGGAAACTATTAAAAGCATCTGTCATTGAAGTTTGCACCAAATTTCGAGCTTCTGTAAGACTTCGCCAATCTTACGCATTTTGCGTTCTTTGAAATTTGACGTGTATTTCATTGCTTCTGCAAGACTGGTCTGACCTGTTTTGTGTCAGTACCACTTATTATTTATTTGATATGTATCTCTCAGTTATTACTTATTTTACTTTAAACCGCATCTGGACTATGTTTAGAAAGACTTATCTGAAGGAGCGGAGACTGTCTCTTTGGGATGTGTCAAGTGAATTTTTATCTGCTTTTTCAAGGGCATGTATTATACGTTTATTTTGGTGAGTTCTGATGTTACAGTATTCACTCTTGTGAACTGCTAATGGCTCAACAACATTGTGGTCACTTATCCCTGTACCTGTTGTACCCCCTGTTTGGCCATGGTTATTAAGATGTCAACGATGTTTTTGCAACCATTTACACTTTCAGTGTGCTTCTGAAACCAATGTTCAAAATAATTTTCAGACACACCATTCAGCACGGTTTCAGTCGACGCTTTATGCCTACCACTGACATTAAACTTTTATTTTCGCCAATATATGAGTGGCATACCTATTTCAAATGACAAATTTTCTTTAACCTGTTCAGCATCTGTTTCATCCAAGTCAGAGCATCCGTGAAGGGAACTTATTATTTTTTTCCAGTTGGTAGGTATAAGCTCCACCTGTACTAATCATAGCTGGCCGGAGTGGCTGAGTGGTTCTAGGCGCTACAGTCTGGAACCGCGCGACCGCTACGGTGGCAGGTTCGAATCCTGCCTTGGGCATGGATGTGTGTGATGTCCTTAGATTAGTTAGGTTTAAGTAGTTCTAAGTTCAAGGGGACTGATGACCTCAGAAGTTGAGTCCCATAGTGCTCAGAGCCATTTGAAACATTTTTAGCCAGAACATCGATTATTATTCACGTATGTATAGGAAAGCTATAGAAATTCAGGAACACCACAATAATGTCAACAGAAAAAAGGAAAGCTTAAAGTTAGTCAGGATATGGTGGTCGACTTTGTTCCAATGATGTGACACATATGTTGGTACCCTCTATGCACGCTATATAAACGGGAAATCCATGGCTTGGCACCCATCGTTGACTCACCTCCGAGGATGTTGCCTGCAGTTGGCAACAAAACGTCAGGAAGTAGTTTTACAGATAGACCATGGCATCTGAACCCAGAACTTTTAATTGATCGCTATCTGTACTACCTCAAAGGAACTATCTGCTTAAATTTCACTACAAGGTAAACTACTTCGAACAGCAATGAACACTACACCACCAACTGTGTTTCATCTATTCTTTGAAACATGGTTAGGTGTCTTGAAAAATTTCAGCTGAACTTATTTCCATGCCTTTATTGTGGTGTATCTACCCTCTTACAGTGTTCTAATTGCAGCCTTTTAAACTGAAGCCCTTTCTGCACTTACCTGAGGCCCTCTAATCTAAAAAAGCCCAGTCTCCTCTACACATACCCATACTCATGGAATTGCTTTCTTTGTGTAGTTGACTCCTGACCCACTTAGCAGAACCCGTAAATCCACCACCTTTTGGCGCTAGTCGAGGAATCTGCAACCTACACAGTTGCAGAACTGTCTGGGACTCGGATTCAGACCTTCACTCCACTCTGTACAAAAGAACCACTTTCAGTTCTGCCCATGATGCTTCAGATGGTGCACTCTGCCTTCATCTCACAAGCAAGAAAATGGTTCAAATGGCTCTGAGCACTATGGGACTTAACATCTGTGGTCATCAGTCCCCTAGAACTTAGAACTACTTAAAACTAACTAACCTAAGGACATCACAAACATCCATGCCCGAGGCAGGATTCGAGCCTGCGACCGTAGCAGTCGCGCGGTTCCAGACTGAGTGCCTAGAATCGCTAGACCACCGCGGCCGGCACAAGCAAGACTGGCAGTCTTTACTAGCTAGTCGCCTGAAACCAGAGAGAACCTCTTCCAATCCAATGTGGCACATATTGTTAGCACCACCGTGAGCCACCACCTACTGCTGGCTATTCCATGCTTTTCATGGCATCTGGGAGCACCCATTTCTCATCTGTAAAGACTCCACACAGTATGCACTTTGGATTCCTTCCCCTCCTATGCAATCGTGTCTCTAAATGGTGCCATTACACACCTAACACCAGAGCTTCCAAACACCAGTAATACCACCCTCAGTGAATGTCCTGTACTGCACGCTGAGAGGCTTCCTCTGGAACATGGCAACCGACTTCACCTGGCTCATGGATTTCATCAGCCATAGACAGAAGCCAAATTGTTCATCAGATGAACTGAGCCAGCTATCCGATTGGCAACATGGAAATTCTTTCACTGCCACCCACATGCTGGAGTGATTCCCACTCAACCACATGTGAGAGGTCAATCTCAGTGTGGGCAGTACCCAGGGTGCAACAGCAGTGGACCAATTGGTGGACAACACTGCCTGGAGCTGTGAGAGAAGACTAACCAACTTGATTCACATCTGAACACAGCAATTACTATATCCATCCATACCAGAGTTGGCATGGTAAATACACAAACATATACGAAGTATAGGAGTTGAAGGTAAGGAACACTGACAAAATTTAAAACAAGCCACTTCTTGTAAAAACGTGTCAGCTCACAGTACTCTGATGTGCTACTGCTGCTACTATGAGAGCTACCATTGGATTGCGTGATCTAAGTGCTGCAAGTAACACACAACAAATGAGTGATGCAATTCAGCCAGTGGGTCTATGGACTACACAGTTAATAAAGTGTATAAATGTTCCTGATAAATACACAAATGTGCACAAAATAACAATAATAAAATAATAATAGTACCATTACAACTATAATAGTAGTAGATGTTGCGAAAATATACTTACAGCAACAGGTAAATAATTCGCTCACTTGTGACAAATATTAAAGGATAAGGATGTCATGTAACAAAAGTCCATTGTGAGCCAATTTCAATATTGATGCTGATGAACAGAGAAAATTAGCAAATAAGCTTCTCACTAACGCTATGTGCTTTCCTTGCACGAAAGGTGAAGTTGTTGCAGCAGCAGGCATCTGGTGTTAACACAATGCGGTTCAATCAAACCTACTGTTCGAATACCAGTGGGTGTAAGCATGTCATTGTCAGCGTAATTTCGAATAGGGAGTTATAATAAGTAGCATTTCTTGAGAACCATCAATTTAGTGATGGCAAGGTAATATTCGCTTTGGATGAATGACAGTGACCATGCAATGTGACAGATTTCAGCCTTGTTCCACAGAAAAGTTTGCTTTCCGCTAATGTTACCAGGTGATCTTACCATCTCTGTAGGGGATTCAGTTGGTACAGTTAAAATATTTAACAACAGATGGAGCACAGATCTACAGGAGCTGATTTTCAACATTTTAATAAAATGCGGTACAGGATGAGCTACTGTGTTGTCAAAGATAGCAGTCACATATCCTCCAATTCTACAGTACATTGTGCAGTAGTCTACTGTCGATAGCTTGCCAAAATTTCCACTGATTGGAAACTACCATAGCTCGACTCCATTATGCATTCTGTGCATTAATGGAAGTGGAAATATATGTTTCAACATTACCAGATATGGGCACTGAATTACGATCTCATTTAAGTTTGTTTATATACCCAGCTGTAAGTAAGAGTTTATAAAATCCCTCCATTTCGATGTAAATAAACAGTTACCACAATAACCAAGTGGACGAAACAGTCTCACCACAAGGGTCTTTAAATGACTGATCCTGCAGTGATGAAGGTAGAAACCAAAAGAACAAGATGAGTAGATCATTACTTCCTGATATTAAAGGTGCTTTGGTTATTAGGGTTTCATGCTGCAGAAAATAATCTAGTTTTTACACTGTTCACATATCCTGTAGGAGTCCACTTACAGCATGTACATATTTTTCAAAATTCTGTTTCAGTCAAAATATCAGCTACTGCAGGAGATTTTGCATGGAGTTAAGGCACTAACATACTAAACTGCCAGCAAAAGTAGTGATATTGCACCACCTGAAAACGTAAAACCAAACAGCACATTCACATTTGGCAACATCTCGGTGGAAAATCAGGATATCTGCTGACATTTCTGCTTTGCTCACCACATGAAAGACAATACATTTTATTTCAGTGAGACATACTTAAACATACCAAAGCTGTTGGTCTGGGATACACCAACCTTACAACTTTCGAACAGGACAATCTGAATTTAAAGCATATTTTCCAAGTACAGGTAGGAACTGACATGTCACTCAATGAATTCGTTATATATGAGGATTACTGGAGTAACTCTCAGTATAGCTTGCTGGTTACAGATGAAACTAGTAAATTGAATGAGGGTCAATAGAAACAAAATTTCAAAATGATTCTTTAAAAAGGCAATGCCCCAAAATGCACCTGTTTCAGTATATTGTACACTATGTACAAATTTACATGTGTTGCACACTCATCCAGAGGATGCAAAGTACGTGCTTTTGACAAAAAAATGGAGGCAATCAACACTAAATTAATGGAACTGAATGTCTTGTCAAGGGAGATGCTATGAATGTTGAGGTGTTGAATGCTCGAATACAGGAAAGTGAACTGTGTGTCAACAAGAAATTAAAGAAGTCAATGCAAAACTAGCATATGTGTGGAACAAGAATGTGATAGCTAAGGCACTTCACATCCATTACCACTGACTGTCTCAAAGTATACATAAGCTGTAAACGGTCTCAAAAATGGCTTAGTATGCAGCAGCATGTTGTCAAAGAAGTGTAATGTTAAGAATTGAGGTACGGAAGGCAATCTGACAGAAGTTACTTTCTTGAAAGTTAGGTCAACTGCAATGAGACCAGGGTCTCCCAGTAACATTTAAGCCAGTAACTGACAGGCTGAAAGAGCTGTCATGGACTATGGATGAAACCAGAAACAGGAGGAGGAGGAAGAGGATTTCAGAGTTAAGACAGAACATATCAGGTCATGAGGGCAAAACCATATTTGTTAGGTAAGCACTCAATATGTTTAACCAAGAAGCTGATAAGAATTGGGAACAATGAATTTGAAAGATTGCCTAGGCTGTTACAGTTAATAATTTTGAAAACGTTGAATGTTAAAATATACCCTGAAACTATAAAAAACATGTGATCCAATATCACACATGACCAATGAATGTAAAACCCCGAAAGCGTGAATGGAAGCCTCATAGAGTGACAAATACAGGATTTTAACTGAACCAGCAGTAGCAGCTCCACATAGTTAATGATAAATTGCATCTAGGAAATGGGGAAGTTGTGTCAATACTTCCTGTCACTTGCAACATTGGCAATTCATATGTAGACTTGAAACGTTTTGTTAAAAGATTTGAGGTATGAGGTGCATGCAAACGTTAATATGTTTAAATCAGAGATAGAAACAAAACACATTGCGGACTTCAGTCACACACATTTAATAGGATGGCTACTAGGTTTCTCAGAGGGACAAGTGATGGTGCACAATACTGATAAAATTTGAGTTATCAACTGGTGAACCAACTGTCAGTCAATACAATTCGTGTAGAGTGTAATATTGCAACGAATTTTGTACCTTGACGGCAGACTAGTGCATACTATTCATGCGTTTTTTCCTACAGTGGGTCCTGTTCATAAAAGTGAAGAAAATGAAGTCCACAATGAACATGAGCTGCAACATGAAGCCAAGGTGGCGAAGGGTTCATAACCATCAGGAAACTGGCAGGCACCGTGAAGTTAAGCTGCCAAAGCAGAAGCCAAAAGCGAACTCCAGGAGATAACTGAGAAGAATGGCATGCCCCGTACTAGCAGGCAAGGGAGTCATCAAATAAGAGGAAATAGGAAAGTGGTCAGGCGTGAAAGAGAAACAGCATGCCTATCCACTGAGGAGGACATCATGCCAGTATGACTACTAGTTCAGCATCTTACGCATAGACTCTCAACCGGGCTGGTGAAAAAGCTGCCAGTGGTGAAACATATTCCATGATGGTGGAGTGTGTGTTAAGACAGCAGCAAATGATGGAAAGAGGTGCAGAGGAATGAATAAAACATCCACAGTCTAGTTATGAATGGACATGGGATGAAAAAAAAATGGAGAAGGGTGGTCTGATCCACTCCCCTGGAAGTACCACTTCCGAGATGTAGGACACTGAGGAACTGGGTACTATGTATAGCCAGGTAAGAATACATGGGAGGACCAATGTAATTTCCTATCAGATATGAGCCCCAGGAATTTTCTAGTTTCAGTGAATGGAAGAACTAAAGGCCCAAGATATAAAGAGGATGTAAGAAACTCATTCCGCTGCCAAATATTCATACAAAAGGTTTTGGCAGTGGAAAAGTGAGCCACTGCCTATGCTTCACGAGGAAACGACGCTGAAGACGCCACTGAGGAGACACGTTGGTGTGTAACTGTCACAGATTGTAAAATTCTTGACGAAAAGGAAGATGATATGTCTGTTGGGAGATTCCATAATATAGTTAATGGGGATAGCAAAGACAATGATATGCAGGATGAGCATTCAGTCACCACATTTTCCTGGATAAATGTGTGTGACAAGTCAAACCATATGAACCTTCAGAAAACTGTCTTTCAAAACTTCCTCTAGAAAATTGGGCAGATGGCCTCCGAAGCCCCACATGTAAGGACTACAGAGGATACCAGTCCTCCAGCAGATGTATCAGGATGATGGTTCAAAATGTGGAGCGCCCATCTCTGCAAGTGAATCACATTGCTGCATGCCTCAGTCCCCCAGGAACCTGGACGTCACTACAATAAACCTGAAGTGCACAGTATGGAACATTCTTTGGCAGTACGGATAACGTTTGGAAGATACTTTACCTGGTCATCACAGCTGTGTAAAGGTCGTGATGGAGGGGTAAAGCCCCCAGTCAGCCTCAGAAAGCTGCGAATTGGATTTGCACTCAGGTAGGATAGGAGTTGGCGAATGGATAGCACACAGGAAGTGATCACTTGAGTATGTGTCAAGAGGGAACGGGCCATTCAAGATGGCAGGCGAGCTGGACAGTGAAGAACATCAGGTCCAAATGGTAATAAATGTGCGTGGAATCTGAAAGAAACGTGGTGTCCAGTGGTAAGAGGTGATTCAGAAGGTCAGCTAAGAGGGAACCTCTTGGACAGGTTCTCTAAGAGCCCCAAGGCAGATGGTGGGCATTAAAGTCGCCAAGCAGCAAAAAGGAGTGAGAGAGCTGACCAATGAGCTAGAGTAAGTCCGACTTGGTAATAGAAAATGATGGAGGAGTGTAGATGTTACGAAGAGAAAAGGTGAAATGAGGAAGGAAAATTATGATTGCAACAGCTAGCAGTCACATGTTAGATGGATGGCCAGTGTGACTCCCCCATGAAGTGGGAATGCTGTCCTGGGAGGGGGGGGGGGGGGGGGGGAGGTCACAGAGGACCAGAAGGAAACATGAGAGATCAAACAGGTTATGAGGACAATTTTTTTCTTGGAAGCAGAAAACAAGTGGACACTGCAATTCCAAGAGCAGCTGTAATTCCTCATTGTTGGATCTAATGCCATGAATATGCCATTGGAGAACAGTCATAATGGGGATTGGGGAGGAGGGAACAAATGAAGATTAGTCACCTTGGTGACTGCTGAGAGCTCACCTTCAAAAATTCACTGCTACAGGGGGGCAGAGGATGGAGAATCCTGTTCCATGAGATCTACAGACATATTGGCACTCTCCCTGGGTCAATCTGAATTCCATGGCAGAAAATCGGTAGACAGTGGGCACCAGCAAAATGGAGGTCATCCGGGTGAGGGTATACGTGCCAAAACCACTGTCGATGATCTCAAAGTCAGGGAAGGAGAAGACTGTTTGTTTTTGTTTGAGTTCTTAGAACTTTATAGTTGAAAGATGAAGACTGTTTTTAGCTGTAGAAAGTCTTTGTGGGAGTATTGCTTTTGTCCTTTCAGATTGACAGTTGAGTGGCAAGTGATTTCGCCACAAGGGGCAAAGATATGATGGCTTGTTGCACAGCTGTAGTAGGAGACAGGGATGCTACTGTGACCAGGGTGATTTCACTACTGCAATACTGAACTTGAGGTTGCAAGTATGGATGGGCATATCCTCCGTTATGTACAGCATAGCAAAAATGGGTCTGCACATGCCAGATGCTAAAATGCACGGATTTTGACTAGCTAACAACTGCAAGTCACAGAGTGAGGTTTGATGCACTTCACTCAGATCTCCTGGATGGCTTGCTCACTGAGACACACGGGGCATTCATGGGATTGCAATTGATACAGCAGAGATGAGGCAAACAGCTGCCCTCATGAGCATCTCTGCCAATAGTAAGACATTTAGCCATGTTTTGACAGGATACGTGTTTTATTATAATGTTGAAACCTTAAGGGAATCATCTGGTTCAAAATGGTTCAAATGGCTCTGAGCACTATGCGACTTAACTCTTGAGTTCATCAGTCCCATAGAACTTAGAACTAATTAAACCTAACTAACCTAAGAACATCACACACATCCATGCCGAAGGCAGGATTCAAACCTGCCACTGTAGCAGTCGCGCCGTTCCAGACTGTAGTGCCTAGAATCATCTGGTTTGGAATATATGGTTGGACTGTAATGACTTCATGTTGTTGTTGTTGTTGTTGTTGTTATTGTGGTCTTCAGGCCTGAGACTGGTTTGATGCAGCTCTCCACACTACTCTATCCTGTGCAAGCCTCTTCATCTCCCAGTACATAGTGCAGCCTACATCCTTCTGAATCTGCTTAGTGTATTCATCTCTTGGTCTCCCTCCACGATTTTTGCCCTCCATGCTGCCCTCCAGTACTAAATTGGTGATCCCTTGATGCCTCAGAACATGTCCTACCAACCGATCCCCCCTTCTAGTGAAGTTGTGCCACAAACTCCTCCCCAATTCTATACAATACCCCCTCATTAGTTATGTGATCTACCCATCTAATTTTCAGCAATCTTCTGTAGCTCATTTTGAAAGCTTCTATTCTCTTCTTGTCCAAACAATTTGTCGTCCATGTTTCACTTCCATACATGGCTACACTCCATGCAAATACTTTCAGACACGACTTCCTGACATTTAAATCTATACTCAATGTTAACAAATTTTTCTTCTTCAGAAACGCTTTCCTTGCCATTGCCAGTCTACATTTTATATTCTATCTACTTCAACCATCATCAGTTATTTTGGTCCACAAATAGCAAAACTCCTTTACTACTTTAAGTGTCTCATTTCCTAATCTAATTCCCTCAGCATCACCCGACATAATTCGACTACATTCCATTATCCTCGTTTTGCTTTTGTAGATGTTCATCTTATACCCTCCATTCAAGACACTGTCCATTCCGTTCAACAGCTCTTCCAAGTCCTTTGCTGTCTCTGACAGAATTACAATGTCATCGAAGAACCTTAAAGTTTTTATTTCTTCTCCATGGATTTTAATACCTACTCCGAACTTTTCTTTTGTTTCCTTTACTCTTTGCTCAATATACAGATTGAATAACATCGGGGATAGGCTACAACCCTGTCTCACTCCCTTTACAACTACTGCTTCCCTTTCATGACCCTCGACTCTTATAACTGCCATGTACTTTCTGTACAAATTGTAAATAGCCTTTCGCTCCCTGTATTTTACCCCTGCCACCTTTAGAACTTGAAAGAGAGTATTCCAGTCAACATTGTCAAAAGCTTTCTCTAAGTCTACAAATGCTAGAAACGTAGGTTTGCCTTTCCTTAATCTTACTTCTAAGATAAGTTGTAGGGTCAGTATTGCCTCACGTGTTCCAACATTTCTACGGAATCCAAACTGATCTTCCCCGAGGTCTGCTTCTTCCAGTTTTTCCATTCGTCTGTAAAGAATTTGCGTTAGTATTTTGCAGCTGTGACTTATTAAACGGATAGTTCAGTAATTTTCACATCTGTCAACACCTGCTTTCTTTGGGATTGGAATTATTATATTCTTCTTGAAGTCTGAGGTAATTTCGCCTGTCTCATACATCTTGCTCGCCAGATGGAAGAGTTTTGTCAGGACTGGGCCTCCCAAGGTCGTCAGTAGTTCTAATGGAATGTTGTCTACTCCTGGGGCCTTGTTCCGACTCAGGTCTTTCAGTGCTCCCTCAAACTCTTCATGCAGTATCATATCTCCCATTTCATCTTCATCTACATCCTCTTCCATTTCCATAATATTGTCCTCAAGAACATCGCCCCCGTATAGACCCTCTATACACTCCTTCCACCTTTCTGCTTTCCCTTCTTTGCTTAGAACTGGGTTTCCATCTGATGTCTTGATATTCATGCAAGTGGTTCTCTTTTCTCCAAAGGTCTCTCTAATTTTCCTGTAGGTAGTATCTATCTTACCCCTCATGAGATAAGCCTCTACATCCTTACATTTGTCTTCTAGCAATCCCTGCTTAGCCATTCTGCACTTCCTATCGATCTCATTTTTGAGACATTTGTATTCATTTTTGCCTGCTTCACTTGCTGCATTTTTGTATTTTCTCCTTTCATCAATTAAATTCAGTATCTCTTCTGTTACCCAAGTATTTCTACTAGCCCTCGTCTTTTTACCTACTTGATCCTCTGCTGCCTTCACTACTTCATGCCTCAAAGCTACCCATTCTTCGTCTACTGTGTTTCTTTGCCCCATTCCTGTCAATTGTTCCCTTATGCTCTCCCTGAAACTCTGTACAACCTCTGGTTCTTTCAGTTTATCCAGGTCCCATTTCCTTAAATTCCCACCTTTTTGCAGTTTCTTCAGTTTTAATCTACAGGTCATAACCAATAGATTGTGGCCAAATTCCACATCTGCCCCTGGAAATGTCTTACAATTTAAAATCTGGTTCCTAAATCTCTGTCTTACCATTATATACTCTATCTGAAACCTTCTAGTACCTCCAGGGTTCTTCTATGTATACAACCTTCTTTCATGATTCTTGAACCAAGTGTTAGCTATGATTAAGTTATGCTCAATGCAAAATTCTACCAGGCAGCTTCCTCTTTCATTTCGTAGCCCCAATCCATATTCACCTACTACGTGTCCTTTTCTTCCTTTTCCTACTGTCAAATTCCAGTCACCCATGACTATTAAATTATCATCTCCCTTCACTACCCGAATAATTACTTTTATCTCATCATACATTTCATCAATTTCTTCATCTGCAGAGCTACTTGGCATATAAAGTTGTACTACTGTAGTAGGTGTGGGCTTTGTGGTTATCTTTGCCACAATTTGGCATTCACTATGCTGTTTGTAGTAGCTTACCCGCACTCCTATTTTTTATTCATTATTAAACCTACTCCTGCATTACCCCTATTTGATTTTGTATTTATAACCCTGTATTCACCTGATGAAGTCTTGTTCTTCCTGCCACCGAACTTCACTAATTCCCACTGTATCTAACTTTAACCCATCCATTTCCCTTTTTAAATTTTCTAACCTACCTGCCAGATTAAGGGATTTGACATTCCATGTTCCGATCTGTGGAACAAGTTTTCTTTCTCCTGATAATGATGTCCTCTTGAGTAGTCCCCACCCGGAGATCCGAATGGGGGACTATTTTACCTCCAGAATATTTTACCCAAGAGGACGCCATCATCATTTAATCTACAGTAAAGCTGCATGCCCTCAGGAAAAATTATGGCTGTAGTTTCCCCTTGATTTCTGCCGTTCGCAGTACCAAAACAGCAAGGCTGTTTTGGTAAGTGTTACAGGGCCAGATGAGTCTATCATCCAGACTGTTGCCCCTGCAACTACTGAAAAGGCTGCTGCCCCTCTTCAGGAACCACACGTTTGTCTGGCCTCTCAACAGATACCCCTCCATTGTGGTTGCACCTACGGTACGGCTATCTGTATCGTTGAGGCACGCAAGCCTCCCCACAAACGGCAAGGTCCATGGTTCATGGGGGAGGGGAATGACTTCATAGCCTGCCTTAATCTTTGAGACAAACACTACTCAAGAAAATGGTAGAAAAGGAGTGCATGTGGGCATTAAGTTTGCATCCATATTTTTCATTACTCAACAGGGCTGCAGTGATGCCATGATTAGAGAGGTAGGTGTGGATTACTCCCTCGGTGAGGCCATCTAACATCAGAATGTAAAGAACACCATGTGAAGAGTTCAGTGTACAATGGCCCTCAACACAAACAGGATAACTCTGGAGGAGTGATGCTGTAAGCAGCTGTTGGGCTTGGAAACCACAATACCTCTTCAGAAGTTGCATTACGTAAATGAGAACAGGATTTCACAGGGCATGCAACTGGAATAACACCTTTCGGAATAATGCATGCATTAACCATAGCGAAGGACCAACCACCTCTGGTACGTGATACCATGAGGAACTGACGTGCAGCTGGGAGGGCCTTCAAATCTTTACCCTAATTCTGTTTACATTTAGTAGACACACACTAAGATGCTGATTGAGTCATTGGAAAAAAAAATCCCATATGATGGCCAACATCTCAAATGGCATGCTCCTTCCAACTGGAGGCCTCCTCAGGGAGGGGGGGGGGGGGGGGGGGGGAATTCACCCACCGTAAATGACTGTTCACACCTCAGGTCACACCTCCTGAACACCTGACAGAGAAGCCAATTGGCATTTCGGCAGGTAACAAGACTAGGCAGTCACCCCTCTCTGGGCCTGGCCTGTACCAGAGAGTATGTGCGAACCCTACCTGTTGACCCGGAGCTGAGAATTATGCATTACCTAGTCACCTGTAATGTGTCTAATGAATGGGGCAGCCTTCAGGAACACACCAGGGCAAAAGAGAAACGAAGATAATGAGGATTCTCTAGCTAAGTCTTCACAACGTTACTGAAACTGGCACCAGCTACTTACAATTCTTCTTGATGGTGGCCTGTAAACTGTCACCATAACAAGCTTGTGTGTTACCTGTGCACCACTGTGGCACTGCATTGAAATAGGTGTTCACCACTATATTCATTAATCTGAAAGGCTGGGAATCAGCTCCAACTTTTGGATATCTAACCAGTAACACTTTTTCTTACTTGTTCTACTGCAGTATGACATTTACTTGTGCCCATCAAGATGAATCTGTTGAATTTCAGTGATTTTCATGTGACGTTCTGCATTAAGCACAATACAGCTGCGGATATGCCACCTGAACTTTTATTTTCCTGTATGACTATCAGACGTTTGCTGTATTTATCTAGGAGTAGTCACATAATGGTTGTTGCAAAACAGCATTAATGAATAATTACAGTAGTGTGTTTTATATCTGAAGTACTTTCACAATTAATAAATAAAAATTTATATTTCTCAAAAAGTTTTGCTGTGAATTATGAAAACTTACCTTGCACTATCAGATGCGTATCTTGTTGAGGTTTCCACCTGAAATATTTGAAGAAATGGCCAGTGATTTACAACTGACGAGACAGTAAATAAATAGATTTCTATTAACGCTCACCAACATGTGATTGGTCCACAAATTGCCCTACATTAGGCTAGAAAATATCATTAAAGAGGACATGATAAACTGTGACAGTTAACAAAACAGAATGTTAGTAAGAATTTGCTCTCCATTTTCTCACTGTCTTCAGTACTGTAAATAACTACAGAAGCCAGTAATTTGGTTGTAGCCATACTTCCTACTAGACACTTCACACAGAAAAGTAAACAAAAACATCTTTAATCTGACATGCATTTATGCCTTGTGTAAAATTTTCTTTCACTTTCTTTCCATTATGAAAACTGCCATTCAGTGACAGATGAATCCATCATAATAAGTGACACTACTGGCAAACTCAGAATAGTTTCAAACATTGTAAATGGATAACAAATTAAAATTGGCATTACAAAATAACACATTCACAGATGAAGAAATATCACATTCAGAGAACTGTAGATTCTTCACAAAGAACATATGGAAGAAATTCGCAAAACTATTCCAGAACTAGACTCTACATTCATAAATGGCAATTATGTTGCAAACGGTACCAAATTTTTCATTACCTCCAGAAAAAGTCTCTCCCCGTAAAAATTCAATATTTAGATTAGACGTACATAATAATTAATGCACATGCACCAATATATCAGGATAACAAGAACAATGAAGAAGGTAAAACAGTCCTGAGAACAATGTTGAGAAGCATCTGATGAAGTTCCAGAGGAAAACATACAAGTTTTATTAAACTTTTATCTCCAGACTGGTACAGAATGCTAATGAGAACATTTTCTGCCTAAACTGCTATTAAATGTATTTATTCACAACTGGAATTTTGACTTATGCCATACTCAAGTGACAGCTTACTATGAACTAAGTGAATGTTATTAAATGTCATGCCTAGTGCTTGGGGAGTGGATATTAAGACATGCAGTATGACATGACTCTGATAGAAATTAGTACATGAAGTACTACCATGGTCTAGGCATACAGATTATGAAGAACCCCATCTTGTAATGAATATGGAATCTGTAAACATGGTTAACACAAGGAACGTATTACCTGAAAAGGAATTGTAAGGGATTCAAACCTCACACTGAGCTACCACCTGAGAATCGTACAGCTGCCAAATTAATTTTGAACAAGTACATTCAATAACAGTCATGGGAGAAAATGTTTTTCTTTATGAATGTCTGCCTGACTGTAGATGTAAGAAAAAAGGAAAAATGGTACGAAAAAGACATTTAGCATACACCATTAAAAAGATATGAGGTCAACAATAATATGATTTGAGAACATCAGACAGCTTATGTGCCAACAACAAAGCACAATTCTAAAAAGATAATGAATTTCAGAGTGAGACACAGACCAGTTGACATTAACCATTACCACTGAATAATAAGATACCTGGCCTAGAATAACCGATAACCATGTTCACATAACATCCAAAGAAATTCTATGAAAAGTTCAAGGAGGAAACAACAGCAAAAATCCTAAAATACAAGATATATCAGAGATGGCTTAGGGCAGGATGGTCCTGTGAAGGGCAGAATGATAAAGGACTAAAGGAGCAAAATACTATTGGAATACATCTGCAAAATTTTAGAAGGCTTATGACTACAAAGCAAGACTGCTTTTATTCAAAATTCTTAAAGAATCTGAAATACAGAAGACAACGCAAGTTCTCTTGAAAGAACTACTGCCTCATTGGAGTTATGAACAGACTTTAGTCAAGGCAATGGACTAAATCCATTCTTCTTTCAGATAATACTAGAAAAGTGAACATTGAACAGATGGAGCAGTTGTCAGAATCTAATACCAGAAGTTGAATACTACTTGGTTAGAAAATGGATAATGTCAAAATTGTCTTTCCAACTTTTGCAGATAATTTAGCAATACTGACAGTGTAGAGAAAGCACAGAACAGAGAGAAAGAAAAACAGTAGGCTAAGCATGACTACTCATCTTTTCTGACAAGAAGCAGTGAAGCAATAATGGGTAACAACAGGACTGCAACATCCCAATCAAATACGAAGTGTGGGAGGATCAGGGGAAGACAAATTTAAGGATCTATGAGAAGTCATGTAGCCAAATTGTGGGGAAAATGGAACCACAAGAGGAAGATTATGAAAGACTGACTTTGCATTTCAGTTAACAGAAGATGTTTATAGTAAAAATTCATTCTCCAAAATTGCAGAACCTCCGAATTGCAAGGCAGTCATCTGGCCAGAATACACACCTGTATCACAAATACTAATTTTAGAATCAACAAAAAATAGTGAAAATTACGAAAAAAAGAAATATATTAGGAAACAGAACACCAGCACAAACATTTAAATTCAGAAACAATACAGAAGTATAGATAAATACGTAGGAAAATAACTGGAGACAAAATTCAGCAAACAAGGCTAATGAGTATTAGAATACTGGAAACAAAAACTGTGCAGCAGTACTGAAACCATAAAAAAAGAAACCCTCATTGGCTTACAGGAGTACACAAAGACCTACAAGAAACTTGTATAAATAAGAAAGATATTTAAAACCAACCCAAATACAGAAACAGAATTGAGTTTGTAAATTCCCCACAGCAAAACAGTTCCAAAAAGACAAGATACAAATTGGACGTCAGGTGCATGGAAAGAAAAATGTGTACAGATGAAGAAGTAGCATAAATAAATGTAAAATCTTAGCCGGCCTGTAATTGAGCAGGAAAAAGAAATTGTTCCACATTTGTAGTACCTCCTCAGTAAAAGCATAGCGACTGTATATGTGCTGCAAAAAAGTTACAGTGAGCACTGCAAATATGCAGATAACAGTATTTGGAGTGTTTCGTTAGGCTACAGCAGTGCTCAGAAGTATTTTGCAGTTGTGTTGGTATGCTGTCACAAAAGCTCAAAAGTAAGTAACTTGTCTTAATGGTATGGTGTTCATTAACTACTATGACTCAGGTATTCACTCAGTGATTGTTTACTTGTAGAGAACTAGAAGTATAGCAAAACAGAACACTTCCTTGATGTGAGACAAGCTGTTTTGCATGTCTTCAAGATTGGGAGGTAGCAGACTAGTACTGCTAGAGACTATCGCATATCACAACCACCAACAAGTGTTCACAGTCAATGGCAAAAACAGAAAACAACAGTAATCAATAAGCCACGGTGAGGTCATCCCTGAAAAGTGAGGAGGAAGGACAGAATGATTTGTAAGCGATCAGCTGCTGCTCCAAGAGAAACATCTCAACAAATCAGGGATGACCTGAAGCAACATAATGGACTAAGCCGACATATGACTACTGCAAAAAGTCACTTAGTAACAGGTGATTTACATGATAAATGACACAAACCCACCCATAAAATAAAAAAATAGGGACAGGATAGAGTTTGCAAGGAAACCCCAAACTTGGAATGCCAACAATAAGTCTAAGGTTTTATGGAGTGACAAAAATTAATTTAATGTATTTATTTTCTGATGGTGTCCAGTATGCAGGGTGAGTCACTAACTATTGCCACCAAGAATAACTCTTAAAGTATGGTAAGAGTTGAGAAATTTGTGGGACAAAAGTTGCAAGATACAACGGGGGCCATAATATGACGTTGATTTTTAGTTGCTTCAGAAATATAAAGGTCAACTTTCTTTTTTAAATGGGATGCTGTAGTTTGTTACATATTTTCTGATAGCAGCTATAGATATGAATCCAATGATGTGTAACAGTAAGGTCTTTGAAGGTCAACAAAGGTCATAAAGGTGGCATAAACGTCCATTTACAGATGGTGTATGAAGTGATGATCATTGGTATGAATGTAGTGCTGCAATCTTCATATCATGGACTGGGCACTTATCAAAGCACATCCTCTGACAATTCTCTCTCGCGTATCTTCAGGTGTACTTGTTACATCTTTATAAACAATGTATTTTACGAATACCCACAAGGAATAATCCAGAGGCATCAAGTCTGGTGAACCAGCTAGCCATGGCACATCACCTCTGCGTCCAATCCAATGATTAGGGAACTGTCTCTGCAGCTCATTTCTAGCCGTCAGCAAAAAATGTGCCGGACACCCATCGTGTTGATACCACATTCTGTTCCTTGTATCTAAAGGTATTACTTTCAATAACAGACCTAATGTAAATGGACATTCATGCCACCTTTCTGACCTTCATTGACCTTCAAAGACCTTATTGTTGCACATCATTGGATTCGTCTCAATAGCCACTATTAGCAAATAAGTACCAAACTGTAGCATTCCATTAAAAAAAAAAAGTTGACCTTCATATCTCTGACGCGACCCAATCTAGCAACACAACACCAACATCATATTGTGGCCCCCCATTGTCCCATGCAACGTTTGTCCCACAAACATTTTGGCTACTCTCATACTTTCAGAATTATTCGAGGTGACAAGTTACTCACCCTGTATACATCACAAAAAAAATGAAGGGGCAAAACATGGATCAGGCATAGATCACTATGCATGGTGGTTGAAGTGTCATGATGTGGGGATGTTTCCTGTGCAGATACATTTTAAGAAAGAATATGATTCCTTGTAGGAGACAGAAAATGTCACATAATTGGCTCTTTCAGGAGGTCAACAATTCGAAACACACCTCTGTCTATTTTCAAATTTTTTTCAGACCAAAATCTGAAATTTTTTTTAGTGCCTAAGCCGGAGTCTGGGTCTAAATCCAACCTCTGATATGTGCTGACTTTATATGTTCACGGAGAAGCTACTTAAATCAATTTGCTGGTATCTTACTGGACCCATGGTCTGAACTCCCAATTGACCTGTTACAGAAGCTTGTGGATTCAATGCCACATTCATGTGCAGCTGTGATCAAAGCCCCTCCGTATGCATCAAATACTGATTTGTTCTTCAGAACCCAAAATAGTTTTATTCTTATATACTTAGACCTACAGTATACTTTTGAGTCAAAAGAATTACTTGTCTCTTGATGCAACATAACCTTGTTTAAACTTGTACTAAATAGATCACAATTTCATATTTTTCAGTTACCCAATGGCAGCTTTTTTCGTTACACTCTTATGTTTATGCAATTGTAATTAATGCTTTCTATAAAACATTTTTGGGTGCTACTGCAATAGGACTGTGTTTACACACACGGTGAGATGAAAAGAGCAGATAGTAAACAACAGTGGCAGAGTACAAATACTGTTTTGTTCTGCGGACCACTATGCGCAATCTGATGACCCTCGGGACAGTAGCAACAATCCTTAAGTACATTGTTTGATGTGAGCTCATCAGATCAAATCAAAGTGCATTCCAAGAAAACAACTGCCATATTTTACAGACTGTAAGGTGCACCTTAATGTTCAAGCAATATTTAAGAAAAGTATATTTTTACCATTTTTCATCACATTGCAAAGTCAGCTAAAAAATATTTTAGTTTATAAAATCAAAATGAGCTTTAAAATCACTGAAATTCACTATCGGAACTTTCCACTTTCCTTAGCATCATTGTCCTCTTTATATATAAGATGGTCTTCTCTACCATTAAGAGCATTATTTATGCTGACCCATTGATAGACTTAACAATGATGTTTTCTCTCACCCTACATCACAACTGCTTTACTGACTGACATGGTTGTTTGTTTGTAGATCATTTCAGAACTCCCTTTGTCAGGAACTCATGTTAGGCTTAATGTATCATCCATTTGTTCCAATCTTCTTCCATATACAATTTAAATACACTGAAATGCCATGGAAACTGGTATAAGCATACATATTCAAAGATAGATATATGTAAACAAGCAGAATATGACACTGCGGTCGGCAATGCCTATATAAGACAACAAGTGCAGGATGTAGCTGTTGTATCACTTACTGCTGCAACAATGGCAGATAATTAAGATTTAATCAAGTCTGAATGTGGTGTTATAGCCAGAGCATGAGGATGGGACACAACATTTCTGAGGTATCAATGAAGTGGGGATCTTCCCATATGACCATTTCACGAGTGTACAGTGAATATCAGGAATCCATTAAAATATAAAATATCTGACATCGCTGTGGCCAGAAAAAGATACTGCAGGAACGAGACGAAGAACAAATGAAGAGAATCATTCAACGTGATGGAAATGAAATCCTTGCTCCAGGTTTCAATGTTGGGCCATCAAAAAGTTTCAGTGTGCAAACCATTCAGCAAAACATCACCGATATGGCCTTTTGGAGCCAAAGGACCGCATTATTGAGCATATCTGCGATGTCTTGCAACAAGCTCTTCAGAAAAGATCTCCAATCCCTTATATTCTTTCTGATTTATCAGCCCTGCAAGATTCATGGTATCAATCCTCCCCCAGCACTACTTCAGACATTAGCCGAGTCCATGCCATGTCGTGTTGCGGCACTTCTGCATGCTCACTGGGGCCTTACACGATATTAGGCAGGCGTACCAGCTTCTTTGGCTCCTCAGTCTAGTGTATTTGTCAAGACATCAAGAAGTTGCAATTGTGCAGTAAGTCGTCCTGCAACAACAGTAAGTTCTGTATTTAACTGTCTAAATTTCTCTTTCACGGAATTTTATAAATTACTACTAAAGTGATCTAGCACAAGAAGAGAACTCTTCTTCAGTGAAATGACTTTCCTTCGCTTCAACACAATGTTAATCCATAATTTCATACCAGCCTCATTCATCCAACCCTTGTCACGTATGCTAACAACACCTGGTAGTATTTCAGGTTTCGACATTGTTCAGCACTTGAAAATGGTCACTGGATTAAGTTTAGTACCATCAACACAACACGAAAGAACATCAGTGTAGTGCATTTTTTCATGTTCACTGTTTTTATAGTTCCTGTTTTATCACCTTTCATGGTAAAAATTTTGTGACTTGGCACATCAAGTCTTTATTCACTATTTAACTTAGTTCCACATTAGTTTTCTTTCAATGTTTTATAATAATGTGACAGAACGATAATACTCTCTCTTCATACTCTTATGGCATTTTATGAGATGTTTAGGTCTTGGTTTGCATGCTAAGTCCATGACACTTCATAAACCTGTAGCACCAAACATTTTCACCCTTAATATCTATTAAGTTCCACTGCAGCACTAGCCTACAAGCATGTATTTGGGTCATTTTTGTAGTACTTGCAATATCATTTAGATGGTGTGCTTGAATCCATTTCAATACATCGTCTTTTAGTTTTGACCATTTTGTATTCAGCCCTCTATTTGCACATTTAACCCTCCTCACGTTTTTCAGTTCTCCGTTACTAGCCTGCCAATAGCAAGTGTTTTTTCTGTTGCTGGAGGACTGAAATGCTGCTCAGCTGATCTGTTTCCACATTGTTCAGCATATGATATTACTTTCTATTTATAGCCTGCATCATATGAATACCTTTTATTTTTTCCATTGTGAAACTGGCTACTATAGAGAATATTCTTCTGTTGCCAATAACACAAATCCTTTCAATTCAAGTTCGCTGGCACTGTAGACAGCAATGACACATCACGGGCTAGACAGTGCTCTGGGTTTGTTATTGTGGGGCATGAGGGAGACACTGTTAGCAAGCTTGTGAATCCCTGTAACATGTTCGTTGCGCTGGTGCACTGCTGCTGCCAATTGAACCCAATGTTGCTAGATAGAAATAGATTTCCTGCAGCATTGAATATATGGCCATTTTTAAGGAAACCGGGAATTTTGACTCAAACACTGGACTTGTTATATTAAATTTGAGTATAACACACCTCAATTTTGGAGGCAGTTTTTTTTAAGAAACAAATATGGTATCAAATCTTTGTAAGCAACGCTGGAAATTAATTTGAACAAATAATTAAGGTAACAGAAAATTTGTTATACATTCAAACTTTCAAATACAATAAGTGAGATAGCAATGTGAATCTAACATCAAGTGCACAGGATTGATTGACACTGAACATTTCCCATTTAACACTGAAACACTAACATCTATGTGTTTAATATTTTGCTCTGGTGAACTATGTTCCTCCTAAGCCAAGAGAAATGCCCATAACCTACTATCCATTGGGATTACTTTCCTGTGAGAAAAGTCTGACAGCTATGAGGGAGTATTTAAATTCACATTCATATAACTTTTGCACTAGTATCTATGAGCAATTTTAGGACTTTTCCAAGATCAGTGCTACGATGGCAAGTAGAATTTTTGTCACACATTTAAACATACTCAAACTCATTGACAAAAAAAAAGATGAATGCGGCCAAAATAATTGGACAGCAATAAACAAAGGATTCAACAAATCAAATATGCTAACTCTGCTGACACATCTCTTGAAAAATCAGATGCATAGCCAACTGCAAATTTGTCACTTTCCAGCTACAAAATATTATTCACAACTATTACATAGAAAAACACTAAAATTGAATTCAACAGTGTTATATCAAACTGTGCATTTCAACTTCAGGAGTTAAATATAGCACTGTATAGTTTTTCATTAATTAATTCTTATAAACACTGATTACAATACCACTAAATTGTACTACTAGTAAGCCAAAACTGCCAAAAGCATTAACAATACATCAAACTGTAAAGTGAATAAATAGTTGGTCTGGAACTCAACTGGATCCAGGGTATTACAATTTGAATAAAACTACTCAATTAATTTGAGCAGAACTAAATATACTGCACAATTCCAAACACCAAAAGACAGCATATTTTACACTACACCATTATCTTTATCCATAGTGAATGTGTGTTAGATAGTTTGACAAATTAACTATTATGCAGTGTGTTCAAGACATGTCCAGTTTAACTGATTGTAATTCAAACTTAGTATGTGCTATATAGTAGCCTAAAGCACCATGTAGATGAGCAGGAAATTACAATCTCACCTGATATGACGAACTTGTTTATACAGAAATATTCCCTTGTATTTATTTACTGTAACAGTTGCATATGGTGGCAGTTTATAATGTTTTCACCGATATTTAATGTAATATTTATCTTAGAATGTTTCGTAAGGTTCTAAAGTGACCAGCATGGGAAGGTGCTTATCTCAAGCTAGGCTTCACAAAATATTCACTAGAGTACCAACTAATCCAGGAGGTACATTGAGGAAGGAAGATGGGTAATATATAAAGACAGCACATGAGACACTAGAACTGCTCCTCAAAAGTCATTGTCCTCAATATGCTCTGGTGGATAACATAGACCAGAATGCAACCCCTGGAAGACAATAGTTCTCAGGCACTGAAAGAGAGGACTGAGAGTGTGGCAAGCTCAGTAAAATCCAGTTGGCGGTGGGAAAATCCTAATGGGTCAAGTCACCTGGCTCAGATTGAATCTTTCCAGCTCTCTTGAAACAAGTAGGAGAGAATCTTGTAAGAGTCCTGTGCAGGTTGTTCAGGGTTAGCCTAGCAGGGGGAGTCATTCCCAATGCCTGGAGGGCAGTGAAGGTTGTCTTTATTCCAAAGCCAGGAGAATTGATCATACGAAGGCCAAGGATATGAGACCGATCAGTCTGGTTAATGTACATGTTGGGGAGAGGAGGCTAACTAGAGCTCCTCTGCATTCAAACCCCAACACACACAACCAGGTATATCAAGCGAGACAGCTCTCCATCTGTTTGTTGGGAGGGTGGAGAAAGGACTTTGCTTTCAAGAAATAGCCCTCTGCATCTTCCTGGGCATCGAGGGGGCTTTTAGTAACACAACCTTCGATTCCATGGTTAGGGCAACAGAGGTGGATGACCTAGCGACCACTATATGTAGGTGGACTAGGGCCATGCTTAGTGGAAGGAGGGTAGAGGCCTCATGATGAATGAAAAAATGGTAATTAACACCACTAGAGGTTGTCCACAAGGAGGAGTTTTGTCCACTTTATTGTGGAATCTAGTGGTGAATGAACTCATTGAGAAACTAAATTCCAGGCAATGCTTTTGCCAAGGATACGCAGATGAACTTGTCTTAGTAATACCTGGCAAACTTACTGATACAATTAGGAATATGGCACAAGATGCATTGGACAATGTGCAAGACTGGTACATTAAATAGGACCTAAACGTTAATCCTAACAGTCTTGTGGTATCAATCACGAAGAAACACATCCAACACTAAAGTTGGAATCTAAAGCTTTTCGATGACACTCTACCTGCGAAGGGGATAGTGAAATATCTAGGGGTAATCTTAGATGAGAAACTATCACAGACCCCTCACATTAAGAGCATGTGCTCCAAGGCGAATTGTACTCTAGTGAGTACCAGAAGGGCTTGTGACAAAAACTGGGGTCTAAGATCCTGAGTTATGCACTGGACACACACCACAGTGGTTAGACTTAGGATCTCCTATGGGGCCATATTGTCGTGGAAGAAAGTACAACAGCAGGTTGCAGCTAAGGAGCTTGCTAAGGTGCAGAGACTGACCTGCTTCGCCGTAACAGGCGGAATTAATAGCACACCAATCGCTGGGACGTAAGCCATGCTGGACATGCCTCCACTACATCTTTGGGTTAAGATGAAGGCAGCAGCTGGTGCATACAGACTCAAAACTGGTAAAAACTGGATTGCATTAGGACATCTAGATACACACACACACACACACACACACACACACTAAAACAGTGATGCAAATATAGGAATGGCTTGGGAAATGCTGCCCGACTACACTACTGGCCATTAAAATTGCTACAACAAGAAGTGCAGATAATAAACGGATATTCATTGCACAAATATATTATACTAGA
Organism: Schistocerca serialis cubense; assembly: GCF_023864345.2. Lineage (NCBI taxonomy): Eukaryota > Metazoa > Arthropoda > Insecta > Orthoptera > Acrididae > Schistocerca > Schistocerca serialis. Next base: position 58,338,142 of record NC_064648.1, on the reverse strand, counting down.
ACTGACATTTGACTACATGTTCACGCAATTTGGGTGCATAGATCCTGAGAAATCAGCACCCAGACCGACCACCTCTGGCCGTAATCACGGCCTTGATACACTTGGGCATTGAGTCAAAGAGAGCTTGTATGGCATGTACAGGTACAGCTGCCCATGAAGCTTCAACATGATATCACAGTTCATCACAAGAATTGACTGGCGTATTGTGATGAGCCAGTTGCTCGGCCACCATTGACCAGATGTTTTCAATTGGTGAGAGATCTGGAGAATGTGCTGGCTAGGGCAGCAGTCGAACATTTTCTGTATCCAGACATGTGGTAGTGCATTATCCTGCTGAAATGTAGGGTTTCCCAGGGATCGAATGAGGGGTAGAGCCACAGGTCGTAACACATCTGAAGTGTAACATCCACTGTTCAAAGTGCCGTCAATGCAAACAAGAGGTGACCAAAACGAGTAACCAATGGCACCCCATACCATCACGCCCAGTACACGCTTCCAATGTGCGCTCACCGCAATGTCACCAAACACGACTGCGACCATCATGATGCTGTAAACAGAACCTGGATTCATCCAAAAAAATTATGTTTTGCCATTCGTGCACAAAGGTTTGTCGTTGAGTATACCATCGCAGGCGCTCCTGTCTGTGATGCAGTGTCTAGGGTAACCGCAGCCATGGTCTCCGAGCTGATAGTCCATGCTGCTGCAAACATCATCGAACTGTTCATGCAGATGGTTGTTGTCTTGCAAACATCCCCATCTGTTAACTCAGGGATCGAGACATTGCTGCACGATCCGTTACAGCCATGTGGATAAGATGCCTGTCATCTCGACTGCTGGTGATACAAGGCCATCGAGATCCAGCACAGCTTTCCGTATTACCATCCTGACCCCACCGATTCCATATTGTGCTAACAGTCATTGGATCTCGACCAACCTGAGCAGCAATGTTACGATAAGATAAGCCGCAATCGCGATAGGCTACAATCTGACCTCTATCAAAGTCGGAAACGTGATGGTACGCATTTCTCCTCCTTACACGAGGCATCACAACAACGTTTCACCAGGCAACGCCGGCCTACTGCTGTCTGTGTATGAGAAATAGGTTGGAAACTTTCCTCATGTCAGCACATTGTAGGTGTTGCCACCGGCGCCAACCTTGTGTGAATGCTCTGAAAAGCTAATCATTTGCATATCATAGCATCTTCTTCCTGTCGGTTAAATTTCGCATCTGTGGCACGTCATCTTCGTGGTGTAGCAATTTTATCGGCCAGTAGTGTTTATAACAACTCCCAACTGCTTCAACAAGCCTTACACAATATAATAATAGGAAGCAGGGAGCAATGGGAAAACAGTTTGACACGATACAGGGGACATTGTCTGGTTCACTGATGGGTCGAAATCAGACCAAGGCGCTGGGGCCGGGTTGTACAGGTTTCGGCAAAGACTGGAGGGCATCATCTCTCTAGGAAAACTGGCCTCTGTATTCCAACCTGAAATTACTGCAATCAGAGCGTACGTGGAGGAGAATATATGTAGGTGCTACAAGGACCATAGCATCTACTTCTATTCAGACAGCCAGGTAGCCCTGAAATCATTGGCAGCTCCTGCAAGAGATATAAGATTATAGCAGAATGTCACAGGGTTCTGGTGGAGCTAGGGAAAGCAATAGCGTAAACTTAATGTGGGTCCCTGGTCACTCAGCGATTGATGGCAAAGAACAAGTCAACAGATTGGCCAGGATGGGGGCCAAAGACTCCATTCATTGGACCAGAACCTGTCCCGACAATCACCAAGGCTATGATCAAACTAGAACTATGGAACTGGCTTAGAAGACAGCACATAGAATACTGGACCAAGATCTCTAAGCAAAAACATGGTAAGGTAATGATGCCAAAGCAGGGTTTTAAAAGAAGCTCTGTAATCCTGGGCTTGAACAGGAAAGAGATTAAACTCATAGTTCGACTGATGATCAGCCATGGGAATTTCAAAAAACACCTACATACAACGGGTATAACTGAAGACCGTAAATGTAGCATCTGTGATGAGAGTGAAGAAATTGCATCACACCTATTTCCAATGCATGGCACTGGAGAGCAAGAGAGACAGAATTTTCAGTGCAACTAGAAGTGAAGAAATTGTGTCTAACAAAGAAATGGTAGGGAGACTCCTTGCACTATCTAAGGGCACTGGTGGTTGGCTTTACTAGATATACAGGGAGCAATACTGCACAATAAACTGTTTTGGTGCGGGCAGTGTCTCAGCTTCTCTGCCAAAATCAAATTAAATCCATCATCCTTTGGTGAATTTGTGTTCAGGCATTTTTGACAAATTAATTATTATGCAGTGTGATCAAGATGGGTCCAGTTCAATTGGTTGTAATTCAAACTTGGTATGTGCTACATAGTAACCTAAAGCACCATGTAAATGAGTAGGAAATTATGATTTCATCTGATATGACTAACTTGTTTCTATATAAATATTTCCTTGTACTGACTTATTTTAACAGTTGCATATTATGGCAGTTTATCATGTTTTCACTGATATTTAATGTAATATTTATCTTAGAATGTTTGGTAAGCTTCCAAAGTGACCAGTATGGGAAGGTGCTTATTTCAAGTTGCATTAGTTTCAGTAAAAACAATGTACTTTCAATCACTTATTTTGTAAGATGTTTTGAAAATGACTAGCATGGTATGGTTTCTTGAGGTTTTAAATAAGCAGTGCTGCTGTGCCTCATAGTCTTTGGTAATGTATCTGTGTTTCTCACATGGTCTGGGCCAGTGAACTGTTACTGTTAAGTCTGCATACAGTAGTTGAACAGAAGTCTCTGGACAGCTAACCAGTTGTGCCATTTCAGCTCTCTAAAATTGCATGGATGATAAGACTTTGAGCAATACGTGAGGATTTTGGCATTTTCTCATTACATTCAATTGTTGTACGTTCTTGTGACTGCTGAACTTTCACTTTGCGCAACTGATAGTTCTGTTTTGTACTGAACTTCGACTGACAGTGCCACGGCATCACTGATGATTAACACTCAGTTGGAACTTAGATTTTAGTTCCAATTTCACATTATCTTATGTAACTGGGGAATCCGTCAAATATCTGTAATTATTCACATAATTGAACTGCATTATCTTCAATCTTAAGTGTTCAACCTTGCTATGTGATCCTATATAATTGAATTTAATGATTTAAAGTCTGGCCATTTCTACTTTTGTGTCTTACATTGACATTATAAACCATTCAACTTAACTTTGCCACTGTGTTTACATTTAGTTATTATTTAGTTTTCACTGCATTAAATTCATTTGAACAACTTGTTTCAGTATACATTAACTATTGCAATATATGCCTAACTTCATACTTTTCAATGTTGCTTGACTGACAAAATCTACTGTAGACAGCTGGTGGTTTTGACAGGGTAGATGCTCAGTGGTAGATGGCCTTCACCCATGCATGGGACTGTAGAGAGACATTCCGAAATCAGCTTTGTACACTACCCTGAAACTCAAAACATCATAAGACCAATTTCAGAATATTAACATTACACATCTTGATGGAATTTTCACAGTAAGGAGTCAGCTCACAGTGTCAGTAGCTGGACTGAAATCACCATCAGTGAGCCGACTGGCACACAAACTGAAGATGACACACAAGGCCAAAACATTCAATTTGCTCTTTCAAATCTATTTCGTTGTGGAATATTGTAATGGAGTTCCTCCTTTCAGTACCACATCAACATCAAAATGACAGATTTTGAGATGATCAATTTCTGTTCATTTAATACTGTGTAACCACTTAATAGAAAAAAGGCACCTGGACAATATGAGATGGCTGTACAATACTGCTCATATTACACTGAACTTGTTCCTTCTCCAACAGCAGCATATCAAACGTCTGAGTCCATTGAAGTTTCCTAGTGATTGGAAGAAGGCACCAATCAATCATATTCTCAATTAGTGTCACCTGATAGATGCACATAATCATAGCAAAATGAAGCACGTGCATGAATAATGCTATATGGCACATTTCCAAGATTTTAGGAAATCGATAAAAACCGTTAATAATAATGTAATAGCAGACATTTATTGTTTGCAAATGCAGACTGTTGAAAATGGTTGTGCTTTTTAATATTGCACTGAAGATAGGTTTTAGAAAATAAATAATTATTAAAATGGAAAAACAGTGTATAGCAACTGATATACAGCATTACTGTATATCACACTCTACTATAATGATAAGGTTGCCTACAATCTCAAAGTTTTAAATAAAAAAAATTATAGCAAGATACAGACTAACATTTATTGTAAACTGATTACTTTAGTCTTAAAAAAAAAAGATGAGTTTATTATCAAGGTGAGACCCAAAGCTGGCACATTACACTCAGTTGGCACAATGAATATTTTCATAAAATTCCTGGATTTTGATTCTCTGTATTTCGTCACATCCAACAGATTGCCTTTCTTCTTCTTCTTCTTCTTACAAGTTTCAGTACCCCATGGTAGAGCAACCAAAAACCAAAATGCAACAGAATGTCTTTTACTTCATGTTCAAAACTATGTTTCACAATACAATGTCTTTCACATGGATGAAACACACTTGTGTCTTGAGGATCATCACTGCATAGCTTCAACCAGAGCACAGCAGTAATTTTCAAAGTAGGTGGCATTTTGAAAACCAGCTAAACGGATTCTATTCCCTTGAAATCTTCCATCATCTCCTGAATGGTCAACTTTGAAGGCTCTACAGAGGCTTAAGCAATGACATGCTTCCATTCTAAAGGAGCCATAACTTTTGGCACTTCCTTTCCTCAATCATTGCGAAGTTCCTGTCACAATGTAGGAAAATATGACTCAAACATAAAAACTTTTTATGTATTTCTACACAGTACTTGCAGTTGACCAGATAGAAATACAGTGTTAAAATTCTCCAGTTCTTGTTCTGCCCAACATGGTGGTCAGACCATATAATTAGTTTGTGTTCCATACCTTCTTCAAGCATCACAAACTTAATCGGACAGGAAACTATTTTGGCTGAACCATACCTTGCACCAGATCCAATCCCTAAATTTACCGTGTTAGTTAAGTACCATAGTCATGAACCATGAAATTATATGACGGTAGCTGTCTACGGCAGAATACCATGGAATGTGCCAATGTATGACAAAGTAGAACCTGTTGTAGGTCCACACATGTAACATATATATTGTTGTTCCTTTGTAACCATTTCTGTGTTGCTTTTTTAGCAGTTTGTAGGCTCTCTGCTTTTTCATGACAACTGACTAAATTTTATGTTGTGCATTTGTATCTCATCTGAAGCTGCGATCATAAAGAATCATTACATTCTGCACAGATTGAGAATGTGGCACAGACATTCTTTCGAAGATTTACTCTTACTTTGAGAAACTCAAACTGAGTTCGTGAATCAGAGACCTGTCATCATTTGATATGACATGTGGCCTACACAAATATTTTCCTCAACCATCTGCAGGAGTGGTCACTCCACTTTCCAGTTTATGTTGAAGAGAGTTTTCATTGCTGGGTGATGCAGACTACATCAAGCAATGTTTTTTGATGCACTTCTTTTGACTGGACTTCATATTTGAAAGTAGCTTGTTTCCATGAAGTACCATCTGTCTTACCTTCCTTTCGTCTGGCTGGCACGCTTATTTACGTGGAGTTATCAAGTAAATTGACTTCTTTGTGCATCAAGGCATGGTATTCTTTGTACTGCTTTAACTTAATTTACATATTTACATCCTAGAATCCTTCTTTTGAACACACTTCTGTATTGTGTACATGATCTTGAAACATGCTGTCAATATTACTACCCAATATTCAACTCCACATTCTCTTCTAATAATATAGCAGTGTGTATTCTACTTTTTCATCAATGATGAAGACAGAACTGTAGTTAGTTTTATCCATGTTATTCATTTTTATTGTAATATTGTCGGAAGATGCACATAAGGTATGTTGTTAGAGCAATGTACTCCACAGGGCACATATGTTACCATTCAGGACACATGTTATTCTATGGACATATGTCCTTTTACAAAACCAATCAAACCAATCCAACATTATTCCACTCACTTGCGTTGGTGGCTGTTTTGCAGGAACTACTTTTCCTTTTGTGATTTATGTTTCAATCCACCACCATGAAGTCTCTCTCTTAATATCCCACCAACTACCCCAAGTTAATTTTTCTTTTATGTGTATTATTTGCACTTTTCAAACAACTAGCTGCAAGCGTCACCTTGCTACACTATGCAATTCTTGTAACACCGGACACCACCTCTCTGCCATATAAATCACGTATTATGTTTATATTGTTCTAAAGTCCTCTTATCGTGGCATGGTGCAGACCACTGCTTCTGAACGTGTTACTTTTTACTGAACGTGTTAAAAGCAACACCAAAACCCTTTACCCACTCAACAGTGTAGTACTTGTTGCTCAGTACTTGTTGTTATTCAATGGGGTCAAATAACAGACAACTTTCACACATGCATCTTTAAAAGCTGTACTTTAAATTGGCCATAACTGCCAAATATTAGAATTATGGGGCAAGTTTCAATGTCAGATCAACTACAGTGCTGATGTCTTGCAAGTCTTCATAGATACAAGTAATGGAAAATCCGGGATGGAATGTAACAATATTATGAAGAGCAAAGTTGATTGGTTGGTTGGTTTTGAGTATAAAGGGACCAAACTACATGGTCATCAGTCCCTTTTTCCTGACAGAAGCAAGGCTCACGGAACAGAAATATCCGACACCACACCTAAAAAGAAAACAAATGGAAAGAACAAAAAGCGGAGAAAACATCCATCACAAGGAAAAGTAGAAGAGAGTATTAAAACCATGGAGCATATATTCTGGGCTGGCTGATCACAATAATAAAAGAGGATGAGCAAGCCACTCTGCAACACATTAAAACGTCCATCCCAAAAAGACAAGGTGAGATGAGCACACGTAGGGAAAAGACGACCACGAAGACAAAGAAATGCAAAGAAAGTGTGACAGAGTTACAATGGAGGGAGGGTGACGACCTCAGAGAGCAGACTAAGTGCCCACGAATAAAACGCAAAACTAAATCTGCTGCTGAAACATTGTTACCCAACAACAAAGGTACGGTGCTGGGTAGGTTAAAAGTCCACCATAGAGTGGCTGAAAGTGGGCATTTGGTTGGTTGGCTTGTGGGATTGAAGGGACCAGACTGCTACGGTCATCGGTCCCTTTTTCAAAAATTTCAAACACCCACAAGAATAAAAACGAACAATGGAAAAGACTGCAGATGACACAGGACAGTGTGACTGGTTGGCCGACCATAGAGACAGAAAAGGAAAAGCCAACCATCTACATCTACATCTACATTTATACTCTGCAAGCCACCCAATGGTGTGTGGCGGAGGGCACTTTACATGCCACTGTCATAACCTCCCTTTTCTGTTCCAGTCGCGTATGGTTCGCGGGAAGAATGACTGTCTGAAAGTCTCCGTGCACGCTCGAATCTCTCTAATTTTACATTCGTGATCTCCTCGGGTGGTATAAGTAGGGGGAAGCAACCACCGAGAAACACATTAAAAACTCAGTCTAAAATCTTAGGCCGAAGGCCAGACTCAACACAAAAAAGGCAAACACTTAGATTAAGTGATAAAAAAACCCTGCCCAAATAAAACGCAAAACTAAGCCTGTCATGGCAGTGTCATCTGTTAAAAGGGCAGAGAGTATATCAGGCAGCGCAAATGTCTGCCTGGGCACAGCTAAAAGGGGACAGGTCAACAAAATGTAGACCACCGTCAAAGCCGCCCGACAGCGACATAGAGGCGGATCCTCATGAGGCAGTAAATAACTGTGCGACAGCCGGTGTGACCAATGCGGAGCCGACAAAGATCAAATGAGTCCCTGCAAGTGGCTCGCATGGATGACTGCCGCACAGTTGTCGTCTCCTTGATAGCATAGAGTCAGATCGCGCCATTCAGTGTCCCAAAGCGTGAAAACTTTGTGGCGTAAGAATGCTTACAAATCAGTCTCCGGGAGGCCAATGTCCAGAGTTGGTTCACTGGTGGCCTGTTTGGCCAGGCGGTCAACATGTTCATTGCCCAGGATGCCGACATGACCAGGGGTCCAAAGAAAGACCACAGAGTGGCCACAATGGGCAAAACTATGGAGGGACTCCTGGACAGCCATCACCAGATGAGAGCGAGGGAAGCACTGGCCGATAGCTCGTAAACTGCTCATGGAGTCGCCACAGATAACAAAGGAGTCACCTGAGCAGAAGCAGATACACTCTAGGGCACGAAAGATGGCAACCAGCTCAGCAGTGAAAACGCTCTCGGCTCTGAGCACTATGGGACTCAACTGCTGAGGTCATTAGTCCCCTAGAACTTAGAACTAGTTAAACCTAACTAACCTAAGGACATCACAAACATCCATGCCCGAGGCAGGATTCGAACCTGCGACCGTAGCGATCTTGCGGTTCCAGACTGCAGCGCCGTTAACCGCATGGCCACTTCAGCCGGCTGAAAACGCTGCAGCCAGCCGGCAATGAATGTTGTTCATAGTGGTCCCCTAGAGTGAGAGCTTAACCGACACGGCCAGCAACCATCGAACCGTCAGTGTAAACAACGCCAGAGCCCTGATATGTGGCAAGGATGGAAAGAAAGCGGCGGCGGAAGGCCTCTGGAGTGACTGAGCTCTTCGGGCCCTGTGCCAATTCAAGCCGAAGGCAAGGGCAGGGCACACACTATTGGGCTGTACGCAGAGGGGCCTGAAAAGGAGGTGGAAGAGGGAAATCCCCAAGCCCGGAGAGAAGCTCTCCAACACGGACCGCGATCATACAACTCGACCGGGGCAGACATTCTGGGAGATGGACGACAGACCGAGGGAACAGGAGACGATAATTAGGATGCCCGGGCAAGCTACAAACATGCGTAGTATAAGCGGCCAGTAAACGTTGGCGCCGTATCCGCAGTGGAGGGACACCTGCCTCCAGAAGTATGCTGTCCACAGGGCTGGTCCGGAAAGCACCAGTGGCAAGTCGGATCACGCTGTGAAGGATTGGGTCCAGCACCCGCAACACAGACAGGACTGGATTAACGCCTGGTAGGGCCGTAAGAGGGTAGATCGGTCGGCACCCCAGCTGGTATGGCGCAAGCATCGTAGAGCATTAAGATGCCGCCAACTCATCCGTTTAAGCTGCCGAATATGTGGAATCCAAGTCAACAGGGCATCAAAAACCACATCCAAAAACCGATGTGTCTCCACCACACAAGAAGTTCGCCGGCACGATAAAGCCACGGCTCAGGGTGAACTCTTTGTCGTTGGGAGAAATGCATAACGCAGGTCTTGGCAGCCGAAAACTGGAAGCCATACGCTACAGCCCAACACTGCGCCTTGCGGATAGTGCCCTGCAGCTGACATTCAGCAGCTGCAATGCCAATGGAGCTACAGTAGAGGCAGAAGTCATCAGCATACAAGGAAGCTGAGACAGACGTTCCCACTGCCACAGCGAGCCCGTTAATTGCCATTAAAAACAGGCAGACACTTAGGACTGATCCCTGTGGTAGCCCGTTCTCCTGGACTCGGGAAGAACTATGGGAGGCCGCGACTTGCACACAGAAGGTACGATGCGACAGAAAATTTTGTAGGAAAATCGGCAGTGGACCCCGAAGACCCCAATCATGAAGCGTAGAGAGGATATGATGGCGCCATGTCATATCGTACATATTCCGCATGTCAAAAAAGACAGCGATGAGGTGCTGATGGCTGGCAAAGGCCATACGGATGGCTGACTCTAGGCTCACCAGATTGTCGGCGCCAGAGCGGCCTTTACAGAACCCACCCTGAGACGGAGCCAGAAGGCCCCGAGACTCGAGTACCCAACTCAGCCGCCGGCGCACCATGCGTTTGAGCAACTTGCAAAGAATGTTGGTGAGGCTAATGGGGCGGTAGCTGTCCACCTCCAATGGGTTCTTGCCAGGTTTCAAAACGGGGATAACAATGCTTTCCGGCCATTGCAACAGAAACTCACCCTCGACCCAGATATGGTTGTAAAGGTCGAGAAGGCGTTGCTGGCAGTCCACTGAGAGGTGTTTCAGCATCTCACAGTTGATGCAATATGGCCCGGGAGCTGTAGCAGGGCAAGCGGCTAGGGCACTGTGGAATTCTGACTCACTAAATGAAACATTGTATTATTCAGGATGGCGGGTGTGAAATGAAAGGTTCCGACGTTCCAACTGCTCTTTAACGGAGGGGAAGACCAATGGGTAATTTACAGAAGCGGAACTCAGAGCAAAATGGTCTGCTAAGTGGTTTGCAATGATGTTGGAGTCAGTACAAACTGTTCCATTCAGTGAGAGGGCAGGGACGCTGGCAGGGGTCCGATAGCAATAGAGGTGAATGATCTTGGCCCAAACCAGCAATGGAAAGATATGGAGGCCAATGGTGGAGACATATTGTTCCCAGCACTCCTGCTTGTGTTGGCAAATGAGGCAGCAGGCCGCGCACGGAGCCGTTTAAAGGCGATGAGATTTTCTAATGAGGGATGCCACTTGTGACACTGGAGTGCCCGCCTGCGATCTTTAATCGCCTCGGCGATCACAGGCGACCACCAAGGCACAGTCCTTCGCCGAGGGGACCCAGAAGAATGGGGAATGGCAGATTCTGCGGCAGTAACGATGCCGGTGGTGACCGAGTGAACCACCGCATCAATAGCTTCATTAGAAAGAGGTGCAATGCCGGCAGTGGAGGAGAACAAGTCCCAGTCAGCCTTATTCAGAGCCCATCTGCAAGGGCACTAAGAAGAGTGACACTGTGGCAGTGACAGAAAGATCAGAAAGTGGTCAATACCACACAGGTCGTCATGCACACTCCATTGGACAGACGGTAAGAGGCTAGGGCCACAGATCGAAAGGTCGACGGCTGAGTACATGCCATGTGCCACACTTAAATGTGTGAAGGCACCATCATTTAAAATGGAAAGGTCGAGCTGTGTTAATACATGCTCAACGGTGTCACCTCGACCTGTGGCCACTGACCCACCCCACAGAGCGTTATGGGCATTGAAGTCGCCCAGTAACAGGAAAGGTGGCGGCAATTGGGCTATCAGTGCAGCCAGGACATGCTGCGGGAAATCACCATCCAATGGAAGATAGAGACTGCAGACAGTAACAGCCTGTGGCGTCCACACCCAAACAGCGACAGCCTCTAAAGGTGTTTGTAGAGAGACAGACTCACTGTGAAGAGAGTGAAGGACATAGATGCAGACACCACCAGATACCCTTTCTTAAGCTGCCCAGTTCTTATAATAACCCTGATAGCCACGGAGAGCGGGGTTTCGCATCGCTGGAAACCAAGTTTCTTGAAGAGCGATGCAGAAGAAAGGGTGACGGCTGAGAAGTTGTCGGAGCTCAGCAAGATGGTGGAAGAAACCACCGCAGTTCCACTGGAGGATGACATTGTCCATGGCTGATAAAGGCGTGAAGGGGCTGAGGAGGCAAATTACGTCACTGGGTCACCTGCAGCCACCGATCGAGGACTGAAAGGAGCGACATCCATCGCATCCGAGGGACCGGTGAGATCGAGGTCCTCAGGGGACACAAGAATGTCCACCTCATCCTCAGAGCTTGTAGGTAGCGGTGGAGTATGTGCCACTGCAGGTGCCTTGGTCTTAGGGGTCTTCAATGTCGCTTTCCCTCACTGTTCCTTTGGTTGCCCTAGCTTGGAGGGCTTTTTTGGTCAGTCTCCGGGACCGAAGACTATCGTGAAGCTCGACGACCAGCGACCTGTGGCTTCTTCAGCCACTGGTGGGTGTCTGCTGTGCCGCTGGTAGGAACCTGAAAAGGGAGTGACCCAAGGGATCCCTTACGAGCGAGAGAAGCCAAAGAAGACTTATGCTTCTCCAGTTTAGAAGTGGGGACTGGTGTCCTGGTGGTCGAGGGGGTGCTGCTCCCAAGGTAAGTGGTGCGGTAGCAACAGAGAGAGAAGGGGGCAGGTGTGGTCCTCTGGCTCTGAAAGCTGACTGTATGTCATGCAGCTGATGGAACTGGAGCAGGAGTGACAGTGGCGGCATAAGGCGACATCATGCGCACGGGATGAAGCCATTCAAATTTCCGCTTAGCCTCAGTGTAGGTCAGTCAATCCAGGGTCTTGTATTCCATTATTTTCCGTTCCTTCTGCAGAATCTTACAGTCCAGCGAGCAAGGGGGATGGTGCTCTCCACAGTTGACACAGATGGGAGGCGTGGCACATGGAGTATCAGGATGGGATGGTCAGCCACAATCGCGACATATGAGGCTGAAATCACAGCCAGAAAACATATGGCTGAACTTCCAACACTTGAAGCACCACATTGGAGGAGGGATATATGGCTTGACATCATAACGGTAGACCATCACCTTGACCTTCTCAGGTAATGTGTCACCCTCGAACGCCAAGATGAAGGCACTGGTGGCAACTTGATGATCCCTCAGACCACGGTGGATGTGCCAGACGAAATGGACTGTAAAAGTAGATCTCGGTGGAAAATAATGCCCTGGACCATATTTAAGCTTTTATGGGGAGTGATAGTAACAGAAACATCCCCCAGCTTTGTACAAGCAAGCAAGGCTCGTCACTGGACAGAGGATGCTGTTTTTATTAAGACTGACCCTGACCACATTTTGGACAAGCCCTCCACCTCCCCGAACTTGTCCTCTAAATATTCTACAAAGAACTGAGGCTTCTCGGACACAAATGATTTCCCGTCAGCTATGGTACAGACGAGATACCGGGGCAAATACCTTTCACTGTCATTCATAGCCTTTCGTTCCTCCCATGGTGGGGCCAGGGAGGGGAATGATTTGGGGTCATGAGCTTTCGAATGCTTGGAGACTGCTGGTGGCTGGCCACCAGCAAGAGAAGATGTGCCACACTTCATTGCGTGTCATCCACCCTGATGCCACCTACTCCGACCAAGGGCCCTCCCCCACGTGCGCCACCCAGCCACAGCAAAGGCCACCTGGCAGGATAGCCATTGCTGGGAGTCTTGATGCCCCATGGAGATGGGCACCTACTACTTGGCAATGTGGGGAGTTAACGCCGCAGGCATCATTAGAGCGATCCCTGTGTTGTCAGGGGGCTACAACCAACAGGGTACATGGCCGCCCCACCACAACGGACTGGCTACCATGCCAATGTGAATATCTTGGAGGAAGAAGAATGGAACATGTGGGGTGTCAGGCACAGAGAACTGCCAGACATCACTGAAACTGTATTAGGAGCAAAAGTGAAGCATCTACAGGGAAGCAATAGGGAACAGATGACAAAACTACTTTTGGAATTCAATGATTTATTTTTGCCAAAAGGACCATTGTCAGGTACGCATATTACACAACACTGCATACCAATATGAAATGAATCATCAGTCTACCACAATCCGTACAGAGTAGCTAGCAACTTTCACCCAATTTTGGAGTTATAAATCGATCAGCAGCAAAAAGATGGGATAATTGAAGAATGTGATGTCGACAGTGGGCAGGAATATTTGTGCAAAAAATATAGGTTTTTGTTTGATTACAGACACCTAAATGCGAAAACCATAATGGATGCCTACTCTTTGCCAAACATCACAAAAACTATGGATCATTTAGAGCTAGGCTAATATTTTTCAACAATGGATTTGTAGAGTGAGTGTCACCAGATAGAGCCTGTATCACAGGACTGACATAAAACAGCATTTCTGGAACCCTGGGGACACTACCAAACCAGAAGGATGCCACAATCATTAAAAAATGCACCTGTAACATTTCAGAGATTGTTGGACGCAATACTCAGATGTTTGAAACTATGAAAATGCTATGTATCCTGATGACATAATCGTCTATGGAAGTGATAGCAAACAGTATATGCAGTGATCAAGGGACGTATTCTTAAGGTTCAAAGCAGTGAAGTTAACAGTGAGTACAATAAAGTGCTATTTTGTGATGGAATAGATAGCATACCTAGCACATATCACAAGATGGAGTTGAGACAGACTTAAGGTTAATTAGAGTGTATGTGAATTTCCCGTACCATAATCTGTAAAATAGTTGCAATCATTCTGCATTTGTGAACTATTAGCACTGGTTGATAAGAGGATATGCAGATATTGCCAGTAGGTTACACAATTGTTAAAAGAAGGGTACTAAGTTTGTGTGGTCAGAACAGTGTCAGCATGCTTTTGAGGAGTTAAAAGAAGCTTAAACATTGAGTCCAATTGTGGCACTTCCAGATTTTAATACAGAATTTGTTTTATTATGTGATGCATAAAACCATGCACCAGGCTGTGTTATCAAAAGAGGTGCAATGTGCAAAACATCCAGTAGCTTACACTCAAGGCAGCTGAATTCTGCAGAATGAAATTATTCTGCAATGGTGAATGAGATGTTAACCTTATTTATGGACTCACATATATCAAATTTATCTGTATGGTGAAACATTTAGAGTAATAATAGATCATGTGGCATTAAAATGGTTGCTGAGGTTAAAGAATCCTTCCCAATTGGCTGACAGGATGGGCAGCAAGACTACGCAAATTTGATTTTGAACTTATGCATAAAACTGACTGGCAGCATGGAAATGCAGAAAACTGAAGTACAAAAGCAGCAGTATTACATATTACTCTGAATATCAGGGAACTAAAAACCCAAGTAGAAGTCTTAGAGGGAAGTAGTTATTAAAATGGTTGCAGTCTGTAGAAGATAGTGTTTCAGCTACGGGTAAATTTGTTGCAAGAAGAGCAGTATTTAAACGGTCTAAGGAAAGTACAGAAGGAACTATCACCGAAGTTGAGATTGGTTTCAGAACCTGAGCACAAAGACTTGCCCTTTAATTTGGAGTAGCCACAGCATCAATGAGAACTGATGGAAGAAAAGTTTAGATTTTCATTTCTGTAACAGTAGCAGGGAAACAAGCACATCGTGAGTGCTACATAATTCGTGCATAACTTGTCACATGGGGAATACTGAAGAAATTTGTAAGAGTAAAAACTCAGCAACTGTTATTAACTACAAAGGACAAAGGAAGATATGTAGCAATGGAGGAGGCAAATTTACAAAAATGTCACCGAGAGAAAATCATAGTCTGTCCGCGTATGGTAATATCAGTGGGGTAGGATTCCTGTGCAGTGAAATTGCTAATGGGACAAAGGAGGAAAGAGAATGCAATTAAAAAGTGGTCCAGCCAGAATTGTACTTTCAGCAGGTCGAGGCACATGGGCTGTACCCTAGCTTTGACAAGATGGTAGTAGCAGCTAGTTTTTACAAGTGGAGGGGTAGATCAGCAATGAGGGTAGAATGAAAGGTGAATGCTTTCTTATTAAATGGAACAGCATGCAACGTAATGGGGCCTACTTTCTGCCTGTCCACCATGATTGCAGGTATAACTCACTTGAGCCTTTCCCAGCCACATTTGTACTGGCCAGAAGACCCCATGGAAGTGCCACCTGCCGCAAATCTAACCAGCTTAAATCAAACTCTGGGACCAAAACTAATGTATTCTATAAACACGCTTCTGAACCAGCAGGAGGGACCAATCTTCCTGGAAATGTTATTGCAGCATGTAAATTCATATTGTGAAAATCAGCACCAGAATGAGACAACACTGACCACTGTCATACCAACAGCTGCAGTGGCACTTGTTCTGCTGAGCCTGGTAATATGTACGAAGAAAGTAAATGCGCAACCACTCATGTCACCATAGTATAATCATCAGAATCCTATTTACGTTCATACTAATCACCATAAACTTTAGGAAAAGCAGTGAAAAGATAGCTACATCCAGACAGCCCAACTCCGAAATATGCAGTAACAAACAAATTAATTGTTCCAGTGGAACAATTTCCATAATGTTTAAGCACACATTAACAACTCAAACTAGATAACAAGGTTTCAGAAAAAGTGAAGGAAAGTTTAATTTTTTTACAACAGAGATAACAATCTGTCAAGCACCTGACAGATGGGATACTAAATTATTTAAAGATCTGAAGACAAAGATGCACAGGGTTTTGTAAAAACATTACATGGTACTTTCAGCTCAGGGAGCTTATAAGCAATTCTAGGCAGACACAGAAATGGGACAAATAAAAAATACTTTCATTCATTACACATTTTATTGCTTCTGAATACACCTCAATGTATGTATGAAGGTATCATGCCAACTCTGATTATCTGGTGAATGCACTGAAAAATGACACTGGAAAGAGCATTTTTTATGAGGTAAGGAGTTACTGGAACATGTAGTCTACTGATAATTCATGTGTACTACGAACTCATGTATAAGGTGTAAAAGCTATAGAACCTAAACATCACTCCACATTGCATAATAAAGTTGACTGACAAAGAAATAAAATGGCAAAATGGATTGATGTTGACAGGCAACAAAATATGCAGAAGTTAATGGTACCATCACTGATGTAGTGCCAGATATTGATAAGCAAATTTTATATTAATATTTCACTGTTTCATTAAAAACTCACAATCTGCTGAATTGAGGATATGTGCAAAATAGATTTCTCAAATCTGGAGATCTACCGACTGACTTTGTAGGTAGTGTGTCTATGATTAACGAAGACAAATGTCTAAGTGCTCATTCATAACATGAATAAGTACAGGCTTCACAGGTTGCACCTGGATGCTGCAGAAACATTTTATCATGCCATCATCACTAATGAGGTCTAACACATGAAACAGTTTCTGTTGCTGTGTTGTCTTATAAATAATACCTGATGTAAATAAGATGATCTCGCAACTCAAAAAAGTTGATAATTCATTGAGATGGCCATACTTCTCTATTTGAAAACAAGTACACATTATCCAGTTTGTGTTCAAAAGTATTAAAAGTGCAAAAGGACTGTTATTCTTTGCTTCATGACATGGTAAAGTTGTCATGGATGCTATTGGTGGTACAATGAGGAACGAAGTGTGGAACCAGATGAAACACAGAAAATATGCTGACTGAGCTACAGATTTTTTATAAGTGTGCACAAACTTAAATTGAAGCAAAAACCTTGTTTAATGGTACTGGAAGATAGTTTCTGGACAACAGAGTGAGTGTAACTCACATTCAGCTCAAACATTTTTGCTCATATTCAAAACTATTACTATTTTCGCCGTAAGCTATCATAATATTGTTGTCAATCTAACCATGAAGCTTGAAAAAACCAATCATCATCTTGTAACTATGGATGCAACCCATCAAAGATGTGCTTGGTATTCAGAGTTGCAAAATGATTTTTGCGGGGATCAAATGCTGGAGATGAAGACACAATTGCAACAGATGCTGTCAAGGAAGTGCATGTTGATCTGATAAATCCTGGATTGTTTGTCACTGTAGAAACTTTAAATGAGAGAGGTATAAAACAATTTCTATGGCATCTCTGAAAATGCAGAACCTATGGTAATGTTTTTGAAACCCATTCCAGAGGCTACAATTTATTCACACAATACAAAAGTGGCAGTACTTTTCGTTAAAACTGAACAAATTTGAACATTAATAAATTAACCAATGACTATTTAAAAAGCAACAGATATTACTTATGTCGTTAAAATTGGGACCTACAACTGTGTTGCAAGATGAATCTTTTAAGAAGAAAATGTAATATAATGAAAAACTGAAAGATTTACGTATTTAAATCATATGATTTATGTATAGTTTTAGTTTTTTTGAGTATTAAAAATTGCATTATGAATGATGCTATTTGTGCGAGCCGTGTGTCCCAAATGCAATTAGTTTTTCACTTTTATCCTCAAGATTTAAAGTTTTAGATTCAATTATTGCACGCCTAATTTAACACATTCCTTATGTATTTGGATTTTAAAAGAAGGGTGCAATTCAAATAATTTCTGATTGAAACACAATTTTAAAAAATTCTTTCAGAAGCTGTCTTTAATTCCACACAGCCAACTGTGTGAACATATTATCAATCATTAGAAAAGGAATGTTATTATAAAAATTAATGAAACTCACTTTTCCTACATGTTATTGCCCAAGAGGAAACTTGGAATCACTCTTTCCTCAGCTGAATTGTACTTTTGATTCAACTGACCTTTAATAAGTAAGTATACGGTTGTATTCCCTTTAAGAAATAATTGTATCTCTATCCACTGAAACTACCAGGCCTACTGATCATACAACAAAATCAAATTATTTCCAACATCAATTGGTGGATATTTAGTAGTTCAGTCATTTCTACAATGAAGTAAACAAATTTATTAACTAATTTACAGGGTCTGTCAATCCTTCAGCGCATTTTATTCATATGAAATTACTTTTAGAATATATGCTCATTTTTTGATGATATTTCAATGCACCCTTTGAGTTGTTCATTAAAATTATTTAAGGGGCTCCGGAACGCCCTATACTTGCAATGTTAAAATAATGCTTATAAATTACATCTTTCCTCACAAAGTATTTGAGGTAGGAAGTTGAACTTTTTACAGATTATTTATTGGAATATGGGCTACAACTTAACACAGGGATTTTACAAAATTTTAGTTCAGTTATTAAAGATGATTTTTTTTCAATTGTAATGAAAATTCACAACATTTTTTTGCAATTTTTTATTTATATATTCAAAAATATACAGTTTTTTGGAGAAAGGCTGTGTTAAATTATGCAGAAGGTACTGTGTAACATTTACTGAAAGTTTGAAACAAATATGTTTGGAAGATCCTTAGAAAACATGTAATTAGTATGAGAAAATAAAAGTTTTGGGAATCGAGCGACAAAGATTGGATTAACTTTTTAGTGCATTCCAGGTCCATAGGATGGATTATTCTCATCCTCTGCAAACTCCTCCTCCAGCTTCCTCTTGTTGTTCCTCCTGTTTACTCTTGCTTGTATTTCTAGACTCTTTACAGCCCTGTCTGCAGCCCGAAGGCGTTCCTTGTCTAAAGCAAGCATCGCTCGTACCATGTTAGAGCCTATCTTCATTCCCATATTTCTAAATACCTTGCACCTTACAATGTTGTCATCACTGAAAGTCGCAACAGCATCATACACACCAAAGTGAAGTGTTTCTATTCCAACAAATACAGTCTTGGGGATTCTCGACCATATAACACTATTTACACTTTCATTGGGGTTTTGAGTTTTTCCGTGAATACACTTTTTCAACAGTTCAGGTGCTGCTAAGTCTCTGAAAATAGGTTTTATCACCTCCATTTTTGCATGAGGCAGACTATGCTTATGAGTGTACACTTCACCAGTTAGCAATCCTTTGTTATATTTACACCAACTGTCTTCTTCTTTGGGACACAAGCTATGTTGGGGATTTTCATTGGTTGAAGAAGTATGAAAAAAAAGAGCCCAAACAGCCTTCTTCATTTCGTCGACACTTTGTGTATTTTGCCTAATAGCCATTCCATAATAGTTCTGTATTTTGTCAATTACACTGTCAGTTAACCTTCCCTTCCCATCCAACCCTTTACCATCACTGAGTTTTTGTTTTTTGTACGAAGCTTTCAGTTGTTCCCATTCGCTTCTGTACGTGTCCAATACACTCAAATTTCTGCACTACAACATCATCACCATAGGGCTTCAGTCCTTGAACATGTTTGAAACTTTTAGAATCACCGTCACCAAGGTAATTAACATATCGCACTTTATCACACGCCTCAGAACGCTGGAATATACTGGCAGCACCAGCCACTTCCATTCCTCCACTACTGCCACTATAGTTAGCTTTGCAATTATTTTCAAGTGTACCTTTATATTTTTGTGGACATCTACAATACTTTGATATTACTGCTACATCTAAAACTTTCCCTGTATACATACTGGTGGCAGATACTACACCATGAAGAGATGTGTGTCCCCGTGTATGCCAGGTACCATCGAACGCTGCAGTCAAATCTCTGTTACCATTATTTTCCGTTGCTGCCTCTTCCACAGCGTTCTTCATAGATTCTATACAGACATCTTCTACTTTAGACCCTATTAATTTATTATAGGTCGTAAACTTGGTTGGGGGATTTGGAAGATTCATGATGCCACAGAAAATTGCACCTGCAGTAGCACCCTTACCAACTGAACGCAAGGAATAAACAAATCTAATGTTGTGTTCGTAGATTTTGCTACCATTTTCTTCAGTTGCAGTTACTGCAACACTGTTCCAAAAGGTGGTCATGTATGAACACTTATCACATTTCAGTTGTATTTCACTAGCAAGTCCTACGTGCTTTATTATGGAGAGTTCCAGACCAACTTCACTACAATGAATACATCTTATACAGATTGAAAAAATTCCTTTGAGAACCGACATATCAAATATTTCATTCACATCCGATTCGCCCATAAAACATTCATAGTTTTCACTCATTGAACCAAGCTTCTTCTGTGAAGTATTTTCTTTCCCACTCTGACTGCTATGGGCAGGTGTACTTGAGAGGTTAGGTTCACTCACTTGGTTATCGTCTTTATTGTTTACAGTAATAACACATACCTTTGGCTTTCCAACCTTTCTCCTTTTCTTAAAAGCCTTCAGAGGATTTCTAATAACTTTACTTTTACTCATTATTATACTTCAACAGAACAGAGACTCAAGAAACAGAATTAATTACGAATATTTTCGAGATAACGACAGAGTAAATAAACATGAAACAATCGACAATCACACCAGCGATATATATTGAACCATCACAGGTTAGCCACAACACATACTTTATCTCACATCACTAAAATGTACCTGATGAACACGGACGTTAATAATAACACCATTTGACAGCAGTTTAACAGCGCCACAGTGGGTCACGCCCATGTAGAACACATTTCAAAAAAAATTTAAAAATAATTGTAGTCTTCGGAATTGAATAAATTATATATCTATTAAAAGGTAATAGTCTGCAGATTCAGAAAACGCAAAAAAGTAAAAATTGAACTTTTTATGATTTTGAGCCTTTCCGGAGCCCCTTAAACCGATACCTCAGAACAAGAGTAATTAGATTTTATGTTGGTTAACTGTCACAACACAGCTGACCCAAACACTACTCCTCAAATATTATGAACATCAATAGTGGACAGATTACATTAACCTCTCAACAGAGCCACATCATTTTATGACAAGAAATTAAGAATGTTCTGACATTTACTCAGCCATAACCTTACTTGCAGATCAGAATTTTTATGAGAAAATATTAAATTCTTTATAAACTCGACAACTTAAGACAATATGATTCATCAGTGAAGACTTAGCACACATCCATTGAGTTAACTGTGTTGCAAAAGATATGTACAATACCAATCCGTGTTTGCAACATCTGTATTCAGACACTGGGCTTAACAGACCATGTGTTGTTTTGAACATTATACATACTGGTTAGACAGAGATGAAAGGAAACACAGTTTACCAATAAAATGAAAAAAGGTAAGGCATATGTACCCATTTCCAACAATTATTTAATTGGTATTTCATGGCATATTTCCCAAATTTTAATATATAACAGATACAAGTAAGAGAGACTTAAGTAATCAACAAAATGTTCTCCTTCACTATTTACAGCAGTCTCCCAATGTTGGGATGACTTTTTCATTCTGTAACTGTAAAAGTCATGGTGTGATGGTGGAATGACAGCTGCGTAGAGATGGAATGGGAACAAGAAAAGGGCTGGACGGGTGAGAGTAGTGACTAATGAAGGTTGAGGCCAGGATGGTTACAGGAATGTAGATGTATTGCAGGGAAAGTTCCCAGCTGTGCAATACAGAAAAGCTGGTGTTGGTGGGAAGGATTCATATGGCACAGGCTGTGAAGCAGTCATTGAAGTGAAGAATGTTATGTTTGGCAGCTTACTCAGCAACAGGGTGGTCCTCTTGGTTCTTGGCCATAGTTCGTCAGTGGCCATTCATGTGGACAGACAGCTTGTTGGTTGTCATGCCCGCATAGAATACAGCAGTGATTGCAGCTTAGCTTGTAGGTTACATGACGGGTTTCACAAGTAGCCCTGTCTTTGATGGGATAGGTGATGTTTGTGATTGGACTAGAGTAGGTGGCGGTGGTGGAGGACACTTGGAACACTTCTTGCATCTAGGTCTATTACAGGGATATTGGCCATGAGGTAAGGGGTTGGAAGCAGGAGTTGTGTAAGGATGAACAAGTATATTGTGTAGGTTCAGTGGAAGGCGGAATACTACTGTGGGAGGGGTGGAAAGGATAATGGGCAACAGTCTGTATATATGTGGATATGTGTGTGTGTGTGTGTGTGTGTGTGTGTGTGTGTGTGTGTGTGTGTGTGCACGCACAAGTGTATACCTGTCCTTTTTTCCTCCTAAGGTAAGTCTTTCCGCTCCCGGGATTGGAATGACTCCTTACCCTCTCCCTTAAAACCCACATCCTTTTGTCTTTCCATCTCCTTCCCTCTTTCCTGATGAAGCAACCGTTGGTTGCGAAAGCTTGAATGTTGTGTGTGTGTGTGTGTGTGTGTGTGTGTGTGTGTGTGTGTGTGTGTGTCTATCAACATGCCAATGCTTTCGTTTGGTAAGTTACATCATCTTTGTTTTTAGATTTATAATTACAAAAACACACATCATGCAATTCCAAACAAATCCAAATGACTTATAGATACAAGGAGATATCAGTGACAGACACTGGACGAGGATCCATGAGTTAAGTTCTTGGGCATTCAGATCAATAATAAATTAGGAGGCACCAGCATGAGAATGAGTTAACCAAAAAGCTCATATCTCTCTGCCCTGTAATTAATGGATGTTCCTCCAGAATGTCAAGTTGCAGAAATGCTTCCTAGCGTGCTTTCTCTCAGTACTATCCTATAGGATAATCTTATAGAGCATGGCAGCAATGAACAAATTAGTATTTATCCTATACAAGCTTGTAGCAGGATTGTGATGTGAACACCTTGCATTAACCTCTCCATTGACCTAGGGGAACTTGCACCTACATGTCACTATGGAACTCCCTATTGGCTTTTACGTTAAATAACATTAATTGTTTTTTATTTCAAGTTAGCTTTCCCAGAAGATAATTCCAAAAACAAGTGAAAACTCCAAAAGATGCCATCATAATTGCCTGTAGGTGAGTAATGCTGAGGGGATCAACTTGACAAGTTTACCATTTCAATTGAAACCCAAGCAGACACCTAGGAATTGTCCGCAGTATGTTTCCTTTAGTGTGTAACCAGTAGTATCTACTTCTTCCAGTAGCAGGTCATTTCTGATTGCTTTTCCATCTTATAACATGAGTCTTCAAGGGATGACTTGAACTGGTAACTGCAACATTAGTAAGGGTAAAGTGCTGTGCAATATGATACAGGAAGTTTGTTGGTAGTGATCATGATTTATTATTAAACTTAAGCAATGTGATGAACAGTTTAGTGAGATAACACTGAACTGAATCTGAAGAGAGGGGAATTCTGTAATAAACTGAAGAAAGTTGACAATATTACAAAACACATGGACCAAAAACAGAAGAGATGGAAAATTATCAGAAATATAATTTTTCATATGGATGGCATATCACTGCATTGGAACCTGCACAAAAGAGCACTTCTTACCAGTAAGCTGCCTGAGGGATTGATCAGCTAAAGGGGCTGCAGAACTGACCTTGAAATTTGCTTCATCTCACAGTATGGTATCTTTTTTATTGGTGGGAGTTTGTGAAAGGCTCCTCCTATGTGCCTCCTCTTCCAACAACTTTGGATGAACTATGATGCTACATGGGAACAGCAGTGAATTTACTAAACTGACATGCTTGCATATGCATGGATTAGGTCTAATACCTGGATGCTTAAATGTGTTGACAAGAACTTTGATATTTGTGAGCAGTAAATGATGAATCTGGCCCTAAACACAGCTGTGAAAAGCACCTTAATGTTGTATGTGCACACACATAAAATGTAAGCAATCAGAAAATCATATGGTTCCTTTGTAAATAAAGGCTTTGCAGGCACGTATAGAAGTAAAAATCTGACCCCAATTCTGTATCTTTATTTATGTCAAAGTTATAGCCTTGTGATATCTGATGATTTGAAACATCCTGAGGAACTGCTTATACAGGTATAACTTCTTTCATTGAAATATGAAGATCTCAATTTGTCTCTATGGGTTCCATCTATTACTGAATCTTTCAGAATTTTTTTTCATGAAATTAAATTTGCTTTCAACACTGTAATCTCTGCTCTGGAAAGAGATGGGGTGTGAATGGATGTGGGATGAGCCAGGCTGCAAATCTTAAAGACAAAAGCTCCCACAGGGATTTACCTCTGTGAAGTATAGTGACAACTAGCTGTTTGTGACTAGTGCTAATCTACTCATACTGCTAATTATGGGAACTGCTAATAGATTATTTTGTATCTATGTATATGTACATTTACTACTATGAAAAACATCACTGTTGATCGTACTACATTAGTCACCTACTTATTTTACCTTGTATCTCCACATACATGGATACACCACTACCCACCTAATGGCACTAATGGCGAAGGGCACCCCATAACCCTGCTGGTCATTTCCGTTCCAATTCCACTCGCAAATACGAGGGAAAGAGACTGTATATGTGCCTCTCTATCAGTCCTGACTTCTCAAATTTTATCTTCATAGTCCTTATGTGCTATGTATGTTGGAAACAAGAAAATCGTTCAGCAGTCAGCTTGAAATGGCAGTTCTCTAAATGTTCTCAATGGCATTTCTTAAAAGAGCATTATCTTCCCTCTCGGAATTCTCATTTGAGCTCCTGAAAGATGTCCGTTATACTTGTGTGTTGTTTGAACCTACCAGTAACAGATGTAGCAGCCTGGCACTGAATTGCTTCTCCAACAAAGTATTACTTTGCTATCTTGCTCTGGCTTCTCATGCAATTACCTAATAAAATTTCCAATTCCACAATTAATACAGAATGTTGCTGGCCATGTGCCAGTATCAAAATGATCAGCCCTATTTCTGTGCATCATTATTAAGCCCTCGCATTTTATGCTGTCGAGACCACAAAGGTTGCATGGCACTCTAGCTGAGAGAGCTAAGATGTTCACTGCACAACTTCATGTACTACTCAGGATAACTGTTATGGTCAAAAATCCTATTCATAGATTTCTCATGTGTCTACCACTCTTTAATCTAAGTTACATATTTTCAATGTAACAAGTGGAGTACATGTCAGTGATTTCAGTGCCAACCACATGACATGGTTTTCCAGACCACACAAACAGCAACACACTGTTCTGCACACTTGCATTGGGAGCAGCACTCCATGCAGTGGACACTATCCCTGAACCTCTGGCCCTGGTGCCGTGGAGACATATTGCTCGGCTTGTGATCTCTTGGGCTGCATACAAAGGCCAGTATGGCCTTTTGTATTTTCATGGTAAGTGGTCACCAACTACAATCCAGCCACTTTGACAACTACAGCTATGCCCTAGGGCACTGCTGTGGGCAAGCTCCTCATTTGCACATCCCTGACTACTATGTGTGGCGTTCTCATTTCTGTAAAACCCTTCTTGTGGAACAACACTACTACTGTTTCAGTTACTGTCCTGTCTTCTTGTGATGCCAATGCATGCCTTTCATTTGTTTAAAATGGCATAACATGAGTCCCTGTGACATTTAAGTCTTGCCTGTTAGCTGTGAATCAGCTACACTCCTTTACATACTCTCTGAGCTGTCCGTAGCATGATAGTTTGGATCCTCAACCTGTATGCTTGTATAATCACCACACATTCCAGTGTCTGAAGAAGCTAACATTTGAGTGCCTGAAAAATCCTTTATAACTTCAGGAAGTTTGTTTATGAACAATGAGATTGAGAGTGAGCCAGTACCTAACCCTCTGCAATTGTGTGTTGAACGTTCCCCAAACTTTGTCTAATTTCATTCCTGTGACATGTTTATCAATGTGAGCATCTTCTTCCCTTAGCAAGGTCATAAAGCGTATTTAAAAAATTAATCTTTCGTCTTTAGATCTGCCAGGACTTGAATGGTGAGGTCATAGATGGCTTCATCTATGTACAATCATTCACCAAAAGACATAAGACATACACAGAGTTTTTCTATGAATGAAAATTTTATAAGTAATACAACAGGTACCACAGAAGCTGCCACAATATGTACAGGTTGCGGCCTAAGTATCAGGGCTGATCTACAACATACAAATTTTATCTCTTTATCAAAACCCAATAAATTTTTAGGGAAAGGATAAGGACAGTCAATGTTCTTTCGAATTGTATTTATCAGATGATATTGAAAGGAGGAATATATCTCAAATGACCTACACTATTGGAATTAAACTTCATCTAAATGTGAATTTCAGGACCATCACAGACAACCATTATACAATATAGTTGATATCAACAAGGGCAACAGAACAGCATTATACCAACCACTAGTCCCCTTCTATTTAAAACAGTCAGAACGTAAGAGGTGATATGAAAGTCAAGTGCAGGAGCAGAAGAATATTCTACAATTACGAACAGCAACAAATTCCAGAAAACTGACAATCTGTGACAATTCTATTTCAATGCAACTTTTACTGTACACACTTACTAAAAGACTTATTTGACTACAAGCAATACATCAGAGATGTAAATACTTACAATATTCTCAGTTATATTCATTTCCAAATTAAATTCAGGATCCTCCTTGATAAAATCGGTGGACCAAGATATTCCCAATGGATTTTTAACAGACTGAAAGAAGAAAACAATCTGTGAATTATAACTGCTTGCTAACTTCTGTGTGTATGACACAGCTTTCAATATTCCTTTCTTATGAGTATCATCCAACTTTGCAGAGATTCTTATCGATTGGGAAGAGTGAGTGTCAGAATGCATCCAAATCAGGGGTGAGAGAGTGTGGGGTGAGGGGAGAGAGAGTGCGGGGTGAGGGGGGAGAGAGGGAGGGGGGAGAGAGGGAGGGGGTAGAGAGGGGGGAGGGAGACAGAGAGAGGGGTCAGGGTGGGGAGTAAGAGAGAGAGAGAGGGGGGGGGGAAGAGGGTGGAGAGAGAGAGAGAGAGGGGGGGTAGGGAGAGGGAGAGGGAGAGGGAGAGGGAGAGGGAGGAGGCAACAGAGTGTTCTGCCCACCTCTCAATGAGGCAATAAGGTTAAGTTGCCCTCCCTTAAACAGAGTGGTAAAAGCCCTCCTCAAGAATTAAACATAAAACTAAGTCAGCCACTGAGGCATCATCTCCTGACACCACAATGAATGAACCCCAGCCTCCATGAGTAATCTGTCTACAAGACTAGTTCGAAACGCTCCTGTTGCAAATCAAACCCTACAGTGGTGCATCAGATCCTGTATCCACAAGGCTGAGGATCATGCCAAACCATATTCCAGACTCCCATTACCAAGACAGGGTTGTATCATGGCTTTGTAAAGCTGCAGAAGGGCAGTGCACTCCGCACCCCTGCTGGTGTTACTCAGGTGACGAAGTGTACTGAGGTGCAGCAAGCACTTTCACTTACACTGCCAAAGATTGGGATTTCATGCCAACTAAGAATCAAAGACCAGTCCTAAAAAGCAGTAAGTTCCTGCCTCATTGAGAAGTTTGTCATCAAAAAAGTTCTGGTTGTGGATGAACCATACAATGTTGACAGAAAACCATGACATGGGTCTTGGCAGCTGAAAACGAAAAGCCATGGGCGAGTGCCCATGACCACGTCTTTCGTATGCCACCTTGCAGTCTACATTCAGTGACACACACACACACACACACACACACACACACACACACACACACACACACACACACACACACACACACACACACTAGAGGAGCAATAGTAAGAGGTAGAAATAGTCAGCATACAAGGAGGGTGATACTCATGACCTCTGCTACTGATGACCTCACAGCTGGAGTTGACCACTGATGGCTTGTGGAAAGACAGGGACACTCAGTACAGAGCCCTGCAGGACTTCATTCTCTTGGATATGTGGAGTGTTGTGGGAAGCACCAACTAGAACCCAGAACATATACTACGACAGGAAATTCTAGATAAAAATTGGGAGTGGCTCCCACAGACCCCACTTGTGTAAGGCAGCAAAGATATGGTGTCACCTCCTGGTGTCACACAGCTTTTGCAGGTCAAAGAAGACAGCTATAATGCACTGACATTGGGCAAAAGCTGATTGGCTGGCAGACTGCAGGCAAACCATATTATCAGTAATGGAACAGCCTTGGCAAAAATCACACTGGGATGCAGCCAGAAGACCAAGACTCAAAGAGCCACACAACTGTCAGCTCTCTGCGCATTCAAGCAATTTACAGAAAACATTGGTGAAACTTACTGGGCAATAACTGCCCATCTCTAGAGGTGCCTACTCACTTTCAGCACAATGATGCTTTCTAATTGTTGAAATGGGAACTGGCCCTCGCTCCAGATCCAGTTACAGATGGCAAGGATATGATGCTTGTGAATGTGACCTGGCCCTGGTGCTCTATCAGGGCAGAGGGCTAGGACACTGATGAATCCATAGAACTTACAACTACTTAAACCTAACTAACCTAAGGACATCACACACATCCATGCCTGAGGCAGGATTCAAATCTGCGACAGTAGCGGTTGCTCGGTTCCAGACTGTAGCACCTCGAACCGACGGCCCCCCTGGCCTGCAGGTCCTTACGATGGCTAGTGATCATAGTTAAAAGCTACAAAGGGTTATGTTCATTGAAACTGCCCAAAATTAGGAAAGTTGGGGGGGGGGGGGGGGAGCTGGGAAACGAATGCAAAAAATATGTCATGAGATGCTTTAT
Organism: Schistocerca serialis cubense; assembly: GCF_023864345.2. NCBI lineage: Eukaryota > Metazoa > Arthropoda > Insecta > Orthoptera > Acrididae > Schistocerca > Schistocerca serialis. The sequence continues at coordinate 58,309,433 of NC_064648.1, read as the reverse complement.
CATCAGAAGGGATGTAAACACTGCAGACAGTACTATGCTGAAATGCACTTTACCCAAACAGCCACAGCCTCCAAAGGTGTATCAAGAGGCAAAAGTTTGCTAAACAGTGTATCCACAACATCTGCGCAAACTCCATTCCGAGTTCCATTGTGTGGAGCAAACTGGGGCCTTAGGGGTTGCTGGAATCTTTGCCTTGGCCACAGGAGTTGAACAGGTGGGATCTGCCAGTATGGGGGTCCACTGGAAGGTCCGTCTCCTTGAACTACTTTTCTTGTCTTTTCTCTCCTTAGAGGATTTTGATGATGCCAAGGGCTTCTCTGAATCAGTTTCAGATAAAAATGATTATCGTAAAGCAGTGTGACCAACAGCCTGTGGCGCCTTCAGCCAGTTACTGGTGTCCAGTTGTAGATCTGTGCAACCCAGGGAAGGAAGTGTCCCAAAGGATCCCTTCCTGGCAAGAGAAGCCAGAAGAAGCTTAGTCATCTCGGGCTGGGAGGTGGAGACAAACGTCCCTGGTGGATGGGAAGAGAAGGGGAGCAGTCAAACCATCAGGGGAAGGGGATGGCCTGAGGGCCCACTGCAGAAAGAGTAACAGACACGAATACAATCAACAAAAGGGAAATGTCTTTGTAGTTGTAGCATATGACATAGTGTACATGCTTTCCTTTTGGCCTCTTCGTCAGTAGGTTTGTCCAGAGTCTTGTATTCTTATACCTTCTTCACTCCCTACAAAACAGTGTAATCTGGTGAGCAGGGAGTGTGGTGCTTTCCACTGTGGACACAGATGGGGGCAGAGGCACAAGGGGCATTTGCAAGAGATACTCATCCACAATCTCTACAGATAAGGATAGTGCTGCAATGCAAAGACGTGCCCAAATTCCGGATACTTTAAGCACCAGAAGGGGGAGGGACCTACGGTTTCACATTGCATCCGTATACCATGACTTTGACCTTTTCAGCCAATGAATCACCCTAAAAGGCCCCTGGGGAGGGGGGGGGGGGGTGCATGGACAGAGAATAGAGTGGAAGGGAATGCAGGTCGAGGGTGTTAGATCTGGAGTAAATGCACACCCGGGTGAAGCCAAGAAGTCCACTACTTTTCCTTAAATAAACATTTCTTCATTCTGCAAAACAATGCTATATCATTATTGTACAAAATAGAAAACATGTAACATATCATGACAACTTTCTGCTTCCCTCCAGTGCCACAGTCCCAGTAGTGATGTGGGTGAATTACGGATGCTATGTAAGTTCCAAATTTAATTATTTCACAATTGAATGTAATTGTGAATTTGTCCTAAATCTGTACAAATAAAAACAAATATAATTGTTTTGCTTACACCACTAGCAATCCTTCAGAAGTCATAGAAAACAACTCACATATGCTATCTGGACACCCATGGTCGTTGTCCTAGGAACCCAAAACTAGAGAGAAATTTTCTGTGATAATGAACAGGCACAAGGAATGGCCTCTGATGTAAAAAGCAGTGACTACTTGTTTTATGTGCAACAGAGTACAAACTCATGGCTGGTTTACTCTACTTCACTTATCCTAGTCAAATGGTCTAATGATGCAGTCACACTCTTGGTACAATTATAGCTGTCTGTGAATATTTATGCATGACACCAAAGTTAGGTTTACAGCTATTTCGCTATTGTTACATACATATTTGTTCTTCCATGATTTTTCTGAAATCTCCTACCCGATGGGTGGACTTTCTCTGCATCCACCATATCCAGTATCACAAATTTATACCCACAAAAGCAGTGGCATAACAAATTCATTTTTTGGGCCACTCAACTGAAAGATTCTCATGGCATTTGTTGTAAAAAAAAGCTAACCGAGTGGTATAATGTGTGCAGAACAAATACAGCACTTCTGCAGTAGCAATATTACCAGGTTCATAAATATATTTGTGTCAATAATTTCCTTTTACTGTGTCTTTCTGTGTGGAAACCAATATTGTAAGCTTTTCTCTATCTGTATTTGGCTCTTCTTTGTTTGTGGGAATGTGAGAGTCTTGCCCTCATTTACTAATTTTGTCGTTAATCTTAACCCTGCTGTAGCTGCCACTGCCATGTGACTTAGACAAGCATCTGTTGAACACCTAGCTCAGGGGGCAACTTCACCAGTGTGACTTAGAAGTGGCCAAAAGTACATTTGACAGTCTGGCAGCGAATGTTCTCACAACTGAGCCACATATATATGAGAAGCAGAGTCGCTGCCAGCTAGTCAGTTTGAAAGCTACAATCTTCGCGATAACTTGGAAGTGATAAAAAGTGAACAACTGCATTACTGGCTATTAACACGGACTTCAGTCAGTATTGTGCTCAGTGGTATTAGAAATCTGGGAGAGTCGCCAAGTGTGTATTAGTGCTAAGGGTACCAGCGATACATTTTTCAGTGCGA